>NC_071331.1:3528373-4128373 GCF_010183535.1 Caenorhabditis remanei | reverse complement strand
AATCGTTGAAGGATAAAAGGAAAGAACCTTTTGGTTAGTAAAGTCTAATAAAGTTGTTCGTAATTCATCTCTATCTCTTTGTTGTTCTCGCCAAACTCATCTGACTTGGGGTTCGCACCCTATAAGTCAGAACATCCTTGTTATTTCTTTTTTTTACTTTTTCATTTTTACTGTTTCGTAATGTTCATTATTTATCTTTACTAATAATATTCAACAGATTCCGTTTGTCTGTTTGTTTGTCGCCGATCATAACTCCCTCCGTACTGGGCCGATTTCTATGAAACCTAGATAGATAGATTGGAAATTAGGCTTAGTTGATGCCCGAACTTTTCTTTTTTCGAAAACACCCAATTTGACGTCTTCTGGAGATGATGACGTTATTAGTGATAAATTGCTTTGAGAGAAGGAGAAAAGGTGTGTCCCGACAGGGTGGTAGAAATCCCAAAATATCAGCCTAACACTACTGACTCGGTGTTTCTTTACTGCATTCTCGAGAGCGCCCGGCCGCGCATATTTGGTGTAGCGGTCTACGCAAATGACTCTTAAGCATGGGGTTGTGAGTTCGTTCCTCCCCGTGGTAAATGTTTTTTTTTCCTTTTTGGCCATAGGAAAGTAATTTATTGAGGAATTTTTGGATTCAAATGGAATGAATAGAAGTGACTATGATGAAAAATTGGTCGATAATTTTGCTATCGTTGGAGATGTTGCAAAATTAACCTTTATTATAGGGTCGGCGGATATGCCATCGATTTGAAATTGTTTTTCGGAGGAGGACTCGATAGTTCGATGTGAATTTTGAACCCATCTCACATACATAATGGGAGAGAGGGAAACCGGGGAAATATGTTTTTTTTGTTAGCGAAGCCAACTAGGAAACTAAATAAATGGAAGAGCACTACTCAGGAAGAGATGGTGATTTGTGAATAAGGAACTTCGTCGTAGCTCGGTTAAACACTAAAAAAGAAATTAATTCTAGGATGCGGGTTTGTATGGGTCTAAGTCTGCCATACTGCTTTTTGGGGAAGGGAGGCGGCATCGCCGCCGATCAGTGAAAAAATTTCTAATAAAAATTTAAGTGAATTTTTTGTAGATGTGACATGGAAGTCTCCAGATTTCTAATGTTCAGTTTTGTGAAACGGTTTCTGATACAAACGTGAACGATTGAAATGAAAAAAAGACTGAATAACGGCTGTGTTTAACATTCTAACCGAGAAATGTATAAACTATGTAGTTCTGAAGTAGCTCAGAGAAGAGAGGCTGCTGAACAATCAAAAAAAAGAAGGAAGAAGGACTTTTTGGATCAAACCGGACTAAAAGATTTCCGTGTGTAAGATTTTGAGCTTGAAAGATTTTGAAGGAGGGAGGCGGCATCACCGCCGATCAGTAAAAAACTTGAAAATAATACTCTAATCCTACCATGCGTATAATAAATAAAAGAATGCTACTCACGTGGTGATGGTTATTTTTGAATAAGGAACTTTGTCGCAGCTCGATTGCCTTCAAAAAGTAATAAATTCTAGGATGAGGATCTGTTAGAACATCGTCTTAATTTGCCATACTTATTTACCTTGAAGAGGGAGGGGCATCGCCGCCGATCAGTAGGGAAAAAAGAAAGAGTATAAGGAAAAACAAGAGTTATTATGCTCCAGTTCTTTGGCAAGATTTTTTTTAAATAAGGAAAACATAGGAAAGTTCAGATTTGTAAAAATAAAAACCCACTCATTCTAAAAGACATATTCCATCGGAATAGAAAAAATCATTGAGTGAATTCCTATCAAGCGCCGTAGGCGCTGTAAAACAGAGAAGGGTGGTGTAGAGAAGGAGGTTGAGCAGCCGTAGGCTGCGTCAACCGACTGGTAACAAACTAATTACGATCATTACGTCCCCGATTTTTTTACTTAAATTGTTTCTTTCGTTTTATGCATGTTATTTATCGAACACTAACCAAAAATGTTCTGTATCACAAACTTTAAAAAACTTATCAAGTTCGAATGTTATCAATTCCTCTATCTTAAAACGCAAATATAAGAAAGAGACAAAAATTGATGGTCCAATTTGAAAACGACGCCTCTATTTGTGTTTATATCCTCTTGTAGGAATTGGATTGCTGATGTCATTTAAGACTTCTAATTGTCTGTTTCATTTTGGTTTCATTTCTGTGCTGATTTCTGTTTTCAACAAAGCATCACTTTCTGATTTAATATTGTCAAACTAAATTTAACAATCAGTTACAGCATGACAAGGAAAGTATTTCTTCAACCAATATACAGATCATTAGTAAAATTTTTGATCACATTTTATAACGATATGATGGAAAAAGTGGATAAGGGAAATATTTTCTCCGAGTTATATCATACGAACATTTATACAACTCTTCAGTAATTTGAAGGAGAAATGTAAAACATGTACTTTGAGATTTAACATTGTCAAACAAAATTTTAAACCTGAATGAGAATAAAGATTGGAATCTGGAACAGCAGAAATTATTCGCAAAAATGTAAATACTAGCCAGATTGCGCTTCGTCTATTGATAAAAACACTGTGAAACAGAATTTCACCAAATCTTCTTCTCACAAAGTAAACAAAAATCGAGAAAATCTCGAGCGGTCTTGAACCACCGACCTTCTGTGTGTTAGACATGCTCTTCTGTTTTTCAGGAATTCAGATATTTGTACATAGAAGTCAAAATTGAAATAACGAACATTTCTTACCCAAATAAATGTTAATCTTTCACTAATGTGTGATGTTTTGTTTTCGGTTGGAGTAATAAAGTAAATAAAAGTAACATGGTATCGCATTTTAATGAACAAGGAACGAAAATTTGATAGTGTGTGACATTAACAGGAGCCTCAAAGTACAATATTTTTCATTTTAAAAAAACGTGTTTGAAGTTTACAGTAATAGCTTCTTCATTCCGTTTGTACATAATTTCTGTTTCAAAGTGTTTTCGTTTCTTTTGCACACACAATGTAAGTCAGTGTCAAATTCGGTTCCGTATCGGAGTCAACAACAAGAATATATTTTCATCGCTTCACAGTTTTTTCTTGAAAAACCATTTTTGTGCCTTTTTCGTTTCTGCTTATCAGTTGCATATAAGATTTTTGTTTAATATCATAGTTTTCTTTTTTCACATTCTTCCGGTTTTTCATAGCAACCTTGCTTATGCACAAACGAAAAACATCAGGCTGTTTGTCAAATTCTCAAAAATAATTCTGCATTTTCAGCAATGAAGTAAATTACCCTGATTGGACACTTGTTGTTTCGTGAAAACTTTGCAGAAATATTGTCAACGTAGACTAACTTTTGGCTTCAAATTCCGGATAATAAGGAATACTTGTAACCGGACTAAAAAGCCATGCATACTTGGATTCTTGAGCTCAATAGTTAGATATTCATTTTTTTTCAAGATCCAGACTACGTATGTATGTGGTGAATCTAAATAAGTAACGTCAGTTATAATTTGAGAAACACTTCACAGATCTGCGCCATTAAATCAAACATTTGAAATATGTACATGTGATTATATTGAAACAGTTTATTAGTCGGAAGAACACTCGCTAAAGAAAACCAATGTTTCAGAATCTTACTATCAATTTCAATTACAACATGTGAACGTAATCTAAACATCTTGAAACTGAAAAATTTTGGGATGTTTAGTGAATTTCTTCTTCCTACTAATGGAATAGTTCTGTGTGTGTGTCCAACGCTTCTTCCTGAATAACTTTTTTCTCTCTAAACCGTTTCCAAAGATGTCTGGGGGTATACCCATGAACCTCCGAGCGCTTCAATTTTTTGGACCACGGGTGTCAGATTACTGTAGGATTACTGTAGCTACTGTAACCCAAAAAATGAAAAGGTGTTCCAAACAGAACGAGGGAAGACGAGACTGGGGTGGTAACAACCTGGACACCTCAGTGAGACACCCAAAAAAAATTGGGCCGGTTACTGTAAGATTACGGTAGTTACAGAGTTTTGAACATTAACAGTCGAACCTGAATATTTTGAAAGGTTCAGATCCCCACTGATGAAGTACGTTGATAAATTTGTTAACTCTGTAACCCTGTACTTTTCCTCGAGAATCTTTGCAGATTTTCCACTGCCATAGCCCTAAAGGGGTAATGTAGCTACAGTAACCCAAAAATCGGAAAAGCAGGTTCAAACTGAAAATACTGGGTCTTGACTTTGGTAGTGACACCCTTGGCACCATAAAACAAGCCTTCAAAACATTTTAGACAGTTTGGCCGCAAGATCCAGAAATTCCCAGAAGTTTCCAGAATGTTCCAGAAACTTCTAGAAAAATAGATTTGGAAACTTCCAGAAAGTTTCAGAAATTTATAGACACTTCCAGAAAATTCCAAAACCTTCCAGAAATTTCGGAACATATCTGGATACCGAAAAGCGTGAGAAAAACGCGGCGAAGCCGCGCCAGCTCTGCTGGTTCAGATTTATTGGTTAAAAAAAGTAAAGCAATGAAGTTACTGTTTCAAAACACAGGCATAAGGGGAAATTGTTATTTTTAAACATTTCCATACGATTTTTGAAGATGCTGTCTGTAGATTTCCCCGTGTGTTTTTCACGATGTTCGAATGAACATTGAGAAATAAAAGAGAACAACTATCAGGCTTGTCGTAGGAAGAATTTGGGTAGAAATTGGAAACGTACTGCGTGAAAGAGAGAACATTTGAAATCCGTGAATCAATCACAGTTTCAAAATATCAAGAATGCCAGAAACCTGGTTTAAAGTAATTAAACTGGAATTAGAAATTCATATTTTCTCACTGAACAGTTCATCGAAATAAAAAAAATACCGTTTCGAGAAGCTCGCATTTCGGGTTCACATATATACATTTTGACTCATTAAAGTAAGACCAGGTTGTTTCGTTTTGTACATCGTTATATTCAAACGTTGTAAAGCTTCAGCTTTGTTTCATTTTTGTGATTCTTCAATAATTTCTTGAGCTCGCATGCCATTTCCTCATTATCCAGTTCTTTTTTGAACGAGAATTGTTCTAGCTTTGAATAGTTTACACATTCTTGAACCCACTTAAAGTTCATAAACGTTGCTGTTGCAATCTGAGGTCATTTGATACTTTAATTGTCTGTTTCATCATCGTGCCCTATTAATGGGAATACAGTTGGTTTCTGTTTACAACATTATATAATATTACGCTCCACGGGAAATATTCCATCAACAGTCAGTTCATTTTTGCGTGGACAAGGCAGGTAAATTTACCGTTGCATTAGTAAAATTTTTGATCATAGTTTATTACGAAAGGATGAAAAAGTGGATACGTGGAGATTACAATTACTCAATTCTTTATTAAATATAAGAAACATATGTAAAACACGAGTTTTGCGATTAAAAATTTTGAAACTGCACTTTAAACCAAACTGAGAACAAAGATTTTGATCTGGATAAGCAAAAAATAATGTTCGAATCCATAACGAATAAAACGCGTTTTAAAATGTAGTTTATTAATAAGAACACAGTGAAACAGAATTTTAGTGCGAAGTGTTCTGTTTCTAAAAGCATGTATATTTTACTCCATCTCAATATTCTTCAATGATATATTATTGTACATACTGTCACGTTATTTGAAACTTCGATCGCATTTTTATAAACATCTGAATTTCCAACACTGTTCTGATAATTGAGCGTAGTTACTGCTCCATAAAATAGAAAAATAGAATATTACTTCCGTTGTTTCTGATAAACTTTTTCGTCGAGTGTTATTGTATCAAATTTTCTTGTTACAAAGAAAACAATAAATCGAGAATGATTTAGGGTCTTCTGTTTCACGTCGAGTCTTTGAAATCTCAATCTCAGTAATTCAAACACTTGTAAAAGTGAAAACATTGAATAATGTACTAAAGTAATTGTGCGTGTCTCACAAATGTGCGATATTTTGTTTCGGTTACAGTTATTTAGCGAATAAAAGTAACCTCGTATCGTATTTTAATGAGCATGTTATAAAGACTTGACGTGATCTGACATCTCACATCTGCAACACGCTGCAAACTTTGAAAAATAAATTGCTATAGTTTTAATAAAAAAACGTGCTTGAAGTCAACGGTAAGCAGCTTCTTCAGCGTCATTGTTTGTACATCTTTTCTGTTTCGAAGTGTCTTTATTCCATATGCATTCACAGTGTAGAGCTGTTGTTTCAATCTTTCTGATATTGAAAATCAGCTGTTCTTTAATGTTTCAGCTTCCCACCTTCAGTATCAGTTTTAGTTCTTTACGGTTTGAGAGTTTCATATTTTTCACTGTTAATTTATTGTACCAAATTTTAAAATAAACTTTTGTTTTAGTTTTTTACCTTCTTCGAACAGTCTTACTCATACCGCAAACGAAAAACATTCAGTTGTCTGTGAAATTCTCTAATTTTATTCTGCATTTTCAGCAATGAGGTAAATTGCCCCCTGACTATTGGAAATTTGTTAATTTGAGCAATAATATTGATAATATCGATTAACCTTTGGTTTTAGATTCCGGATAAACAGGGAATCTTGCAGCCGGACTAAAGAAATTATTATATCAAAATTTTGAAATAGGTACAAATGCTTATATTGAAACATATGATTAGTCGGAAGAACACTCGCTGAAAAAAAAGAAAACCTATGTTTCAGAAACCGACTATCAATTTCAATTACAACATGTGAACGTAATCTAAACATCTTGAAACTGAAAAATTTTGAGATGTTTAGTGAATTCTTCAGATTTATTGGTTTAAAAAAGTAAAGCAATGAAGTTACTGTTTCAAAACACAGCCATAAGCGAAAATTGTTATTTTTAAACATTTCCATCCAATTTTTGAAGATGCTGTCTGTAGATTTCTCCGTGTGTTTTTCAGGTTGTTCGAATGAATTTTGAGAAATCAAAGAGAAAAACTAACAGACTTGTCGTAGGAAGAACACGATGAAAAAAATTGGAAACGCACTATATGAAAAAGAGAGCATTTGAAATCCGTGAATCAATCACAAACATCAAGAATGCCAGAAACCTGGTTTAAAGTCATTAAACTGGAATTAGAAATTCATATTTTTTCACTGAACAGTTCATGGAAATAAAAAAATACCGTTTCGAGAAACTCATATCTTGGGTTCACATCAGTGTGTGCTCTCGATATTTTTTCTCCAAAATCTCTCGAGAGATTCTCGAGGGATTTTTGAGCCTCTCGAGAGATTTCTCGAGAGAAACCGAGAGATAACTCAAAGACTGCTCCCAAAAGAGCACAGTGCGAATTTCGACTCTGGGACATTGCAAACGGACATTTCGATACCAGACATTTTGAAAACGGACATTTCGAAACCGGTGAAACACAAATACCTTTTATATTGAAACAAAGGTACATTCTGTTTTCAGCTTTTTGGTACCAATCTGAAGACAATAGTTTGATCCCCACTGCGGAAAATAAACAATTTATTCATTTTTCACCGGTTTCGAAATGTCATGTTTCGAAAACCAGGAAATAGTCTGTCGAAAGATTGATTTCTCTCGAAAGATATCTCGCGAATCTCTCAAGAAAATCTCGAGAGAAATCTTTCGAAAATCTCTCGAGATATTTTCGAGAGATCTGTCGAGAGATTTCTCGAGAGATCTCTCGAGATGCTCTCAAAGACACATACTGGTTCACATACATTTTGATTCATTCAAAACAAGGTATTGGTGTTCCACTTAGTTTCCTTGTTAACTAACACTCACAGCATAACATTTGTAGAAAACAGATATCAACACGCATACGGCATCAATATAATTCCCATGAGACGCTGCTGTTACATAAATAGCGAAACTGAAAGCCACAGAAGCCAGGTTCTGCAACGGTTGGTTGAAAAAAGTTAATTTTTCCAAATAGACACACACAAGTCAGTCTGTAGTGAAATCCTGTTTTCCCAACTGAAAGTGTAGCGCTTGTTAAACGCGTAGACCCTTTGACTACAATGACTGAAGTTATTCACAAAATGTTGACTTCTGTCACATTAAAAAAACTACTGTTTTAAGAAAGTGTTATTCCGGAGAATACACTGCTCGACATAAGTATACGGCCACTTCATTTTTCAAAATTTTTTCATGAATGAGTAAATCTTCTGCGGAATCTCAAATGCAGAAAAATACTGCTCCGGTGGCATTAAAATATGCGATAGAAAAAATAAGATCCCTTTCTATATTTTTGGAAAAATGTGATTTTTTGTGAAAAATAGCTTTTTTCGACGCGACATAAGTATAAAGCCAGTACTTGAAAAATGAACATAGAAGTTCAAACAAGTGTCAAATCAACAATAATTATATTTACAGTCCAAAAATGATTGTTTTGATGTACTTTTTGACATTTCAAGTTAAGAAAATAAAATATTTTTGGGCACAATATAGAGAAAAATGCATAAAAATTTGCAAGGCATTTATGAAATTTTTATCACTCTGATATGTTCTGTAGGTTATGAGAAAACTACAGATTATATCTAGAATTATTTTTTGAACCTGTTTTAAGAACTTCCATCACTCAACGAAATAGGGATTTGTGACCTTGTACTACTATTTCCTTGTTTTTCATGTAAATTTTCTCACTTTGGTCAAAAAATAACGTTCAGTGTTGAGATTCACGTTGACCCAGTATAATTTTACAATTCTAGGATTCTTTATAAACATTTATTCCACATTTTGCTGGAAAAAAACTTGCTTACTCGAAGTCTGGAAGGGGGTCATTGAGAGAAACCAAATGCCAACCCAAACTGAAAACTGACAAGAGAAGTTTGAGCAAAAAAGATTATTAAAAGATTAAAAATTATTTTAAAACAAAAAAACTAAGTAGTAGTAGTAGTTTTGAATCTTTTGCTGCAGAATAAATGTTTTTATTCGGTTGTTTAACCCCGAACTCAGTTTTCGAATTTGCATCCCACTTTCCTTCTCAAAAATTTCATCCCTGACCTCAAATAAGCAAGTTTTGTCCCAACAAAATGTGGAATAAATGTTTATAAAGAATCCTAGAATTGTAAAATTATACTGGGTCAACGTGAATCTCAACGCCGATTGTTATTTTTTGACCAAAGTGAGAAAATTTACATGAAAAACAAGGAAATAGTAGTACAAGGTCACAAATCCCTATTTCGTTGAGTGATGGAAGTTCTTAAAACAGGTTCAAAAAATAATTCTAGATATAATCTGTAGTTTTCTCATAACCTACAGAACATATCAGAGTGATAAAAATTTCATAAATGCCTTGCAAATTTTTATGCATTTTTCTCTATATTGTGCCCAAAAATATTTTATTTTCTTAACTTGAAATGTCAAAAAGTACATCAAAACAATCATTTTTGGACTGTAAATATAATTATTGTTGATTTGACACTTGTTTGAACTTCTATGTTCATTTTTCAAGTACTGGCTTTATACTTATGTCGCGTCGAAAAAAGCTATTTTTCACAAAAAATCACATTTTTCCAAAAATATAGAAAGGGATCTTATTTTTTCTATCGCATATTTTAATGCCACCGGAGCAGTATTTTTCTGCATTTGAGATTCCGCAGAAGATTTACTCATTCATGAAAAAATTTTGAAAAATGAAGTGGCCGTATACTTATGTCGAGCAGTGTACCATATTAATACAATTCACGTGTGATTAATTGTTGAGAGTTTCTATTTTGTTGAAGAAAACCAAAATAAAAAAACTGGCTCAGAGCTCAGAAAAATGACATTTCGATAAATACGTGCTTAATTTTTAACTCTTTCTCAAACAGGGCACTGACATCAGGAATATTTCATACCACTTGAAAAAATGAAACAATTCCCGTTGTTTGAAAGCTTCAAGTTATTTAGAACTTACAATGCGCGATTTCGACGTTTCTCATACAAGCATCTTAAGTACAAATTCTGGAGATGATAAGTGGAAACAAATTATAGACATGGAGAAACAGAACATGTGTGGTGTTAGGAAAAAAAGTTAACACAGTAAGAGTCGTTGACTAACTTGAGAACTTCAACACGTTAGGAAAAGCTCAGATCGAAACAGATGAATTTTTAGAGAGCTAACGGATGAACAATAGGAAGGACGGGTAAAATGTTTGAAGCAGGGAGATATTTGACTTACAATGCAAAAATACAGTAACCAACAAATTTTTGGAAGTTTGAAACCTTAAATCTTTTATGAAAAATGCCGTTTCAATCGGTTAGTTTTTGAGATATTTGCAATGATAACTCACTCATGCGGAGTTGAAGACATCGATATGTAAAGCAAGAATTGAATGCGTCTCATGGAAACATAATATCAAAAAACAGATTGATCTATGTTTCAGTTCGTCTATTTAGCTATATTATGATTTGCCCATACATTATGAACATCCGATTGGACAAAAAAAACGAGAATTCGATATGTGGATAGTTTGAGATCAAAGTCTTACGGTTGTGGTATAGATCATTCTGAAAATGCTAAAAGTTCCTGTTTCATGATCAATGTAAAAACTGTGATTTGCTTATTTGTTATTAACGTTGAATTGTCCATTATATTTGAATTCAAAAATGGGAAATACACACCGACACACTTCTTTGCTTGTGTGTCATCTCTAGTCATTTGTTGTTAGTTGTCCAGACTTCATACCGTTCATGTTATTTCCATTGTGCTCATTATCTTTTTGTGAAACTGAAAATCAGTCAAACAGTGATCAGTCACAATGCTAAAACGCGCTTATTTTAGTGCGAATGTTCCTGTTTCAAAAACATTACAGCTTTGTGTGTGTTTTTTTTTCTTTTAGTAAATGGTGTCTGTAAGATAAGCCTTTCATTGTCCTCCTGCTTCCATAATAAGTGACATATTCGAAATCTATAGCAAGTTGCTTTTTTAACAAAGCTTTAATTTTGCCACTGAAACAGAAGTTCTCACACACTGAATTTAATCGCTGTTCCAAAATTCTCATTTTATTTAACTAATCGATTACGAATGTTTCAATACCAGTCGGTTCACGTCGCCTAACGGCGACTAAACCTCCTTCTCAACACCACCATTCTAGGTGTTACAGAAAATCGTGATTGGAATCCTCTATTTTTTCTGAATCCGATGAAATCAAAAAATCTGTCACGTCGTCACTTTTTAGAAAACGGCCTGTAACTTTTTATGACGTGGATCAATGCGAAAACGGACGACACGTTTGGAATCCTCTATTTTTTCGGAATCCGATGAAATCAAAAAATCTGTCACGTCGTCACTTTTTAGAAAACGGCCTGTAACTTTTTATGACGTGGATCAATCCGAAAACGGACGACACGTTTGGAATCCTCTATTTTTTCGGAATCCGATGAAATCAAAAAATCTGTCACGTCGTCACTTTTTAGAAAACGGCCTGTAACTTTTTATGACGTGGACCAATCCGGAAACAGACGACACGTTTGGAATCCTCTATTTTTTCTGAATCCGATGAAATCAAAAAATCTTTCACGTTCTGACATGGGTTCGAACCAACTAACTGTAGTCAACGTTGCTTAACTTGCCAGATCGGACGCTGCGACGCACCCACTTGATCCATGTGGCGAGGAGAAACGGCGGCCGGGCGAGGAAAGAAAAGGCGACCGTCTCCCCCCCCTTTTTCCGCTGTCAATTCCCCAATGCTTTATCAGTGTTTCTGTCTCAGAAGACGTCATTTTAAGAATTTTGAAAAAAGAAAAAGACGGGCATTGAGTGGTGAAAGTTTCTGATCTTTTGGTCCAAATTTGAAGAAAATCGGTTCAGTAGGAAGGGCGGTAGGATCGGCGAACCACAGACAAACATACAGAATCTGGTGTTTGTTAATAGTAAAGATCCGTTCCGATTAAGATATCTCATTCCTGTTATGTTCTTTTCGTATTCTTTTCCAATATTTCACATTAGTATGCTCCGAAAAAAGCTCATCTAGTTCAAACGTTTCTATAATTACAATCATTTGCAGTTTCAAACAGTTCCTATTCAAAGAAATACATTTTTGTTACAGTAAAAATAAGTAAAATACAATTTCTCATTCCAAAATATTATATAGCCTTAGTTTGAGTCTCTTGCCGGACTTTCTATCCAAATCATTGAATAGTAAGACTAATTTTTACAATTTTTTTTGGAATGTAATATTTTTTCACAATAAAGAAACACTGTTTCCCAAATGCTACAATTCCATACCGTTACTTCTAGCTTAGTTCCAAATGCAAGAAATTTGAGTCAAATTTTCTGTTTCTTCATTGTGTGATGTATTGCTCAATGGGAGTATACATAATCGGTTCCTGTTTTCAAGACCAACGTTTCACGGCTACAGTAACATATTTCTTTCTCACAAGGATAATCTCACTAAATAACTTTTACATGGAAATCAGCGATTTCGTTCATTAAATAACCAATTTTCATCCCAAATTATTCCTTTAGTATGCACCAATGAAATAAGAAATTGTGCATTTTCCCACATCAACATTTATAAAAATCTATTGTAGACTTAAGAAACAAATGTGAAACATGGGTTTTGGAATTGAAAACTTTTAAAACAAAAATACAAAAAAATATATCAAAAAATGCACTTGGATAAGCATAAATTATTTTAGAGTAGGGAACTTCTCTTTAACGCATTTTTAGAAAAATTGTATTCATCAGAACGCAGTGAAACAGAATTTTAGAATCAAGTTTTCTGTTTCTGAAGCATGTGAAGTTGCATCCTTCTTGTTATCCTTTAATAGCAGGTAATTTTTCGCATTCCTCAAACTGCCTCTGTCTTTTTCAAGGTATGAATTTTATACCTCGAAAAAATAGCGTAGTTACAAACACTGCTTCATAAAAAAGATAAATGAAACATGGATTTTGCAGTTGTTGATAATTCGTATCTACTACTTCATTTTGTTTTGCCTACTTCCGGAATGTTCTTTCATCCAGTATTTCAATTGAAAAAACTCAAGGCATCAAACTTCACTAGCAAAGTAAAAGTAACTGTTTCGTCAATGTAGTTGTCAAGTGAACATCCGTCATAATCCTGGAAGTGTTAAATAGAAACGATGATTTGACGGAATGAATAAATGTCTTATTCAGCTAAGTTCGTTAAAAAAATGCCATAGTTTTCACAAACAGCGTGTTTTAAGGTAACACTAACTAGCTTGTTCAGTGTGTTTGTTTTATTTTGTGTCTCATTTCTGTTTCGAAGTCATGTTTTGTTTTGCGCAGATCAAATTAATCTATTCTGCTATTTTTTTCTTCTAACGCTCCTGTACTGTATGTTTCCAGTAATCAGTAAGAACATTCTGTATCGAAAACTATTTACAAATGCTCCCCAGGTTTCAATTACTTTGTGTACTATTTTGACCATTTTATCGCGGCTGATACCTCCAAACAATAGACTTTCAGTTGAAAATCACTGTTTCTTGTATGTCTCAACTTCCCACCATCAATTTTTGATTCGGTTCATCATCTTTGCTGAGTTCGTTTATTTTTTCAATCAGCAATTCTTACTATTTTTTTTCCAAACAGCTGGGCATTTTCTTATTGTCAGAATGAAGACAGCATACTACTGAAACTTTAAGATTTTTCCGTTTGCCGTTCTTTGATATCCAAAACAAATACCGGTCTCCGATCGATAGAAGCCGTCTCTGTGCAGAATCGAAAAAGTTCGATATCTCAAAAAACTTGATGTTGATGTTTCAATATAAATACAAAAGACTACTGGAAAATTTACTGTAATATTTTAAAGAAATGTGAATTGAAGATTTGCAAATGTAGTTTTTGAAAAAACTCCGCTCCACTAGAAGCTGATTATTGTTGAGAAGAAATTATTTTTTGGAGAATAGGGTTATATTGTTAGAATGGATTTTGAGAAATACTCCATTGATCAGAACGCAGTAAAATACAATTTAAGCGTAAAATTGTCTGTTTCTGAAAGTATGTGAAACTTCATCCTTCTCAAGATCCCTTAATAATAACATCAGGGGTTATCTCTTTCTTCCAACTTTCTTTATCTTCAGAAAAGTATGAATTTTATAGGTTCCTACTTTGATAAAAGAGCGTAGTTATAAGCACTGCTTTATAAAAAAGATAAATAAAAATGGTTTTTGCTGTTGTTTATTGAACTGCGTCTTCTTGAATAACTTCGAAACTCTCAAACTTCATTTTGGTTCGTCTATTTCCGGACCAATTTAATTGAAAATAGCCAAAAACATCAAACTTCACAAGCAAAATAAAAGTGACTGTATCGACAATGTGCTATAGTGCGTTACTGGTTATCTTGTAGTTAACAAGTAAGTTCCTTAAACTGTTTACGTGGAAGTGTTATAAAAAACTAGAAACGATGATTTGGCGGGATTTACCATTGGCATGATAAATGTATCATTCAACTAACTTCGAAAAAAAAAAGTTATAGTTTTCACAAACTGTTTTAATTTGATAATGAATAGCTTCTTCAGTGTGTTTGATTTATTTTGTGTTTAATTTCTGTTTCGAAGTCATTTTTTGTTTTGCACAGATCAAATTAATCTATTCGATTGTTCTATTGTTCTGTTTTGTATGTTTCCAGTAATCAGTAAGAACATTCTATACCAAAAAAACTACAAATGTCTCGCAGGTTTCAATTACTTTGTGTCCTATTTCAAAAAATAAACGTATCTCTGCAATTTCTGGGCGGAATACCTCTAAAGAATAGAATAGACAGTTGTTGAAAATCTCTGTTTCGTGTATGTTTCAGCGTCCGAAAATCGAACAACCTTAGTTTCGTTTCACAAACTCCTACTTTTTCAACTTTTTTTACCTTTCCAATTATCAACTCTTTCCATTTTTATACAAACAATTGAACATCATTTTCTTAATTTCAGAAGGAAGGCAGCTGACTGACTAGTAAGATTTTTCCGTTTCCCGTCTTTGATACCCAAAGCAAATACCGGTATTTTTTCTGTTTCACTGTTGTCACATCTAAACATCAGTAATGTTTTCAGCTGCTAGTTTTTGACTCACATATGCCCTTTCCCTTACCTGTTTTGTTATCTACTGTTTGTCGGAACCCTCATCCATCTAAACACGTTCTCCTATTGAAAAAGGTCGTCTCTGTGCAGAATCGAAAAAGTACGCTATCTCAGAAAAAATTATGTTGATGTTTCAATAATAAGACAAAAGACTACTCGGAAAATTTTCAGCAATCATATCATGTGATTGCTGAAAATATAAAACTTTGGGTGTCTTGGATCCATTTGAATTGAAGGTTTGCAAAAGTACATTTTTTAAAAACTCTGATCAAGCAGAAACTTATTATTGTTGAGAATGACAGATAAAGTAATGTGAAAACGAGTGTCATTTTTATAAAAACTTCTAGTAACCTGGCTATCAAAAGCTCAACAAAAAATACGCCTTCTATTAATGCAGAAATTTGTTAAATCGCGCACATTGTTTAAAAAATAATCATTGAACTGATTGTTTTTGTGAAATGCAGAGAAGTTGAGGTACAACAACATTTGATCATAGATAACCACTAGAAAGTTAGAAAATTGAGATTTTCATAAGGCGCGAAAACTGAAAAATTGATGAGCGGAAAATTAGAGATGTCAACGAAACTGAAATTTTAACATGAGAGATGTGAAAATATGTTTAAAATGAGATGGAGACATGAAAGTTACTCGAAATCCAGTTACATATTTGAAATCATTTCTGATGACTGTGGAAGAAAAATTGTCAAAACGGAAGTGCTTTCTGGAAAATAAGGAAAATCCCCATTCAAAATGTTAGGAAATCGGGGCGAGTAGGAGAGCAGAATTTTGTTTTCATACTAATGAAATGAAGATGATGAAATAGTGAAACTTTTCAAAAAGGGGATCAAAAAGGGTTTGTACTTATTTAGTACGGTACTCACTATTTATTGATAATTCATGTTTTAAACTATTTCAGTTTCACACGAGTGATGACCACAATTGAACCCTGAGAACAAATTATTCTCGCTATCACTTTTTTCCATTTCTTCAGTCACTTGATACATTCACTCTCACCTATCATTTTAATATTCCCCTCTCTCGTTTTCGTGTCATTCTCTTAGTGATTTCCCAAATTATGGTGTAGCATAAATCGCATGGCAATTTTACAATAAACAAATACAAATAAATCGTTTTTCTTGTCACACAAACCACCTTCCCTCCTTCATATCGATTCAAATATTTCCGTTTTTAGATTCTCCTAAATGGCAAGTAACAAGACTTATTAATAGTATTAGTTTCATTTTTTCATATCACATTCAAAATATTTCTTGCATCTTGAAAATGGAGTTCATATCTGAAAAGGACGCCTTTTGTTATCCCGAACTTCACGTTTTGAGTTCGACTTCCTGTTAATCTTGATAGAAACGGAGGGTAGTGGGTGGAATTAAAAAAACATCTTCAGCAATTTGTGAACCAAAAAGATGAGAAGAAATTATAATTTCGAAACAGATAAAATAGAAGTAGACTTTAATTCTATGATATTTCGATTACTGCTTCACAAAATATCTTGATTGGTGGAAATTGATTAGTATGTTTCATGGTACCTGTAAAAGTAAGAGTTTTTTATTTGCATATTCAGATGGAATTGTGAAGGGGACGCTCCCGATGCCCTTCGTTCTAGCTCAACCTTTATCCGATCCCTCGGACTTGGGGTTACGGTAGGACACAAGATAAATAGAAGACAGTTGGTTATTGAATATATATAGGTTTATTATAGTTGAGTAAATATCGAGTGGAGTAACCTTAGTGAGACCCTGAACTACGGGGTTACTGTAGTTTGGGGCCTCATCCCTGGACAGGTGACATCCCAGAGCTAAGGCTATCTCGAGACTAAAGAAACGAGAGGGCGCCGTCCCTGCTCCTTAGAGTAGGGGCGGAGCCTGTCTCCTCCGTCTCTCCTCTTGGTGGTGGGCCGCTAAGAGGAGAGGATTGCGAAAGAGGGGAAGCCAGACTAGAGTCTGGTTCTCCCCGTTCACATCCCCCCCGGTTGAGAAATGTGGCCGTCCCGGTCACCAAAAGGAGGAGACCTACATATTATCAATTAAATATTGTATATATAAAAAAACATTTACATAAAAAGAATGAAAAGAAAGTGATGTTAAATACAATAGACGCTAACCTAAAATTACCTAAATTATTATTTTGAAAAGAAAAATTATCATCCTTGCTACATTCTGAATGGGTATTGTGGGTATTGGGGTGGGAGAATGAATTGTGGGGCGGGTTGTGGTGAGACATAATGGATGGTTGGTTGTGGAATCAATTGGGGTGGAATTTGGGATGGGATTTGGGATGGAAATTGCGGTGGGAAGTGAGGGGCCGTGATCTGTACTACCTGCGGTTGTTGGTACATCGGAGTAGCATACTGGAACCGTTGCTGCTGACGTTGCGCGTTGTTCTGTTGCTTCCTCTTCTGCTGTTGCTTCTTTGCTGTACCTTGGCCTTCCTTCTTCTTAATCCATTGTCCTCCTCTTTTCCCATTGTTTTCCATCCTTGTATTTCCTCCACGTCTCCAATTCCCTCGTCTCGGACCGGTGTTCCTTGGTGGGCTTCGTCTTGGGGAGCGTCTTCTTGCTGGGCTGCGGATTCTGAACGGTCCTCTGCCTGCCGGAAACTGCACCCTTGATCTTAGAGTGGATCTGGAAAATTCTATATTTTTAGTTTCTTCCGACTTTCTTTGGCAATTTTCTTTTTTCGGAAATTCATTGTTCGCGGCAATCAAAAAATCCATTTTTAAATTTCCGCGCAAATGATTTCCCGAGGTGGCCCGCAAGTGCGCTCTACTGGACTGGCGTTTTCAAAAGTTGTTTATTTGTTTTTGGCTATAATTTTCGATTTTTCCTGCTATTTTTCGACGTTTTCTCGTTTTTTTTTCCCGTCGTTTTCCTTCACCAATTCCATTTTTAATCAACAACTTAGCCATTTTCCAGCATTTCCTCGTTTTTCTCGTGATTTCTCTCACGATTTTCCATTTTCCGTTAACAATTTAGCCTTTTTCCAGACTCCCGTCATGCAACGTGTCGCTCTCGGGCTCTGTCCCTCAGACTGCTCAATGCGTGGTACTTGTCGTCTCGTCGGAGGATTTGCCAAATGCTTTTGCCGAAAAGGGTGGACCGGAGCCGCCTGTGAGACCGCGACCGCGGCTGTTGCTTCCACCGTCCTCCCAAGTACTCCGGACTCCAGTATTCTCGGTAAGCTGAAATTCTTAACCAATTTTTTCACCTCTCATCTCTTCTTGCAGTCCCCATCTTGCTCGTCGCGTTGCTGAGCCTGCTCGTTCTCTGCCTTGCGGCCGTCGTCGTCTATCTGATGTCTGGTAGGCGCTCAGTTGGATGTGTCGATTTCGACGCCGAAATCGAGAGTGGCAAGGCTATGCTCCACGAGAAGGCTACTTTCTGGAAGAAGGTTAAGGCTCGATTTGTTAACTGAGGCCCGCGGATTCCTTGAAATTTAATTTTCCCTTCTCTGCTTTCCCTTCTGAACCTCTCACTTTAATTGTTACTTCTTTTACTGCACTGATCTTATTTTCTTAAGTTTTCCATGTTCGATTAAGCTAGATCTCTCTCTTTGATCTTATTTTCTCTTTCGCCGGGTATTTGAGGCGTGTAGCTTAATCCAATTATCTTTTTATCTGATTTCCCCGAAATCTCTCGATTCTACTAGGATTTTTCTCTCATTTCTTCTCGTTCTTCTGATATCTCTTTTATCTCTTCTCATTCTTCTACTCATGTTCTCTGTTATCTCTCCACTTTCTAACCTTTCTTATTTTTTACCCATTTTCTCGATTTCTCTGTACTCTCTCGTTCTCCTGTTGTCTCTCTATTTCTCATCTCACGGGTGTTTCAATTTGTTGACGGGTTGCTTTTTATTGTTACGGCTACACAAAAGAATGAAGTCCCGTTGTTAATAATCATTCTTAGCTAATTTAAATATTCGCTTTTTCAGGAGTTTTTCTCTAGATGAAAGGATTTGAATATTCTTTTGGCGAAACTCTTTTCTTCTGGTAACCAGCGAAACAAAGTGAATGATTCTCTTACGAACTGCCAACCTTCTCGACCACTTTCTATTTTCAGATGACGTTTATTTGAAGGGATAAATTCTCTGGTATATATGGTATTATTCTAAATTATGATAGAGGAGACGAGAAAAAAAAAATTCGACTATTATTCCAAATCGTCTCTCGCCACGATTTCCCATTCTTCGTTCTCCGAATCCTCCTCCTGAGGGTTTCTTCCTTGCTGCATGGTGATTCTTGCGAACCCTCTGAGTGGTCTCTGTCCCTCCGGAAGCCAGACGTATGGGTGTGGGGACCGGAGTAGTGGCTGGAGTCCTGCCTCCTCTGCTGATTGATATCTTGTTACAAAGGCTGCATTCCCCTCCTTTTCTTCCGTCGTGAACCGTCGTGCCATTCCGATGGCAATGGCTCCGTCCCTTCCCATTTGGAGCTCCATGCTCAGTTTTTTCTCCTTCGAGAAGGTCTTGAGCCATGCCTCCACTGCTGAGTTTGTATGCTTGACTTTCGCGAACGGAAAGAATCCGTTGTAGTAGTGGCCCGTCTCCCCGAACCACGGAAACTGATTGTGAAAGAGGACCTTCAGTAGCAGTTCCCCTCCTTTTTGATTTTGGCTGGGAAGGTAGATCGATTGAATTCCTAATTTTTCTCCATCCAATTTAACTTTCCATCCAGAACAAGTTGTTTCATCTAATTCCCCTTTCCTTGGATGGTAGTCTTCGGAATAGACAGTGATTTCAAAGAGCTCTCCTGGTTGCCTTTTCTTTGATTGGTTGTGGATGACTAGGTTTTCTTCGAATTTCGGGGTGAAGAGCATGACTCTTCCTCCTTCTTCCGAGATGACCATAGCCTTGACAATCGTTACGTTGTTGCACGCCATCTTCAAGAAAACTCAATTAGTGATGCATGTCTAGTTCCTTCCTTTAATAATTTTCTTTTCCGACTAGGCCTTCCCCCTTTCGCTCTTCTTTTCGCTGCTCTTCGCATTTCTTTCTCGTTTCCCTTTCTATTACAACTCATTACACTTTCTCTCGTTTTTCACGTTCTTTCTGACCTTTCTGGACGGGGATTTTACTAGAGCTCTTGTTTATTGATTATTTATTTACGCAAATTTTTAAAAGAAAAGAGTAGGTTATATGTTTCTACAACGAAATAGAGTATTTTAATAGCATTTTAACAGTATTTTGAGAAGCTTATAACTGGGCGGCTGTTGACGGTGACTCTTCTTGTGCTTATTTTCCCTCAATGAATTTCTTGCAACGGTCCTTGTGCACCCATGCCTCTCTTCTCTCTCCACTTCTGGTGGCTCTTCCAAACCCTTTGATGGCGATGTTGGGGTCTTCGACCTTGACAACTTCAAATGGACCTAGAAAAGGTGAACTAAGCTTGTCCCTTGGTCCTTTTCTGAGCAGAATCTTGTCTCCAACTTCAAATTGAACGTCCTTTATGTTGTCCTTATTGTTGTAACGGTCGTTTCTCTCCTTCGTTCTTTCTTCAATCCTTGCTCTGCAATACGCTTGTTGCCTTCCCAGCGTTCTTCTGATGTTATCCATATATTCGTTGACTGAAACTTCACCGGTTTTTAAAAGGCTATTTTTCATCGGGGTTCCCGGACTAAACGTGTGCACCACCCGAAATGGCGCAATCCCCGTTGTCGCGTGAACAGACGTATTGTAGGCGTGAACGACCTTCTGCAAGTAGATGTCCCAACATCCCTCGTCTTTATAGGGTCGGAGTGCGATTTCGATGACTTGATTCGCTCGCTCAACCTGTCCATTTTGATGAATGGTGGTATGCCGTGGAGATTTGGTGAGTGACGTTTTTTGAAAGAAGAAAGTGGGCTACCACTTTAGACATAAAGTTAGTTCCTTGATCGGTGACGACGATCTTGGGGATTCCAAATCTCGCAAATAATCTGTCGCTGAGTGTTTGGACTGTTGTCATTGCTGTTTGGTCTTCTAGGGGCTCGGCGACAATGAATTTCGAGAATGCGCAGCACATGACCAAGACATATTTGTAAGAGCGTTCCGTTGTTGGCCAGGGTCCCACGAAGTCGCAGTGGACTCGTTCGAATGGTTGTGAGACACTTTCGAACTCGTGTAGTCGTGCCCTGGTGCGAGCAACAGCCGGATCCTTGGTTTTCTGGCATGTTGGGCATGCTGCAACAACGTTTCTTACAGCAAGCTCCACTCCTGGCCATGTCGCTATCTCCTTGACCTTGTGATATGTCTTATCTCTGCCCATGTGTGCTCCTTCGTCCAAATCTCCATGAATTTTCTCGATCAGTTCCTTTCCATATTTTGTGTCTTTCGGCAGATATACGACTGGTGTTCCTGTCGTAACTTTGTAGACAATTCCATCATGGAGTGCAAAGTGATCCAGTTTCTCATGGATTGCTGCAAAGTCCGGGGCCGTTTGTTGTTCGGCTTTGACAACTTTCATGTCAATCCATGTGGGGATGACCGCGTTAACTAGTGGATGATGTCTTGACAGCGCGTCTGCGATGACATTGGCTTTTCCTGGTCGGTATACTATGGTCACATTGTATTCCTGCAAGATGATCTGGTATTTCGCCAAACGTCCTTGCAGGTCCGTCCGGTATAACAGTGCCTTGAGCGGCGAATGGTCTGTTATAATTGTTGTTTCCGCTCCGTCGATGTATGGACGGAACTTTGTCACCGCAAAGATAAGTCCAAGCGCTTCAAGTTCGATGGCTGGGTACCGTTTTTCATGCTTGTTGTATACTCGCGAGGCATATGCGATCACTCGAGGCTCGATGGCCTCTCGATCTTGAGATTGCATGAGAACGGCTCCAACACCTTTCCCTGAGGCATCCGTCTCGATGATGAACGGGTGTCCCAACTTCGGTGCTGCCAAGACTGGACTTGACACGAGAGCTAGCTTCAATTTCTCGAATGACTCTTTTTGTTCCTCGTCCCAATGGAATTCAGAATCCTTCTTGGTGAGTTCGGTTAAGGATGTGGTGATTTTTGAGAAATCCTTAATGAACCTTCTGTAAAATGAAGCAAGGCCTAGGAATGCTCTTACATCCCTGACCGTCTTGGGTGTCGGATATTCCGTGATCGCCGAAGTCTTTGACGGATCGGGGTGTATTCCTTCTGCGGAAACGACGAATCCCAAGAAAGTAATTTTGTCCTGACCGAACTTCGCTTTGCTTGGTTTCAGTTTCATCCCTGATCGTTGGATCATTCCCAGGACCTCTTCGATGTCACGTAAGTGTTTTTCTGCATTTGGTGACGTGGTGATAATGTCATCAATGTAACAGAATACTCTGGCCTTCAGTGGTCTCAATAGACTGCGCATGATTCTTTGAAAGGTGCCTGGACTTCCTTTCAGACCCATGGGCATTCGGATGTACTCGTAGACACCCATAAAGCTTGCGAATGCAGTTCTTTCACAATGAGCTTCTTCTACCGGGATCTGATGAAATCCTGATGCAAAATCAAGAGTGGTGTATATTGGATTCTGAGCTGTTACATCCAATAACTCCTGAATATTCGGAAGTACTGATTGTACTGGCTCCGTGATATTATTCAGAGCACGGTAATCAATGCAAAATCTCCATGATTCTTTATCAGCCTTTTTCACCAAGACAATCGGTGCTGCAAATGGAGACGAAGACTCCCGAATGATCCCTTGCTTTTCCATCTCTTTGATCTGCTTTTCGACTTCTCGACGTCGTTCCAGGGGAATCCGATAATTCTTTGGTGGGGGAATTATCGCGTCCTTTACGAAATCGATTCGATGTTTGATTGGTCCCGTGTAGCATCCTAAGACGCCATCCGGAGCGACGAAGGCTTCCTTGTGTTGGTTGATGATTTCCTTCAGTCTTCTTTTCTGGTCTTCTGTGAAGATGGATTTGCTGAGATCGATTTCATCTGATGGTTGATATCCTGGAGGAGTTTCTGTTGGTAGGCGCGGCAGTTTCGATGTCCAGTCGGCTTCTGGTGGTGTGTATCCTTCGTCCCAGACTTGTTCATAGATGGTGGCTGTCGCTAGCGCTTGGCCTGCATACAACTGGATTGATTTTGCTGAGGGATTACACAATTGAAGCAACGTTTTCCCTTCGTCATCGGTGTTAACTACCGTTCTGGCAACAGTGTAGATGTCGTCCGATTCTCTTTGGTTGTCCTGAATCATGAACTCATTTCCCATTTCCGTTCGATAGTTCTCCAGTTTGGCTGGAATCAACGCTTCGGATCTTGGATTAACGATGCATTTGAATAGTACCACTACTCTGATGGTATCCCTTTCCGGTGCTAACTCAACGCTACAAATCAATGCAACTTCTTTTCCGATCGTTAGCTTCTTGTTCACCATATCGAAGTTAATGGGGTGTCCTTGTCTATTCAGGTTTCGGACGAAGTCTATGCCTAACAACATTTCAGATGGACAATCGCCGTTTACAGACACTAGTAGTAGCTGATCTACTACGATGTCTCCAATTCGGATTTTCTGTTGGGTGGATCCGATGAACTTGATGACTGATCCGTTTGCTGCATTTGCAATCTGCTTTCCGCTCTCGATTTGTTCTGGTTGGACCATTGATTCTGGAAGGTAACTCACTCCTGCGCCTGTGTCGATCAATGCATGGAGTGTTCTTCCATCCATTTCCACTTGAATCACTGGTAGATGTCCTTTGTTGTGGTGATGTAGAACTGAGTGAACTCCAGGAATAGGATACTCATCCTCTATGTTTGTGGCAACATAGCATTTCCTTGTTGGTGTTTGGTCCACGTAGTTGACTGATCTTAGTTGTTTCGTGGCCATCTCTATCATCTGTCGTGCTGTTACAGTGGCTGCTTTTCGGGCAAGCTTGTATTTGCAATAGGCGTATAAGGTGATTACGAGAATCACAATTACTGCAAGCGGTACAATTATTATCAGCAAAAATTTGGTCACATCGAAGACCACAGTTTTCACTGTTTCGAAAACTCGTTTTCCAGCTTGATTCCATATTGACTCCAGTGTGTTGGCTACTCGATCCTTGTGAACCTTCACTGTGTTGGTGATGAAGTCCTTTGCTTTGACAACATTTTCTTCTAACAGCTTGAATGCGATGTTATTGACTTTTTGACGATACATTTTGCTCAATTCTTCGTCTGCTGCCGATGAGGTTCCTGGACCTAAAAGATCTTTTCCAACAACAGTCGGTGTTTGGAAGAGAAATTGGTTGGCTTCTCTTCTGATTGGTCGATTGAATGTTTGGACCCATGTTTCTGATCCTTTCTCGTTTCTCCAAACGAGATCTTCTTTATGGATTTTCCCCGTTTCTTGTGGTGTCGTACATTCAACTGATCCCGATTCGGCAACCAGGTCATCGGTGCCTTCGAGTAGGAACCATATCTTTCCATCGATCATCATCGGAACCAAGTCGAAACAGGTGTTATTGATTTTCCTGTCCCAAATGATTTCTTCTGGTTCGACGGTCTTGCATTGGGTGACTAGTATTCCTTGTCCTGCTTTTCTGGCTGCTATGTCAGTTCTTTTCATCAGCTGTCTGACTGCTGCCGTAGGGTCAATATTCAGTACTGTTTGGAATAGAATAGTCGCCTCTCGTTGTTGCATGCAAGTGTTCATGAAAAGATCAATAGCTGGACTATGAAACGGTCTCTCTTGTGGTTTCTCGAATACCACATTCCTGTTGCTTTCCGGAATGTACTCTTCCCATGTTTGAACTTGTGGAAGATTGGTTGTTGTTGTTGTAGTCGAGGGTGTCGTTACTGGTGGTAACCTTGGTGGAGTCGGTTTCGGCGGAGGTGTGATTGCTGGTGTTGTTCTCGGTGTTTGTGGTTTCGGAGTCGTTGTTTTTGGTGGATTAGTTGGCTCTGGTGGATTTGGTACTTGGGCTCTTGTAGGTGCAACTGTTCTGGGCACTACTACAGTTGGCTGCTGAGTGGTTGTTGTCGTCGGAGCAATGGTCACGGTTCGAATGGTTGGAGGTACGTATTCTACTTCAATGTATGGAGTTCTGTATTCCATTTTTAATACTTTGTCCTCGTCGAATCTGGGAAATTTGTAGCCAGCATGTGGTGTGGAATCTGTTTCCTCACTTACTCCAAATTCGAGGTCTAGTAGTGGGTCGAACACGTTTACCAGATCACTGCTCATGATCTTTAATAGTTCTGATTCAGCTGCAGTAAGTTCACGTTTCAAGTTGTTCAGTCGTTCCGTTGTTCGGAACTTATACTGCATGATTCTGATACACTTCAGAACAATCAGCTGATGCCCTAGAGAGTTTTTCCTCTCTGACTCGTACCTTTCGGCTCTGGTCATTAGTAACTCATTTGTTACTCCAAACGTCTTGATCTCATTCAGGATCCTAGGATCACTGATTGGCTCAGTCTCGAAACGCTCTATCTTTTCGAGAGCATCTACACTGAAGAGTCTCTGTATGATGGGTACAGCAAACTTTTCTCCCAAGTTTAGAGCCATAGTGATGTTGTTTGGTCCTGGAACCAACAATAATGTCCTTTTCCTTCTGTGATGGCCTTCCTTCATTCGGACATAGTCTGGGATCCAAAGATCAGAAGGCAACTCTGGGAATGAGATCATTTTTCCGTCGTCCGTGAAGTACACGTTTCCAACGGTACATCCTTTTGCTTCTGTGTCCGTGAATCTCATATCTTGCGATATGGCTGCGAACATTCGAAGCTCTGGGATTGCAATATGTTTATCCGAGATGAAAGCATCCGCTGAAGTCATGCGTTGGTATTTACATGACTGGAATGGGGCACTTTCCATCCACACGATGGTGGTTTTCTCGGTCTTGCAGTATCCGGACGAATAGAGACATTTGGACGTATCTCCAAGAGTGGAGATAGTGGTTGCGCCGTCGAACGAAGCGACTTCACCCACCACGATGATGATTTCTTCGTGATTGAAGTGGGTGCTGCCGAACCACGCCGTGTGATTTTCAGCTACCTCCGATGCATGTGCTGAACGGAACACGCCTTTCGGAGATTCGATCAGATCTTTTCCAGCAAACTTCTTCAGTCTCACTGCTTCTCTGCATTCTTGAACGCGAACCGACTGGAAGACATTCTCTCCTGGGTTTGTCATTTTAGCTGTGACGTAGAACTTCAGAAATGAAAAAGTTTGTACTTGGAACGTTTGCTTATAGCAAGAATGAGCAATCTGTCTCATTGGATCTGATCTGAGTTCGAAGATGTCCGCTTTTGTGGCTACGATTGGTGTTTTCGGTGGCTCACAAGGCAGAACTGACGGTGGCACGAACATATTACCTCCTTGCTGAAAACCACAAATTTGGGGTTTGCCTGCCTGGGCTAGACCAACCAGCATCATTGATATCGTGAGGTATGCGAGCAGCTTGTTGGGAAAGCCTCTTCCACGGTGGAAGTTGCGCTCGTCCTGAGATCTTTCCTCGTTACGATAGTTGCGACCTGGTGGTTGCTCTGGGCGAAACCTGTTTAGAGGGGATTCCATAGGAAATCTACCTCTGGGAGGTTCCATCGGGAATCGATTTGGTGGGTACTGAAGTGGAGGACCTCTACCTCTCATGGGTGGCCGATTATCTTGGCGATAATTTGGACGATCGTTTTGGCGAAAATTTGGGCGAAAGTTTTGGCGATCGTTCCTTTGGAAGTTTGGCCGACCTCCATTTCCGTAGTTTGGTGGGTCTCTTCCTCCGTATCTCCACGATGGTTGGGTTCCAGACTCAAGTGGAGGCGCACTAGGTTGACGATAGCTTGGGCGGCCGGTCATTTCCCGATCTTGATCCGGTGCTGGTCTCATAAGCTGACTCATGGCAGCAACGAGCTGTTCGTCTTCCTTTTCCTCATCGAGGTTATGGAGTCTTTGGAACCGTTCCGCTTTGCGGATCATTTCCTCCAAGGTTTTTGGCACGTTCTCCATCTGGAGAAGCTTCTTCCGGAGATGGGGAGCAGCATGATGCATGAAGTGATTGAGAAGGAGACTTTCTCTCACGTTCTCTGGCATGCCCTCATAGGCATACTCACCCAGCGTTCTGAGTCGTCTGGCGTACTCAGTGATCGTGAGCTCTCCTTGTTTCAGAGTCGTGATTTCCTGCTGAGCAAGTTCACGATCTCCTGGGACTTCGAAAGCTCTAATCAAATTCTCCACCACATCTGTCCACGTTGCCTTTTGAGCGGCGGGCAGTTGGTGATAGCGCTGCTTCGCTAACCCATCTAGGAAAAATGGCAAGATCCTGGCCCCGGCTTCTTGCTTAATGTTGAGGTTGTGGAGGGCAAGCCTGTAATCCACTAACCACCTTCGCAGTGCTGCTGTGTTCCCTTTGCTGAACTTGGGAACGTGGCCAGCAACTGCCCTCAAGGCCTTGAGAGGTTCCGTCTCTGCGGGCGAATCCTCTTCCCATTGCAGATCTCCTGCGAGCTCCTTTTTCTCCATGTCTGGTTTCTCCGGTTTACGAGTAAAGCTTTTTTCCTCTTTTCCGGGTTTTCCAGGGGGTGTGGAGTTAGGAGTGGGGTTCTTCTCCTTGAGGTCACTTGGATTCGGTGTTAACACTTCCTCCTGTTCGTTCTCAGTGGACTTTCCGCTGGTCTGGTCCTGTGGGTCTTCCTCCGAATTATCAAAGAACGAGAGAAATCTGGCGAAGAAGTCTCTAACCTTATGAGTTGGTTGAGGTGAACCAGTTGGACCTTCCCGGCGAGAAAGTATAGGAGTTTCTTTGAGAGGAAATTGGGATGGAGTTTGGTAATTACTCCCGGGGGATGAAAAATCCTCTACCGGATTCGCAATATGCGCGCGGGGTGTTGGTAGTTCTGCGTTCAGGAGCTGTCCTGGCGTTTGCGGTAGGGTTGCTGTGAGATCCCGTGGGGTGCTATCTGCTGGATTCCCACGGACTGGTCTGCTAGCCTGTTTTGGCTTTTCAACGCTTTTTGTGAACGCGTCGAACTGCTCTTTCTCCCTTCTTTTCAAGCGCTCTTCTCTTTCGCGATTTGCTCTCCTCCTATCTTCTTCGCGCTCTTCTTTACTCCGGTTCCACTGAAGACTCAGTTTGGCCGAATCAGTAACTCTTACTCCTTAGATTTCTCTTTAGGAGTAGGAGTAGGAGTAATACGGTAGAAGTGAGCGGTTCGTCAATTATGTGACGAGAGGAAACGAAACCGGGAATGGTAATGAATGAGTGATGAGCAATCAACAATCAGCTGTGTCGTGTTCTTTATACAGCTGGTAGAAGAGAGATAGAGAAATAGATTGAATGAGCAGGAGAGAGTAGCAATAAATCAGACGCAGACCGCGCTCAAATCCCAACTGGTGGAAAAGAGAGAATTGAATGAGCGGTTAGGAACAGCGATAATCAGAATTGAACGCGCCCGCTTTGCAACTGGTGGAGTTCGAGAGAGCGAGAGAGAAATAGATAGAGAGAGAATTGACTATGACTGATGAACTGATTTTTGAAGTACCTATAAGTTGACTCTTATTTTACTTATCTATTATTTTCCTAGGCCGGAGAAAAGAAATAATTAACTCACTTGTATCGGATGTTGGACTGTCTTGGCGCAGGCAAGTGACTCTTCTTTTGATCGTTTTCCGTTGGGAGGGAACTTTTGACTTTTTGTAGCACGTGAGCGAAATCAAGAATTACACAAGTCTGGAAGAATCTTGATGTTGGTAACGTAAGAAGGAAATGAGGAAAAATGAGGCTTTTCACTGCTTCATCCACCTTTTTATACTTCCCACGTTACCGTCTTCCTGGGCGGAGCCTATCCTCATTGGTTCTCCGGCTTCTGTTCCATCTTCCCTTCGGACCCTTTTTGTTTGTCACGTCTTGCTGACTGATAACCCTTGACCTGCCTATTGCGTCGACGGTTCATCCTTCTATCCGTTCTCGTAAACAAGTGGCTTCTCATTTTTGATTCCGGAACCCCTTTCCTGTTTCTCTTGCGTAGCTCTACTATTTCTTCCTCCTGGTTCTTCGTTTCTTTCCTTTACGAATTTTCGTCAGGTGGTTCGGTTTGGCTCTCGGATCATGAGATTTCTCCTATGCCTCTTCTTTGGTTCCTTAGTCATTTCTACCGTAGTCCTCTGTTTTCCAAATATCCAACATCCTCACATCTCAGAGATCTTTCTGAGGCGACCAAAGTGTATCTGTCCTCTCACAGATTTCACTCCCATCTAGTGTCTATTTTTAGATATACGTGATTAAAATGTGGCTAAAAAATTTGAGTAAGATGATGGGAACAATTAACCAATCTTTTGTTTCCCTGACTCTGCCCTAGGATCATTGGTATTTTATGGGCTGGCCCTTCAAAGAACAGCGAGAAAAAACTTCTTAAACTTATTACACAACTTTCTAACCATGTTTTTCTAGTGAGTCTGAACGGCCGATTCAGGTTGTTCACCCATGGTGTGGGGCCCTCTTAAACTTAACTCTAGGAGAGACTCTTTTCCCGAGGTCCTTTTCGGGGGTACGGACGGGCAGTGGTCCCATTTCAGATTCTACTTCTTAAGATCTTATAATAGTTCCTTCCTGAATCTGCCTAGAGCTTCTCTGCATACCGCTATGGAGAGGAAACTACATGGTGTTGGTTAGCTCTTACGTTCAAAGATCTTATCCTCCATTTCTGACTAGCTATACCTTTACACCATCTACAATTATTTATGATATGTGAGGTTAACTTGAAAATTTTGAATTTGCTTATATTTTCATAGCGGCACGTCCTACTGTTCTTTGGTGATAAACATGATAAACTACTAGATACTGAACCTAACTCCATAGGTTACTGGGATGGGCGTGACTTTCTGAGCAAATTTTCACCTGATACCGTAGTCTTCTGATCCAGAGAACGGCTACGTTCAGTAGATTACCGTAGTTTCAAGCAAGATACTAACTATGTTCTTCTAGTTTTCTCTTTTTGTGCCACTTCTTCACTCTGAATGAGACGTGACGTTGCCTGAGAACTGTATTTCGTTCCCGTCTTTTTATGCTTGACTGCCTCTGACCCAGTCTTGCATAACTTTCTAGGAATACTGTTCTGCTACCGTAACATTTGCTCAGTGTGATGATAATTGGTTTTGGCTCGGTATGACTTTTGTTAGGAGAACCAAAGGTTAGTACTTCTCAATCAGTATGTTCATCAGTGTTTCGTACTGTTTATAATACTCTTATAACCTTTTTACCTAGTAAAACCCGTCAGAACGTAGATATTTTAAAACGAGAGATATGTACTGTTTAACCCGATATTACTAACACGTTTTAAGAGATATTTTTATGAGAGAGAGATTTTAATGAGAGAGATTTTGATGAGAGATATTTTAATGAGAGATATGTTTAATGAGAGATATCTTGATGAGAGAAATTCTAATGAGAGATGTTTTAATGAGAGATTTTGAGAGAATTTTTCGAGAGATTTTCAGAACATTACCCTTAGAATGTAGTTTTCCTTTCACATGAAATCGTAACCCTAGTATATCTTCTGTCGTGAATAACAATTTGGAGCTACAGAAGACATTCCCAAGTCTCCGTTTCGGAATGTAAGGGAGATTTGAACTGTTCTAATTGTTCAGTTCCTTAAGCGTACCTGCATCTCGTCTTAGTTGTTGGACCTTCTCCAGAGTGTGTTTGCAACCACACCCGGGAAGTCGACGAGACCTACTTGAATCCTTTGACATGTGACATGAATAAAGTACAAACGTGAATAAATAGAATAAAATGTGAAATATGAATAAAGAATGGTTCAAGTAGAGGTAAAAATTTTCAGATGAAGTGAAAATTTAAAGGTGGGACCTCCATGTGAAGGGGACGCTCCCGATGCCCTTCGTTCTAGCTCAACCTTTATCCGATCCCTCGGACTTGGGGTTACGGTAGGACACAAGATAAATAGAAGACAGTTGGTTATTGAATATATATAGGTTTATTATAGTTGAGTAAATATCGAGTGGAGTAACCTTAGTGAGACCCTGAACTACGGGGTTACTGTAGTTTGGGGCCTCATCCCTGGACAGGTGACATCCCAGAGCTAAGGCTATCTCGAGACTAAAGAAACGAGAGGGCGCCGTCCCTGCTCCTTAGAGTAGGGGCGGAGCCTGTCTCCTCCGTCTCTCCTCTTGGTGGTGGGCCGCTAAGAGGAGAGGATTGCGAAAGAGGGGAAGCCAGACTAGAGTCTGGTTCTCCCCGTTCACAGAATTTTCGATAAACTCATTTATTAAAAATCTCAGTCTTCTGGCATGTCTATCCTCTCCCAAATCCTATCCCAAATAAACGGCGATTTCAAAAAAGTTACGCCATAATGGAGGACACCCTTGGAGTATACGGTATGTCCCTGGTACAGGAAGAGAAGATATGTGGAGACGTGAGTAGGATGATGACTGGACTAAATGGTAAAATTTGCCCATGATTATACTAATTCGAGACGAAAAGTGTTTTTATTGGAACAGAAGAATTACGAGACAATTTGGTTTAGAGCTGAAATTATTCTACCAGAAAGTGGAACATCGTGTTTTTTGCGAATTCCGGTATTTATGCAATAAATTATTATTATTATTATCAAAAGTAACGGTTTCGAAACGGACCTTTCAGAGCTATTATTAGAATTGCAAACTGATTTTTTCGTTAATAACACGGATTGAGAACACATGTTTTAAAGTTTCAGGCGACATTTCTATTATATTATTTAAGTGAAAGTACTATTGTTTGAACTTTACCGCGTAAAGCGGAAAAGTTCAGTTTTTTTGTAATTTTGAGCAGAAGCCGTCTGAGATCATTATGGACAGTCAACCATTTTATGGTTAAAAGAAAACGTATTGCACGTGTAAGGAGGCTAATAATTGTTCAGGTTCAACCGAAGACCTCTGATTGGTGACCACTATATACTGTAGCAGAAACAGAGGAAGAGTAGCCATACTTCGGGAAATATTGGTAAGAGATCTTTCTACTTTTCGCTAACACAAAACAGACGGTACTGAAAAGAAATTTCACATCAAGTCCTATTGTATAATTGTTTGTTTCGTGGTATACATAAATGTAGTGAAACAGTCATACTTCTAATACTTGGCAGTTCATTGGAAATCGGTTGAAAGATTATCGAAGCACTAATTACATAAACGACTTCTGTAAGAACAACCAAAGTTATCGATCTGAAACAGACACAAAAAAGACAATTTTATAATCTTTCTCACTGACTAAAATTCCCAAAGATTCATAAACGGATTTCGATTTCACAACCAATTTTATTTCAGTTTCAGGCATGGCTCAATATTTTATATCTGCTTCAACAAACTGGTATGTATAAATCGGAATGGGACTCGAAAGAGTATGAAAAGTTTCCATTTTTGAACAATTTCAGAGTGTTCACTAAACGTAAACATCTGCTCTCTGTTTCACTGTCTCCATAACCGAACAGGGTGATAGCAATAACGTTTTGACCAAAAAAGGAATTTACCCTTTACCAACCCGTTTCCTCGCTTGTTTCCTCTTGTTTCTGATACAAAACAGAACCGTAAGAGTAAATTATTATAAAATTTCGGTACCGTATTCCATCGAAAATTGTCGGTGCCTCGTTGAACTGGTAGAATGACGATTGTAGCCGCAAACTTTTGTTCCAGTTTCAAACTAGTTTCACATGTTGATCGAACGGTAGTTCTGAGCTTGGAGTCGGATATTATCACGGCACGTTTCTTACAACCACGCTATCTCGAAATCGAAGAAAATTGAGTGCCAAATTGATAGACTCAGCGAAAAAGGCATTTTTCAAGGGCATTTCGGTGAAGCGTAATTGTAAGAACTGTGCCGAGCTAATTATTGAGTAATGTTCTCGGTGATAGAAAATAGTAAAAGTGAAATGAGTGATTTTTGAAAAACGGATAAGTTGCAGAAGTGTCCAAATTCAAACAAAAAGGTGACCCAATCATTGAGACATTGGGCGGACTAACTATAAGTATAACGACTAGCTGTAGCATAAATTGTTTGGGAATCAGAAATATCTGTTACAAGACCATGTCAAACTGAATGGAATTTGGAAGAGCTTAGTGTTTTGGTCGATTTCTGTTTTTAAAACGCCGTTAACACTAAACAGATAAACGACTGCACGGTGGAAAAAAAAATCCTTCATAGAAAAATTGTATGTTTTTGAATATTTGGAAAAGTTAGATATATATATTAAAAAGCTGATCCACTCTATATCAACGGATCAAACCTATTTAGCGGCAACATGAAAAGAAAAAACATTGTCCTATGGATGGGTGTCCCTAATTCACAATCATTTACAACTTGAAGAGAATCAGGTGTTTTTGAGACAATTTGTAGGGGAAACAAGAAAATCTTTGACTAGACTAGGAAGGAAAAACAAATAATGACCTTGTTTCTTACAATGATGAAAGCAATGTTAACTAAGAAAGAAACAATAAAAACATTCCAAATTCAACATATGAAAGTAAGAAATTAGGTCGAAACTGAAAAAAAAAACCTGTTTCATTAAGTTGATATCAATGGAGTGGCCTAGCTGTTTAGATCACTTCATAAATGATTTTTTATTCAAAGTTACTGTTTTAAAACTAATACATGAAAGGCAATATACGTAGTCGACAATTTTTTAAGGCATTGATAACTTACATAACAACTCGTATTCGGTATTTGTGAAAATAATTGGAACTGTATATAAACCAAATTATAAGTTCTGTCATGAGACAGGTGTTTGGATTAATTCATGGATGTTTCTTTGAAGTATATGAAAATAATGTATATGAAAAGCACCGAATTCGGTTGCGGTAGTTTATTTTTCAAACTGGAAACAGAAAAAACTGATTCAATGAGTTGGAATATTGCGGAATGTGATGACGGGATAGTCCGACGAGAAACATTGAAATTTCTGAAAACAAAACATGATCGAGAACATTTTCAGAAATTTATTTCCAGATATTTTCCACCAATTTCAGTTTCACCATCTCCATATATGAAGGGGTACTATCAATGACATTCGGATCTGATTTTCTACTTCAAAAGGCGCCTCCGACACCCCAGCCCTCTCATTATGAGACAACAGGTAATCGATACTCCGCTCACCGAGGTTTTTCAGGTTTGAGGAGTTTGATTTTTGAATTCGGTAATCCTAGAATAACTGGGGTTTCGTTTCGGAAGTTTTTTGAGTTCCGCTTAAATCGATTTTGTTTCTTTGGGACCGTCCTTCTTGTCAGACTGATGATCGCTTTAGTTTAGTTTTCAATATTTATTTCTACCGTAGTCACCGTTTCAGCTATATGACATAAGTTTTGGTTAATTATCTAGTGTTAATTTTATCGATGTTCGGTTAATTGTGAATGTACGAAAGCATTTTACACTGATTACTGAAATCGCCCAGAACTAGGTATCCCAAAATTTCTGGCTCTGATATATTGACTTACTGTTTCCTTACTTTCATAGAATGTTGAGTGAAAACTGGCAGTCTGATCATATTCTCTTGGAAATTCTCAGCTTGTAGATACTCTCATGGAACATTTTTGTTACTCTTTCTTCACACCCAAATTAGTTGAATTTTCCGAAAAGCTTCGTTGCCGTATCTTATGAAATTTTTCTCTACTCGGTATCAGATATTCTGTATTTACTCCTTACCTTTTTCCTCTGTTGCTTTCCTATCTGACCTAGCAAATATACTACAACAAGTAGAAAAATTTCAGTTTCACAACTACTTTATCAGTTTTGAGGCAAGTTTCGGTTTACTTGTCCATATCTTGACTATCTGCTTCTTATCAATTTTCTTTTTTGACTATGAACTCACTGACAATCAAACTTCTGAAAGTTTGTTCAGTTTCACCATATAGTCTGCAGTTTTTCGTACACCGTACAGTTCTGCTGTATCCGTTCAAGTTCTCATTCCAGTCAGCAACAACACAACCCTAGAGTGTTCTTCTTGTCTCATTGAATTGTCACGTGCTATCAACTTCCAATTCCGTGCTTTTTTCACGGAAGATCACACCTAAAGCTTCAATTTTGTGGTCGATTTTTTTTTTGAACAAACACTCCGTAGAGAGTTATATCCGACCGTCGACCGACCGCCGACCCGACCGACTGCCGACCGACCGAGCCGACCGAGGTCCGCATTTGTGCGTGAAGTGTTTGCGTATTTATCGGCGGAAGTTTAAATTTAGTTTATTTTTTTCATAAATTTCAGAATTTTTCAAAATTCAAGTTGTGAAAAGTGCGCTGAAAATTATGTCAAAACATGATTCACTTTGAAAAATTTGACGAATTTCGAGTGATTTTTGAAAATCGGAATAATAAACATGTGGTCATAAAAAATTGCACTATGACCGAAAATTGGTATTAAAAATTGTTGGAAGTACTAATTTTGTTCAAATTATTCCTAATTTATTTCATTTTTTGTCATCCTTGCCCGGAAAAATGTCAGTTTTCAGCCGGATTTCTTTTCAAAATTTGCCGTCGATTATGGCGTATGCAGACAGAAAAAATTGCGTAGGTCGGCGATCGGTCGGTCGGGGGTCGGTCGGGTCGGCGGTCGGTCAGGTCGGTCAAAAATTGGACCGAATGGAAGCTTTAATCGGGACCCAATACATTTAAAAAAATGCATTTCTGCCACCTCAGTCCGTTTCACAACCTACGTGTGCTGTTTCAAAACAGAAAAATGAAAGTAAATTAGAATTTATGTCTCGTTAATACCGCGACAATACCAATAAATACCTCGTTGAACGAGTAAAATGACACTTGCATCCCAAAAAAAGTGTTTCAGTTTCAAACAAGTTTAATATGTTTTTGTTTTTATTAAAATTTAGTGGTGGGTTTGGATTATTAAAAAAATCGGAAGAAGCTCGGCTTGTTTCTTTAATATTTTTACCCACTTTGCAGACAGTTGCCATTGGAAAACTATTTGAAAACTCCAAAACGAGACCAGTTTGTAACCGAGATCATTAGAAGCGATTTTCAATTTTGTATCAGAAATGACTGTTACTGAAACTTATGAAGAGTAGAAATGTTTTTGGAGTATTGATAATGTCATAGACCTACACCATTTTAAGCCATTATTCACATAAAACCAGAGGTAGCCGATTGTAAATTTTCTTAATACTTTCTTAACCGACTTTAAAAAGGATGTTTCATAAAATCTGCATATAATCTTAGCTAACTCGTTTTCTAATGCATATCCGTGAAACATAGGACCTGTGATCGCCGTCATCAAAAAATGCCGTGCCTCATGGATGGGTGTCACTTACAATCACTTTTAACTTGACAGTCAGGTGTCAAACTTTTAAAAAGCAATTAGAATTCAGTTCTCGATTATACAGACGGTGGTATAGAAGCACGACAGACGACTTGGAATATACGCAAGACAGAAGACTTGCGTGGATGTCTGGTGGATAAGGAGACAACGTGTTGGTTGATGGAATGGATCCTAAACAACTTTTTTCAGTTTCAGACTTGTTTCATTTTTCTGGTTTGGGGGTGAAAATGATCGTTCTGCATTTTGAGCTACTACTCGTTTTCTGGAAGAACTAGTCATTCTCTTATTTGTATGCAATTTTAATGCATACTAGGAAACAAAACAAGGTTTGGGATTGCCAAGTAAATGAGAACAATGAAAATGGGGAAGCGAGGGAGCGATTTAAAAAAAACAAATACAGCATATGGATGGATTATTAATTGGAAAATTCCAAAATGGTAAAAATGTCCAGATTGAAACGGTATAGAACTCAAGACAGAAGACTTGCGTGGATGTCGGGTGGAAATGGACTACGTGTAGCAGAGTTGCACGAAAGTGATTTTTTCTAAAACGGAAGTCGGAAGTAAAATTTTGAAAACGGAAGTCGGAAGTCGGAAGTAAAATGTCTAATCCGGAAGTCGGAAGTGAAAAAACGCCCGGAAGTCGGAAGTTGGAAGTCGGAAGTCGGAAGTCGGAAGTAGATTTTTTCGCAAAGATTCAAAAACTCCTAGAAAGAGTTCATAAAATTCGCGAAAATCAGTGAAAAATTAGTTTTTGGCTGAAAAGAAGCCTATTTTCTGTCCTTTTAGACCATTTTTCCTTGTATTTCTGCAAAATATACTTTTCGGAAATTCCACAATTATGGAATGACGGAAATCGGAAGTTAACATCCGAAAACGGAAGTCGGAAGTCGGAAGTAAAGTTTTGAAAACGGAAGTCGGAAGTGAAAAAATGCCCGGAAGTCGGAAGTCGGAAGTCGGAAACCGGAATTCCGCGCAGCTCTGACATGTAGGTTGATGGAATGAATCCTAAACAACTTTATTTCAGTTTCAGACATGTTTCATTTTTCTGGTTTGGGGGTGAAAATGATTAGTCTGCATTTCGATCTACTATTCGTTTTCTAGAAGAACTAGTCATTTTCCTGTTTTGTATGCATTTAGAATGCATACAAGGAAACAAAAAAAGGTTTGGGATTGCCAAGTAAATGAGAACAATGAAAATGGGGAAGCGAGGGAGCGACTTAAAAAAACACAGCTATGAGAACTAAACTCAATAGATTATTAATTGGAAAATTCCAAAATGGTAGTAAATGTCTAGATTGAAACGGAAAGAAATCATCAAAAAGTATAAGGAATAAAAATTTATTCCTATTTCAGTAAACTTTTTCTTGCTCCTTCCAATAAGAGATAGTGTTGAAATACATAGGTGTGCGCCATCTGACAATTCGGAAAGAACTCGAAGATTTATCCACAGTTTGATATGTAGAAAGGTGTGCAGTCAAAAAGGAGTGTTGTAGGAGATTCCAACGAAGAATCAACTTGAGAAATCACAAAAAACTATAAATGTTCCAGTTGAAACCGATATCACTTACAGGACTTTGGTTGAATGACTGTTTCAAAATCTCACCAAAAAGTACAACTTTTTTTTTGAAAGTACTAAGATCCTCTGAATTGTTATTTTCTTGGAGTAAGTTATTTGGCGTTCAAAAAATAGAAGGATTTAAATTTCAGAAAAATATGAAAATGTTGTACTTCCAGAAACTTGATGTTTCATCAGGAAGGACAAAATCACATATTTTTTTTAAAGGAGGACTGAAGTCAATTTATATCGTAAAAAAAGAAGAAAAAACACGAAATTATGTTGAAAAAAACAAGAAAACGAAAAATAGAGAAATAAAAAGAAATAATATTGTCCGAGAGGACTACACGAGGGCAAAAATTCGCGTGGGAAAACTCTTCCACGAACGCTCCTTTTGAGCCGGGAAAACGTGAATTTAGGGCGTTTAGAGCGATTTTTAGCACATGCTCCGATTATGAAAGTTATTCAGAATTTTCTGTAGTATCAGAATCTGAATTAAAAAAAAATGACTTCAGTCCTCCTTTAAAGCAGTGAGCTCCCACTTTTGATTTTGAACTTACCGTTTCAGTACAGACTAATGGGAAACACTCAACAGTGATTATGTTGATTTGTTGATTGTTAGGGGTCCGATGAAATATATAACTAGAAACTGATTACTGACACTAGATCATTGAGAGCAGTACGGTAAGTTACTGCTACAAATACCAGTTAAAACGTTTTTTGTTTAATCCTTGGACTTCTAGAATTTCTAAAATATCCGGAAGTTGAAAATCATAAAACCTGTAAAAATTCTACCCCGTTATCGGCCCCCATCAAAAGAAACACCTAGTCTCATGGATGAGTATATCCGATTTACAATCATTTACATCTTGGAGACAGTCAGGTGTTTTTGCGACAATTCGGATATCAGGGAACTTTTCAAACAAGTGGTCCGTTTTTGAAGGGGAGGTGGACAGTTTGGCTAGGCTAGGAAAGCAAATAACGACCGTGTTTATTACAGTAATCGACGATATCATCATGATGTGATTTTTATCTTTTCCGAATAGAGAAAACACCTTTGTATGTCGGGGAAGAGAGAAAAGAGGTGTTTTACCAGAAAATTTGAAAAAATTATCACAGAATATTTCCAGATAGAACAATAACATTAGAAATTTGATCCAAGAAAGGAAGAAACTAGGTAAGAAACTAAAACATTTATTCATTGAGATATCAATGGGAATGAGATGGGAGATATCGATCCTTTCTTAGAATGACAAAATCCCACGCATTTTCAAAAACGAATTTCAGTTTCACCATCTCCATATCTAAAGAAAGACCTATCACTGACATTATTATCATAGATGTTTCCAAAAAACCGCGCCCCCGACACACCAGCCCTTCTTTCTCTCCTCGTTATGTATTTTGCGTTATGTATTAAGGAACCCTAAAACTTTGGTATTGATATTTTTGGGGACCGCCCATTTTTGGCCGGTGTAGGTTACCATAATCACCGTTTCAGCTATATTTCATAAGTTTTGCTAATTTACTTAGTGTTAATGGATCTTTGTAAATTAAGCAAGTTACTATAATCACACCGTTACTATAATTGTTGATTCATTAGTTCTCAACCTACTGTTTTACTACTTTTATAAGAGGAAGAGTTGAAACCGGATGTCTAATTGCTGATTTACTAGAGTAACCAGATGGTTTTAGTAATAGAAAACTGAAAAACTTTCGGATAATCATTATTTCATCAACCGTTTTATACGTATGATGTGATTCATCTTATTGTGGCGCTGCCCTTGAATCTAAATAAAGCGCAAACAAGCTCTTCAGAGAATTCTGTAAATTTGAAAAACTTCCGTTTCACAACTATCTTATCACTTCTGGCTAAAGCTTTTGATTACTGACCCTAGATGCACGATACTTGACAACAATATATTCAAATATTCCATTCTCTAACGTGTCTATCCTATCCCAAATAAGCGGTGATTTCAAAGAAGTTACGCAAGTTATAATGGGAGACACACTTGGAGTACAGTACCGTCTGTCACTTGCAAACATGGAAAAGATGGATTTGGAGACGGGGGAGGTGGTGGTGGAGAACGATGGAAATGAGAGGAGTATACCGTCTGTCACCTGCAAACAAGGAAAAGACGGATTTTGGAGAAGGGGGAGGTGGTGGAGACGGTGGAGATGGAAATGAGGGAACAGGCAGGTGGGTACTAATTTTTTATGAACAACCAGTTATTTAGAATCCGGATTGAAACAATCTTTTTTCAGTACATTGTTCTAGCTAATAAGGAATGTTTCCCAATAGACTTATCAAGATCAGTTGGAATTCCGTGTCGAGAACACGTGTTGAACAAAAAAAACGGATCCCAAACAAGTTTATTTCAGTTTTAGACATTTTTCATATTTATCTTCTGGAATTCACAGTATTCGTATGAAAAATGGGACATTTAAGTTATTTTAAAGGGATTAAAGGGAGTAAAGAAAAAACTTCGAAAGGTAAGAAACGCTCTGCTTGAAACAGATATGTATAGCTAAAACGAATTATGATTGATAACCAAAACTGATTGCTTTGAAAATCTATGAAAAAAGTTTACCCTCTTTTTGAAATTTCGATCGACTTGAGGATGAAATTGATTCAAACGCCCGTGTTTTGTATTTAGTGGGATTATGAAACCGGTGAATATTCCTCTCTCTTATCGGCCCCATCAAAAGAAACACCGTGTCTCATCGATGGGTGTCCCTAATTTACAATCATTTACAACTTGGAGACAGTCAGGTGTTTTTGCCGCAATTCGGATATCAAGGAACACTTTCAACAGGTGGTCCGTTTTTGAATGGTGTTAGGGAAAAGGGACAGTTTGGATAGCCTAGAGCAAATAACGACCTTGTTTATTACAGTAATCGACGATATCATCATGATGTGATTGTTATCTTTTCCGAATAGAGAAAACACCTTTGTATGTCGGGTAGGAGAAAAGAGAGGTGTCTTATCGGGAAATGTATTCAAAAGTATGACAAGTTGCATTGAAAATCCAAGAAAGCAAGAAAAATAATCAAAAAATCAGGACATGCGATAGACGATACAGGTACATTTTCAGAACCCAATTCCAGATATTTTATACCAATTTCAGTTTCACCGGCTCCATATCCAAAAAGGGTGCTATCAGTGTGAATCCATGATCTAATGAGAACGCGCCTCCGACACCCCAGCCCCTTCCTGTTTTACTTTCTCTCCCTCCCATCAACTCATTATGTGCATTTTCCAAGAAGGCGATATCAAGGATATTACGAGTCGCCATGGACCCCCACCTAAAAATATGATTTTCTGACACCTCAGCCCGTTTCCCACACTATATTTTACCTTTCCTGTTTCGAAACAGAATCATAAGAGTAGATAACAATAGTGATCTCGTTCTTTGGATAAAATTTTTTTCAAACAACTTTCTTTCAAGCTCGGGTTTTTTAAATGCTTTCAATCAATGTGCAGACAATTTCTGTTGGAAAACTACTTGAGAACTTCAAAACGTGAAAACTAGCCCGTTTGAAACCGAGATCATTAGAGGGTGTGGCCACCCCTTCTAAGGATAGAAGGCCGCCGGTTATTAGCCGTCGAGGGTGTCACACGTCTCGGTGGTTTCCTGCCAATTCAGGTGGTTCAGTGGAAGGCAGGACCCGATGTACTGTTACGCGGTTTATTCAACAACCAGTTTATTAAGGGAAAAGCATGACACGAGGTGTCGGCATTAAAACCTTTAACTGATCGAGCTCTTACATCAAAGCATAGAGATAATGGGGGGAACGAGGTAACTGATTAGAAAGCTACTGCGGTGGAATTCTCTGTAGAGAATCCTCGCGGTTTCTTACTAAGAGCTCTCAGCGAGTTCATACCAGCGCTTCCTAGAAGGATTCGCGGTAAAAACCCACTTCTCTCGTGGTAAAAAACAACAACTCTAAAAGGGGTAATTAATTATAGGCCAGCGAAGATGTCGGTCAGCTACTGTGGCAGTCGTTTCCCGTGTGTCGTGGTGGGAGTTCCTCGTGGTGGAAACGGCATGCGCCTTGAACTGTAGTAGAGACGCAGACATCGTAGTTGGCGGCGATTTGAACTGTAAGAAAGGAATAAATTCTTAATACAGTAATAGTGAAAAACAAGGAAAAAAGGGAATTAATAACAGAAAGTAAAATACATAAATATAATTGAATAAATTAGAATAATTTATCCAATCAATTAATGCATTTTAGTTTGGAGTGGGACAGAGGCCTGATCGGGGACCTGGCAACTGTCAACACTCCGGGGGGTCTGAGGCTCGGCGGCTTGAGTTATGAGAACATAACGTGCAAGCTTGGCTTTCGCTTTACGAGGTTGATAAGGCCGGACGCGGTGAATGGCAATCGGATTTTCGCCCAGTCGTCAATGGTACGAGGTCTCTTCAACTTGACGTTTTGAGAGTACTCGGAACCTGATGACTTCTGGTCATCCTTGCACTTGGATGCGCCTGAACGACTAGCTCCAAGAGTCGGATCGGACTGTTTAGTATCTTCCGTGGTTGTGCCAGATCTACTAGCAACCACTTCCGAACTAGTGCCAGATGAATCGATCGTTGGATCGAAACAATAAGACTTTAGTCCAATTCTCCTCCTGTGTGTCTTCGACCGACGGCTACTCAGATTCGGAGCGAACAGACTGGATTCTTTCGTGGATGCGCCTGAACAACTAGCATCCAGATTCGGGACAACGCGGTTGAAACCTTTTCCAGATGTGCCTGAACGACAAACATCTGGGGCCGGAATCGCACACTTCATCCTTCTTCTGGTTGCGTATGAACAACTAGCAGCCATGTCCGAACCAGTGTCAGATGAATCGATCGTCGGATCGAAACAACATGACTTTAGTCCAACTCCTCTCCTGGTTGAGCTCGACTGACGGATCCCAAGATTCGGAGCGAACTGATTGAATTCTTTCGTGGATGTGCCTGAACAACCAGCATCCAGATTCGGGGCGGCGCGGTTGAGTCCTTTTCCAGATGTGTCTGAACGACAAACATCTGGGACCGGAGTTGCACACTCTACTCCTCCTCTGGTTGCGCCTGAACGACTAGCAGCCACGACCGAACCATTGTCCGTTGAGTCGATCGTTGGATCGAAACAACAAGACTTTAGTCCAACTCTTCTCCTGGATGACTCCAAGGCGGTAGCATCCTTATCCGAGGTGTGTCCTGATTTGTCCGCGGTAGTGAAGTTCCTGTCCTTGGGTGCGCCAGAACGACAAGCATCCAATTCCGGGCTCTTCAAAACTTTAGGGCCTGCATTAATCAACTTCTCTCCGACGCGGTGGACTTTCTGATCTTTATTCCGAATTCCTTTGTTCTTCGAGGTTGGGGTATTGGGATTCTGAGAGTGTACAGGAAACGTTGCGATGTTCGGGGAATCTGGCGGAACAAGAAACTGTTGATCACTCTCCACCTGCTCGGAAGCTGGTGGGTCATCCGCTGGATTGACTTCGAGTGGGATCAACTGATTTACTGCACGCTCATAGAATTTATCCCTGCATCGAACAGTAGCAGTACGGACTGAGCCGTCTTTACTGTATTTCAACGAATCAATAACTCCAAGAGGCCAATTGTGACGCGGTGATTTGTCAGTGTAGATGAGCACTAGTTGACCGACACGTGGTTTCAACAAGGATGTACGTTTCTCGGGATGTGCATTTTCCCGAAGATATGCTAGATATGCACTGGACCAAACATCCCATAAACGCTCTATTACTTCGTCGAGCCCTGCGAGGTGATCGAGGGTTCTCCGTTCAGTAACCGAGGTATTCCGGGTAGGATCAAACTGTTCGTTAGACTTCAGTCCGTCGCGTTCCGAAGGAAGATCGATCAGAACGGTCGGAAGTATGAAATCCATCGGACGGAGTGCAGGTAAGTCATTGATATCTCGCGGGTTGGGCGTCAGAGGTCGGCTGTTGATCATAGACTCAACTCGTACAATCACGTGGTTCAAAGAAAAAAAGGATTTCGTGGTCTTTCCAATTTCTTTCCGCATTTGATGTTTCACAATACCTACTACACGCTCATAAATTCCACCCTGCCACGGTGCGAGCGGAGTGATATAATGGAAATTGATATCAAAGGTAGCAAGAAAATTGGTGAAGGACGTACTAGGTACATACCTTTTTAGATCATCCGAAATAATTTTAGATCCGAGAGTAAATGTACGGGCGTTATCCGAATAAATGGAATGAGGAATCCCTCTGCGAGAAAACACGTTTTTTAATCCTTGTACATACGTTTCCGCGGTTCCATCAGGAATCAACTCAAGATGAGTTGCCCGAGTGACGAGACACGTATAGACAAGGACGTATGCCTTGCCTAGACTGATACCGTCATCGAGACGATAACTCAGAGGACCCATGTAATCGAGACCAACATGCTGGAACGGAACGGAAGGAGTAGTACGGAAACGCGGTATTCTACGAGCAAATGGATACGCAAACGGTTTATTATTGACCTTCTGACAGGGAACGCAACTGCGACAAACGGAGTCTGCAAGTTGCTTATCCGACAAGATCCAGTATCGTGTCCGGAGTGCTGTTACGAGGTAAGTCGCGGGAAGATGCACATTTTTCAAGTGCGTCTCTTCGACGAATAGTCTCGCTAAGCGATGTTTCTTGTGAACAAGAATCCGCTTATACGCATCACTGGCCAATACTGGCGATGGCACTCTCCGATGGGTTCTTACGATACCATCAGATCCTTCCACCGGTAACAACTTTGACGGAAATTCCTGCCCTTGGCTAGCCGCTTCCTTATAATGTTCGATGAATACAAGTCTCCGAGCAATGGCTCTTCCCTTAAGACCCATCAAAGATGTGTCCGGAATAGACTTGGACTTGACGAATTCCTGCATAATCGGACTCTTCCACTCATGTCGCTTAAATAACTTCAATAAGCAATTCAGCGTGGAATGAGTGTAAGATACGACGCGGGATAAGGAGTTGCTTCGCTCATACGGCACGAACGAGACGTACTGATCTTTACGCTGTGTCACCATACACATGCCCTTGAGGGCGTCAGTCAGGGCGTCAAATTCTGACTGACCTACTGATTGCTCAGTAGAGTCCGTGGTATCAGTGTTCTTCTTTGTCGCTATTATTTCCGAAGAAATAAGTTCGCGAAAGTCCGAAGGGCAAGTAATATTGCCTTCGAGGCGACAAGGCCACTTGCTCGGGTCTTCCTTGAGAAAGCCTGGACCGTGGAACCAAAGAGTACAATTCTTCAATTCTTCACTTCCCATTCCTCTCGTAGCAATGTCTGCTGGATTGAGGTCGGTGGGGCAATGATGAAACGTGTTCGGAATCTCAAGAGATTTGAGACTATCGCACACCTCATGAATACCTTTCACGCGGTTACTAACCCAACATTTCTTTTGCTCATTTCGGAGTACCCAGTACAAAGCGACCATCGCATCAGAGAAGAATCTGACGGAGCAGGGATGCTCAGAAGTCATCGCTTTAACTACAGACATAGCAATCCTCGTGCCAATTTCGATCGCGAGTAATTCGAGACGCGGAATTGTCAGAGTCTTACTAGACGATGGCTTGATTTTCGATTTCGCGGTAAGTAGCCCAATCTCTGGTTCTCGATCGTCGTATTCATACATAATGTAGACTGCACAGGCGTACGTATCTTTGGAAGCATCCGAAAATACAAGAAGTTGAACGTTCTTGTAACCACCACGCGGTCGCAATAATCGAGGAATCGTAATTGATAACTCAGAAAACTGCTTCCTAATAGCGTCCCAACGCGGTAGAAGGGATTTCGGAATGCGGTGTTTCCAGTCGATACCATCGACCCATAAGTCACGCATCAATAGTTTGAACGAGACAAAGAGAGGAGCAAGATTACCAAGAGGATCGAAAGTCTCAGCCATACGTGAAGCCACCTGACGTTTGGTCGGGTGTGTCTCCAGTAGCTGCGCTAACTTGATGGTATATGTATCATGTACAGTATCCCAGAGATACCCGAGTAATTTGATCGTGGTCTCGCTAGAAATCTCATCCTTAGGGAATTTCTCCATTTCTCCTGGACAATTCGTGATATACTCTCTGAGCCGCATATTCATTTGATTGAATGCTTCTTTCGAGTCTATACGAAGAGACTGAATTTCCTCGCGGTTGTTCGTGGTAAGCATTACATTATCGACATAGATATTTTCTCTGATTCTCTCCGCGATCGGATTCTTCATATCATGTAAGAAATGATTAATCGTGGCTGCGAGAAGAAACGGAGAGCTCGTCATTCCGAATGGAATGCGTGTGAATCGGTATTCGGCAATGTTACTACGGACCGGAGGCTTCGCGATATCCTTTAGCCAAAGGAAACGCGTACAGTCTCGATCCTCGGGTACCATCCGTACCTGATGGAAGGCTTTTTCAATATCAGCCACCACCAGGTAGTCTGGCATCCGAGAACGGATGAGAATGTCGAAGAGATCTACTAGCATGGACGGACCAGCTTCGAGGCAGTCATTAAGACTGAGCTCGCCGCCTTTCTTACTACTGGCATCTAGAACAATCCGTAACTTCAGAGAAGTTAACTTCTCAACAACGCGGTGGGGAATGTAGTATCGTGGGTCTGTATTATCATCCATCTCTGGGGTTACTAATTCAATGATTCCGCTGTCCAATTGTTTACGAATAATCTCGTCATAGTCCTGCAATAAGTTATTCTTCTTTTTCAAGGAGATAACCAACTGCTCTAAACGTTTGACAGCAACACCGCGGTTAGACGCAAGACGAAGCTGCTTCCCGTTCCACGGAAGAGAAACCAGAAGGTTTCCCTCATCGTCGAATCGGACGTTCTGTTCGAACCATGCAATGAGATCTTGTAATTCTGTCTTTTTCCCCTCAATAGGCCCCGGCTCCTCAATTCCCAAGTTGTCTAGATTCCACAGCTGAGAGATCTCCGAATGAAGACGATCAACTGGATCTTTCGAATCCGGCGGGGTCGTCAGAGCTGTGATGAATCCTTCACTAATGAAGGCTTCGATCAGAGTGCGGACGCTTTCCGGCGGGGGAAGAGAGGAACGCGTAGGAGGAAAAACAATCGGAGCGAACGGAGTGAGCTCGACGAATCTTTCAGACGGAAGCAGCAGCCTCCTCGAGGTTCCCAACAATCGAGCTAACAGATCATTACCCAAAATCATGTCGATGAACTGACCATTGAACTTTTGATCAGAAGAGATGACGTTGGTATTAATCTTATTATCTCGAAGGAATCCTAGATCTTCAGAACTCAAAAGAGGACTGATGAATCTAGTCTTCGGGAGCTGAGGTGCGCCAGCAATTAGCATTGAATAAGGGTCCCCATCTGTAGAGAAAGACATCTGGTAAATGTTAGACTCTTCTGTTGTCGTTCTGCTGTAACCCGAAATTGTCAAAGTTTTAGTGGCTAGGATGGCAAGACCAAAGCGTTCAGCACTTTCGTGAGAAAGTACAGACAGCGATGCTCCGGAATCAACTAACGCCAAAACTCTGTGACCATCCGTAGTCCGGAGGGCCGCAAAGGGCAATTTCGATATCTGTCCTGATTCTCCAACAAGGGATGCGTTGTGAAGACATTCTTGTGTGAGACGATCAAGGAAGCGCGGTAACGAGGAACAGAGAGAAGAAGAATTACCAGAAATTGAGCCCGAAGGCTGGTCTAGAGACACTGCTGTGGGCGAGGCAGCAGTTGGCACGCAGGCCTTGGTCGGCCTGGGGCCTATCCCCAGATGTTTATTGTGAGCCCCCGAAGGGGCCACGAAAAAACGTGGACAGAATTGGAGAAGGAGCTTCAGCTGGATAGTTGCGTGGATCGCGGTAGTATTCTTTCAAGGTGCACGCTCCAGTATTATGCTTACCTTGACAGTATGCACATGTACTGTAGCTCGCGCATTCCTCCGTACGGTGATTACGTTGCGCACAGTTGTGGCACGAATTCGATTGACGGAAGAATTGGCGCACGTCGTATGACGACAGAGCACATTGAAGAATAGAATGACCAGGACCGCAAATAAAGCAGCATTTGGTACCCGTAGGAGAATCTCGTGGGAACGTATGAGCGATAAATCTCTCATCATATCCTCTTCCGTATTTATAACACGGCTCAAGAGTTTCTCCTGGTTGACCTTTCGAGATCGGGATACTAGCCTTCTTCTCTTTCTGAGCTGGGGTAGACGCCTGCTTTCCTCCATTTTGTATTCCGTAGCTCGAAGATCCTTGCGGATTCTGAGCCGGGACTCCAGCGTGGGGTGCGTTGCCATGACTCTGGTGAGTCTGATTGTTCTGTTGAACCGTAGCCTGGGAACCGAAGTATCCCATTCCGGCTCCAGCAGAATAGCCTTGATTGACGCGGTTACCCTGAGTGGGCCCACTTGATTGGTTCGCAGTCTTCGACTTTTTCTTCTTGTCATTCTTTTTCGAGGATTGCGCACTGTTACTATTAACGTTCGCGGTGTTCGAATTAGACTTGACTGGCGCGGTAACACGAGTGTTTGCAGCCTGGTTGGACACTTTCGAAGATTGCGTAGGATTACTGAAGGTCCCCTCCGCCGCAAGAACTGCTTCGTCTGGGATCTCTTTCGTCCTCTCAGAGGCGGTCGCCGGACAAAATTTGTCATAGAAGGCTTCTGCCTTTAAGTAGTCCGTATACAATTCTATGACATCATTCGTCGACGGCTGAGCGTTGTTCGCATACAGCTCTCGAACAAGTTTGAAAGCTGAGCGAGGTAGCTTTTGGGCGAGTGAACGGACAAACCCGGGAGATACAACATCCTGCCCCAGATCTTCGAGTGTCATAATTAACGTATTACACTCAAGAAGTTCACGGGTGGCTTGTTTGTAATTGGTCTCGTGGAACGTGAGCTTTTGGAATCGGGCAAGTGCTTCATTAGCTCCAGTACTATCGTCCTGGAAGGCAGCGCGAAGTGCTTTCAAAGAGGCTTCGACCGCTTTGCGAGCATCTCCGACGTTAATGAAATAGCACTTGGCCTCACCAACAAGCTTCTTTTCCAGAAGAGCCAGTCTCAGATCGTCTGTCAAACGCGAGTTTTGCATGACTTGCTTTTCGAACATCGTCATGAATCTCTTGTACTGCATCGGATCAGCAGAAAACTTGGTCAGAATAGTATCGACATCATAGTATGAGAGGTCTTTACTCTTCGATGACATTTTCCTACTATTCTCCGGTTCTCGACACTCGCTGTCCGATTCCTCCTCAACACGAGCAGGTTTCCGAACACGCGGTGGAGAGACTGCACCCGAGATATTACGATTGTTCTCCCTCGCTTCCGTTTCCGGAGGCGATGGAAAACCCGAATCAGCGCGGTCAAGAGGAGTCGAGGCTCCAATAGGTCTTGCCGCAGACATAAAACGACCACCATTCTCCTGAGCCTCCAACTTGGGGGTTCTAGAGATTAGTGATGCCTGGGCAATTTGAATTGGACACTGATGTGTCAAGTGTCTAGCAGACGTGCAATGAACGCATAATTCGTTCTTCGCACAGTAAGCCGAACGAATGGGACTGTTACATTCCAAAATATCATGATCCTCGTGGCAGACCGGGCATGAAACCATCGTTTGGGGAAACGCGGTACCTGGGGCCGTTCTGCTGAGACGAGATCCAATGATGTGGGTTTCGCGGTGTTCGGCATTTGAACGAATGTTCGAAGGAACCGCTGGGAAAACTCCCGTTCTTTCTCCTCCGTCTACTTGATCGGAAGCCGGGGCCTCACGATCGTTCGCCGGTGGTCTAACCGAGCTCGATGCCGAATGAAATTGCTCACGATGAGGCATCTCCAATTCTTCATTTCGCGGGGTTAGGATTACCGATTCGATGTCCGCATCAGAAATGGACGAGTCAAGAAGATCTCTTTCGAGAAGTTCTTCGTCTTCCAAAGGCGAGCGTGCAATCGAATCAGATATGTCCACGGTTTCGGCTGGCGAAACTGCTTCAGTAAATTGGAACTGATGATCCGTAAGGACTTGTTGCAGCTCCAAGATTGACTCCTTGATCGGAGGAAGGTCGACGGGACGTGCCTTCGCGTTGAGGTACGCGGTAACACCATTGCACAGGTCTCTTCTCTCCTTCTCCGACAGAATCGCTTGGAAGTTGTTGACGACGTCATGGAAATGAGCATCCGTCTCGATCATTGCTGCAGCGACAATCATCTCCTTCCTCAAATGGTCGATTGTCTCCAATCCTTGCTCATCGCGGTTGACACGAAGCTCTTCGACGATGAGTCTTGATTCCCTCGCTGCCTTGGTACCAGCAGTCGCAGCTCGGGTGATCGCATTCCGGTAGTGTCGCTGAGCCTTCTTGAAGTTCGTTGACAGTGGACGCGGTCGGTCGGGTGCGGGAGTTCCATCCTCGCTCGGCTGAGACGAAGGATCGATCCACGCGGGGGGTCCGGTACGGGACATGGTTGGTTGTTCGCACAAAGAAGTTGAAAGCTGAAAATTAAAATTATTCTTTAAGAGAATTGAGACCAAACAGCGAGATTATAAAGAAGAAATAGAGAGATTAAACAAAACGCTAGAGATCCGCCTCTGCTTGGGCGAGTATCCTGACATCCATCCTCGAATTGTACACATCCGAAGCTGAACACAGGCGAAGCGACAACTCTCTGGTTACAGCTTTGTCCGGTCTCAATAAGAGGATGAGTCATTTGAGCTCCGAGACGTTGTCTTGGTAGGACGAGTACCAAGTTATCCTTACGTCTAATTCTAACTTAGTTCATCCTATACGGATGTTATACAACGTGAATCTCGTCATTGCTCATCTGACTCATCTCAATCACTCCGCGGTCAAAATAGCTAATTCTGACTCGGAATGTTCGAGACCGGGGAAATCGAAAGCAGATAATTGAAGCGCCGTTGTGTGCACTTGCTCTCCGTAGCTCGTACACTGTAGAGTCCTCGCTGCTCTGAAAATACCTGAAGGGGGGCCAATTCAGTGTGATGCTGGATTGGGGTCTGGGGGTTCGGTTACCAATCGAACACCCATATATTCAAAATCGCGCAGTAGGCTGCTGGAAAACATTTTTGACATGAGCGAAAATCGCGGTGAATTCCGACTTTCATGTACAATGAATTACCAAAAGCACTCAGCAGTATCGCACTTTCTGTACTACGCGGTTGCGTATTCTCCTCGTGCCTGGTGGCTTCTCACCACGACAGAGGAATCCTTCCGGACCCGAATACTTGCAGATTTCCCTGAACATCTCCGTCAAAGGTGAACTGGCTTTGCGTATAGGAGTTTCGTGGGTCCCTCCGCATGAGGGCACTACTACTAGGTAGGGGAGAGAGGATCACTGCCTGTCCATCGAGGACCGTCAGCATATCACAAAATCATCTCCCGATCAAGGTCATAGTAGATTCATGGACAGTGAAACTAGGCACCAGAACCAGTTCCTGCTGGTCTCGTGGCACCCTCTCTGGCGGCAACAATATTGAGATCGCTCGTATCGTGGTCACAGATGTATCAGAGATACAGGACTACGCAAGCTGATTCATTGCAATATCCCCAGAGTGTCGAGAATATATCCATCCTTGACCAGACGATTATTCATCGCCCGTTTACTAGAGACTATCAACTTTTCTCACCGGTACACGGAGTCACGGTGATGGTTGATCTAAGAGACATGGTATGAAAGATGACGTGTTCTCCAAATCCTGAACCAAGGGAAATGGAATCGACAATATTGGATATAATGGAGGGAATCAACCAAACCTTTACCGAAGTATTCAAAGATCTCTAGAAAACTCGTAAAATATCCTCATGTGGAACTTCATCGACTTAACACGCTAGAAAACAGAACGATCTTGCTCCAGGCAGCTCAAACGATCGCTCGAGCCCATTTCCTACTCAATTTTCAGAGTATCTGACATAACATTTTACCCCTTTCAAAAGGCTCGACCTCATAGAAAGGCTTTTGATTCTGCGCGTAAACTTGTAATCTAGAAAGTATTGATTAGATGATTTTTCTGTCTAAAATAGGACCATCTTGTTTTTAAGAATGGTTGTTAATTGTGAATCATCCTGATAACTGGAACTTAGTGCCGACGATGTAGTAAGACTCAACGGAACGGGCACTGAATTATTCTAGTTACTTGAGGACCACTAGGAATACCAAATACTAGCAATACAGCCGGTTGTTCAGGCCTTCTGAATTCTACATACTTGATATTCCGAGTTTTCCCAGATGTCTATTTGATTACCTGAAACTTGTGGCTCCGACTCTCAACACACCAATACTCAATTTCTATTTATTTAAACAAAGCTTGAATACGCGGTGACGGAGAAATACGGAGATGGCCGATGTGGCACAATAATAAAGAGAAGTATTCAATTCTAGTAGGAGACGTGGTGGATAGTTTTGACGAGAAACGCATAACAATGTCAATTTTGTTCTGGTTGGTCTTCCTGATTGCGTGGTTGACGTTCGTGGAAGGTACACGAGCACTGGAGTCCTGATACGCGCTTAAGCTGCGGAACAAGAGTTTTCTCCACCCATAATAACCACCAACCGAGCGCTTCCGAATGGAAGGCACGCATCGTAGGAAAAGCCAACTCGAACGCGGTTTCTCCTCCATGAATCAACTCCATAGTACACTCTGACAACCGAGCTGACGTGGACGCACCGGACTCTACAAACACGCGGAGAGCGTGGAGAATCGCGGTCCAAAACGCACAATAAGCATCGAGGTCTTCAGCCGTGTAATTATCGAGAGATTCAGTTTCTTCATTAGCCGCGGTGATGGTGTCTTGAATCGTTCGGATGCGTCGAATAACGAGGTTCTTCGGCCCGGGGCATTCATTAGACAATAAAATATCAATGATGTCCAGGGTCGGCAGATTCTCTCGAAAATGAGTTCCGATGCGAGCGACGTCGAGCGTGTAGATAACACGAGCGATTTCGCGTTCGCCTTCGGGATCCACCTCCTCTTCTGCGCCATCCTGACCCGGCGCTCTCAATTCCACATTATACGGGAATTGGTCACGCGGTGCATTCTGGACTGCAAAGGACAGAGCCGGAGCACGCATCCATCTACGAACAGCTTCCACCACCGCAGGAATGCGGAAAATATGATACGAAGGAATCAACAAACAGACATTGTTGTACGGGAACCCGAACACGGTTGTGACCAGACAGGTAAAAGAACGCGGTGAGCCGACAAGAGCTGCCCCAAGATCTACCAGATGCGCGTAATACGTGAGGAGCATATTCGTGGTGACACTTTCCGTGATAGGCGTGCTATCCCAGCCACCTGTCATGACCAACTGCCACGTCTCGATTCGTCCTAATAGGGCGTCACGAGAATCAGGCGCGGTCAATGTAGAAAGAGCCTCGATGACTGGTTTAGCGACTCCAAACGAAAATTTGTCACCCGGTTTGTTTCTCACAGTATAGCGGATCTCCGGTAGGATGAGGGATCTCAATGTTTCTTCTCTGTGCGATTCCCAATCTGCGGTCTCAGATCCATCCTCCAACGTCCAAATCGCATCGTACTCGATGACATCGTAGCGGTGCATGTGCTCGCGGATGCGGTCTAGCAGAGCTCCTTCTGGACGGACATGAAGAATCGATTCGGTGAGGAAGGGATCGTGGTTCACCGGAGGATTATTATGAGCATTTACGACATATCTCTCAACAATGTCGTGGTCAACCTCCGAGTACTCAGAGGAATTCTCCTAGAATTTAGGGCTCTTTATGATTTAACGGGGGTTTTAAGAATTAACGGGGGTTTTAAAAATAGACGGGGGTTTTAAGAATAGACGGGGGTTTTCAGAATAAACGGGGTTTTTCAGAATAAACAGGGGTTTTGAGAATAAACGGGGGTTTTCGGCAAGTTCTATTTACTTATACTAAGAAAACCCCAAAATGGTCAGAAATGACTACAGTCCCTCCATTATACATTTTTTTCTTTTTTTTTTCATTATACATTTTTTTCACAAACCAGGTATTCTGCTGAGTTAGAATTTATGAGTAGTCTCAGCTCCATCTCTTTTTCTCGTAGCTGTCATTCGGCGTCTTCCTTTTTCATCAGTCGAAGAGGACAGTTGTGGAATGCGTGTAGGAGGGACGCACATTCCAAACATATCCCTGTGGTGACACAGTACCTCATGAGTACATCCTTATTCACTGTGCAGGCGAAGAGAGGATGTCTGCCTTCGCAGAGTTCGTACGTGACTAAGGAAATTAAGTGAAAACGAAAGAGAAGTGAAGGAAAATAACATTAGGAAAATAAAATTAGAGAATCCTGAAAGTAAAGAAAGTGAACGAAGAACAGTTTGCGATTATAATTATTTGTTAAAGTGAAAAAAAGGTACGTGTGGTGATTTGCGATATTAAAACCACAGAATTTTATATAAGTTTTAGGCCAGTCATTTGCCACGTTGTTGTGGACTTTCTTTAGTCCTTTAGTCCCTAATGAAAGCGAGGAGAGGGGAAATTACACAGAAAGATAAGAATAATTAACTTAATATAATTAAAAGGAGAAAAAATATCAATTTAGAGAAAAAGGGAACAAAAAAGGGAGAGGTGAAAAGAGTCCGTCGTCGTTCCAACTGATTTGAAAACCAATTTTCCGTCTCTTCCCCTACTATGTTCCTATTCTTATTTCCACTTTGCCTCTTTATTTCTGTACTCTCTTGGACATCTCTATCTGAGAGATATTTTGAGGTCAAGGTGGGAAAATCGTACTCAGTTAAACGTAAGGCACTGTGCGGAGTCCCGCAAGGATCAGTTCTATCGCCCATTCTCTTCGGTATATTTGTCAAAGATGTCCCAAAACCTTTACCAGCTGGAGTCAAATGCCGTCAGTTAGCGGACGATATAAAAATTTATGCCTCTTTCTCCAACTCATATTCTAGTAACTCTCTTCCTAATCATTTCCAATTAGCTATAGACTCTGTAATTCTATGGTCAAAAAAAGCAAAATTAGACTTGAACAATAGTAAAACCGAATGTATTACTCTAGGCAATATAAGAAGCTGTGAATACCAACACTATAGAAGGTAATATTATTTGTCAGAAAACGTTAATTAGAGATCTTGTATTCCTGATAAGCCCACAACTTCACAACTTGAAAAATTGAAAAGTTGCTTTTCAATCTGCAGGTCCACGCTCCCCGTATCGCGGAATCCCTTCAAAGACATCTGCTAGAAATCGGTGAGCTTCCAGGTTTACTAGGAAAAAAGTTTAATAGAGCTAAGACTGGAGCTTCTGAGTCGGGAACCGACCCAGAAGAAGTCGAGTCACTAGGGATAGCCCTAGTCCAAAGCTATGTTCCGATTATCGACGAAAATAAAGGTATCATTGCCGACCTTCTTCGTATTTTAACGGACTATACTGTATCTCATGAATTGAACGTAAGCGTTCCAGCTTCTCCAGAAGAAATTTTTTAGGAGATGGAACGCTCTTTCGAGGAGTCCACCCTCCAAGTATAAGAAAACGAGGTATCACCACCTCGCATTACTGTATCATGCCCCCATGTCATTAGCCCACCACCTAACAATACCAACCCAATCACAAGTGCTGAATCATCCAGCCCCGAGGAAAATAACTCTGTTCACTCTCTACCAAATCAAATACCAGAAACCCCGATTCTTACGAATACGGGAGGAACATCCAACCAAGGAGTCAACAGGGCACCTTAAAAATCTCAGAACCTTTTTTGAATACTAACTTTCGAAACCCAAGAGTACAACAACTCTTCGATAACACGCACATAACACCAACAACTATAGTAATCAACAAGCACGAAACACGCCAAGATATCCAACTAACACCGAAAACTCTGAACAACCTGAACATTCGGCATACAGAGGAAACTCTCAAGATGCCCGTAATGCGCAGAATGCAGAAACCAATCTGGAACGTTCGAGAAGTCATAACAATGAGCCCGTCTCAAATCAACAACGGTTCCTTCAAAGTTATCCACGCTTCCCAAGTGAGTCCAACGACCAATTAGACTCGGAGGTGAACAGCAACATCAAAAACGCCATAAGACAACAGAGACCAACTACATGCGAACTCTGCGAAGGCAGACATCCTTTCTTCGCCTGCACAGTGAATAAGGATGTACTCATGAGGTACTGTGTCACCACAGGGATATGTTTGGAATGTACGTCCCTCCTACACGCATTCCACAACTGTCCTCTTCGACTGATGAAAAAGGAAGACGCCGAATGACAGCTACGAGAAAAAGAGATGGAGCTGAGACTACTCATAAATTCTAACTCAGCAGAATACCTGGTTTGTGAAAAAAATGTATAATGAAAAAAAAAAGAAAAAAATGTATAATGGAGGGACTGTAGTCATTTCTGACCATTTTGGGGTTTTCTTAGTATAAGTAAATAGAACTTGCCGAAAACCCCCGTTTATTCTCAAAACCCCCGTTTATTCTCAAAACCCCCGTTTATTCTGAAAACCCCCGTTTATTCTGAAAACCCCCGTCTATTCTTAAAACCCCCGTCTATTTTTAAAACCCCCGTTAATTCTTAAAGAGCCTTTAGGGCTCTTTATGATTTAACGGGGGTTTTAAGAATTAACGGGGGTTTTAAAAATAGACGGGGGTTTTAAGAATAGACGGGGGTTTTCAGAATAAACGGGGGTTTTGAGAATAAACGGGGGTTTTGAGAATAAACGGGGGTTTTCGGCAAGTTCTATTTACTTATACTAAGAAAACCCCAAAATGGTCAGAAATGACTACAGTCCCTCCATTATACATTTTTTTCTTTTTTTTTTCATTATACATTTTTTTCACAAACCAGGTATTCTGCTGAGTTAGAATTTATGAGTAGTCTCAGCTCCATCTCTTTTTCTCGTAGCTGTCATTCGGCGTCTTCCTTTTTCATCAGTCGAAGAGGACAGTTGTGGAATGCGTGTAGGAGGGACGTACATTCCAAACATATCCCTGTGGTGACACAGTACCTCATGAGTACATCCTTATTCACTGTGCAGGCGAAGAAAGGATGTCTGCCTTCGCAGAGTTCGCATGTAGTTGGTCTCTGTTGTCTTATGGCGTTTTTGATGTTGCTGTTCACCTCCGAGTCTAATTGGTCGTTGGACTCACTTGGGAAGCGTGGATAACTTTGAAGGAACCGTTGTTGATTTGAGACGGGCTCATTGTTATGACTTCTCGAACGTTCCAGATTGGTTTCTGCATTCTGCGCATTACGGGCATCTTGAGAGTTTCCTCTGTATGCCGAATGTTCAGGTTGTTCAGAGTTTTCGGTGTTAGTTGGATATCTTGGCGTGTTTCGTGCTTGTTGATTACTATAGTTGTTGGTGTTATGTGCGTGTTATCGAAGAGTTGTTGTACTCTTGGGTTTCGAAAGTTAGTATTCAAAAAAGGTTCTGAGATTTTTAAGGTGCCCTGTTGACTCCTTGGTTGGATGTTCCTCCCGTATTCGTAAGAATCGGGGTTTCTGGTATTTGATTTGGTAGAGAGTGAACAGAGTTATTTTCCTCGGGGCTGGATGATTCAGCACTTGTGATTGGGTTGGTATTGTTAGGTGGTGGGCTAATGACATGGGGGCATGATACAGTAATGCGAGGTGGTGATACCTCGTTTTCTTATACTTGGAGGGTGGACTCCTCGAAAGAGCGTTCCATCTCCTAAAAAATTTCTTCTGGAGAAGCTGGAACGCTTACGTTCAATTCATGAGATACAGTATAGTCCGTTAAAATACGAAGAAGGTCGGCAATGATACCTTTATTTTCGTCGATAATCGGAACATAGCTTTGGACTAGGGCTATCCCTAGTGACTCGACTTCTTCTGGGTCGGTTCCCGACTCAGAAGCTCCAGTCTTAGCTCTATTAAACTTTTTTCCTAGTAAACCTGGAAGCTCACCGATTTCTAGCAGATGTCTTTGAAGGGATTCCGCGATACGGGGAGCGTGGACCTGCAGATTGAAAAGCAACTTTTCAATTTTTCAAGTTGTGAAGTTGTGGGCTTATCAGGAATACAAGATCTCTAATTAACGTTTTCTGACAAATAATATTACCTTCTATAGTGTTGGTATTCACAGCTTCTTATATTGCCTAGAGTAATACATTCGGTTTTACTATTGTTCAAGTCTAATTTTGCTTTTTTTGACCATAGAATTACAGAGTCTATAGCTAATTGGAAATGATTAGGAAGAGAGTTACTAGAATATGAGTTGGAGAAAGAGGCATAAATTTTTATATCGTCCGCTAACTGACGGCATTTGACTCCAGCTGGTAAAGGTTTTGGGACATCTTTGACAAATATACCGAAGAGAATGGGCGATAGAACTGATCCTTGCGGGACTCCGCACAGTGCCTTACGTTTAACTGAGTACGATTTTCCCACCTTGACCTCAAAATATCTCTCAGATAGAGATGTCCAAGAGAGTACAGAAATAAAGAGGCAAAGTGGAAATAAGAATAGGAACATAGTAGGGGAAGAGACGGAAAATTGGTTTTCAAATCAGTTGGAACGACGACGGACTCTTTTCACCTCTCCCTTTTTTGTTCCCTTTTTCTCTAAATTGATATTTTTTCTCCTTTTAATTATATTAAGTTAATTATTCTTATCTTTCTGTGTAATTTCCCCTCTCCTCGCTTTCATTAGGGACTAAAGGACTAAAGAAAGTCCACAACAACGTGGCAAATGACTGGCCTAAAACTTATATAAAATTCTGTGGTTTTAATATCGCAAATCACCACACGTACCTTTTTTTCACTTTAACAAATAATTATAATCGCAAACTGTTCTTCGTTCACTTTCTTTACTTTCAGGATTCTCTAATTTTATTTTCCTAATGTTATTTTCCTTCACTTCTCTTTCGTTTTCACTTAATTTCCTTAGTCACGTACGAACTCTGCGAAGGCAGACATCCTCTCTTCGCCTGCACAGTGAATAAGGATGTACTCATGAGGTACTGTGTCACCACAGGGATATGTTTGGAATGTGCGTCCCTCCTACACGCATTCCACAACTGTCCTCTTCGACTGATGAAAAAGGAAGACGCCGAATGACAGCTACGAGAAAAAGAGATGGAGCTGAGACTACTCATAAATTCTAACTCAGCAGAATACCTGGTTTGTGAAAAAAATGTATAATGAAAAAAAAAAGAAAAAAATGTATAATGGAGGGACTGTAGTCATTTCTGACCATTTTGGGGTTTTCTTAGTATAAGTAAATAGAACTTGCCGAAAACCCCCGTTTATTCTCAAAACCCCTGTTTATTCTGAAAAACCCCGTTTATTCTGAAAACCCCCGTCTATTCTTAAAACCCCCGTCTATTTTTAAAACCCCCGTTAATTCTTAAAACCCCCGTTAAATCATAAAGAGCCGAATTTAGAATAGAATACTTGAACTTTGATTATTTGTACTAACCGAGTCACGTCTCGGGGAGGATCTCGGACTTGATCTTGTTGATCCAGCTGGCGGAGCTTGGCCTTGAAGCTCTCTCTCCTAAACGATTATCTTTTAGTACGCCACAATCATAATATCGTACCTCTCGATTGTCTTGTTCCAACGGAACCTCAATCGGTGGTTCGATTGCCAATACTTCAACTGCCTGTAATCAAATAATGTGAATTTTTAGCTAATGCTCCACTCCTATACTCACTGGCTCATTTCCGGGCGAATAGATATCAATTGGAAAACGCGGTGCTCTGATCAGGAACGCATGCTTCATGATAAACGGAACGTGGTCACCTTGACGAATTTCGTGGTAGATTTCACGAGCACGGTTTTCCAAGATCATAAACCATTCGGCTTCGTGATCAAAGAAGTCTTGATGACGGAGTTGTTTGTCATGTTCAAGCTCACGGTTTACTAATCCCGGGAACTGTCTCCAGCGATAGACATAAGGCGGAATCCAGTCTAATTCGTCGGCTTCTGGATGAAGAAGCGGGCCGGTGCCTCTAATCAATTGACCTTCTCTAATGACTCGATCCGCTTGGGATTGAATAACTGATGGAATGAAGTCATATGGAAGAGGGAAGGCGAGGAGGCCGCGGTCGACGAGCCATCTAATACGACGACCTCTGCGGATTCGTAATTTCTTCACGCGGTCTTTGAATTGAAGAGGAGACAGATTCAGATCACACACTCCGTGGAAGTGTTGATGACCGACATTCTGTCTGCAACTCTTGCATGGCCTCATCGAGGGACAACGTGTATGACTCGTAGAACGAGAATTGCAGTGCCCACAGAATGAGTACGAATTTGCTACGCAGAATTCGAGCCAATGTTGACGCGGTAGAAATCTTACGAAACCACAGTTGTGTTCTGAATGGTCTTCGAGCGCGATTCCAAAGAAGGAGGAACCGCAAGCTGAGCATCGGGTAGAAGCGAACGCTTTCGCGGTGTTTAAGACGTTCGAGTAACAGCCTCGCATCATCGAAATCACCCACGACTTCAACCTCGGATCATCGAGCAGGTATGGCTCTCTCGCGGTAGCTTCTTTGAATAGAAGTTCCGGATGAGGAAGATCTCCGGTTCTCAGAAACCATAAGAGGTTACCTGAACAACGCGGGTCTTGCAGATGATCGAGGTCGAATTCATCCAAAATAGGAAGACGTTCGGAATACCGAGCCAGCTCTGCTGGTTTCTCCAAGATATCCAACGAGACTGCTAACGCATCAGCCATCGCCTGAGAAGGACACAGAGGATTCGGATTATGACGTTGCATTTGCTAAAAATAGACACAGATTAACACCGATTTTAAACTCATCCAACCAAAAAATAAGGGCGGTGCGCGAGAACAAGATCGTTCGCTAGAAGTGTAAAAAACACGTACTGAACACTATTCTCCGAACCGAGCTTACTCTAGCCGCGTAGCCACGTGGACAAGTTTATTAGAACGCGTGAGAAACTGTTACGCTCTTCCGAGACGTATTAAAACGAGATAGTTCACGCTCTAATAACGTGAATTCTCGTTGTGTCGTTATAATCCAAAGTGAATAGTCTTCGTTGGTATTTCTACTGGTGAAAACATCTTAGAATCAAACGACCACACATGGACGTTTCTCCTTCTGGAGACATCATCGATGCATGAAGTAAAAGGAGATACTCCTTTTGAAAGAGACTGACCCTTGAGCTGTAACACGCTGCAGCTCGATCAAATAGCATTAGAAGGGACTGAGGTTTCACCTATTGATGTACCAAATGGTGATCATCACGACTCAAGGAGGTGTGGAACACCTTTGCCATCGTCGTGTTTTCCTCGATCTACGTCTTGGAATAATCGAGATATTCCTCCGACGGATCATAGCAAAACAGTCCGACCGCCATCCATGAACGCTTTACCTTATCGCGAGGAATGCATTGATGAACGTTTTGAGACTCGAGGTCTCGGTAATCTTGTCACTTCGATTTCAGCCAAGTAGCATTAGGCATCATCAAAGCCGTCTGGAAAGACGTATAGGAATGAACGCGGTGTTATTAGACACTTGTGAATCAGGTTCAGTGAATTTTCAGCGACTAGTGACTTATTCGAGTCCAATGAGCTCCAGACGAATGATTGAGTACCAAATGTGCTGAAAGAGTTAACTTAAGCACTAAATGGTTCAAACAATCCGAGCTGAGTTTCAAATTATGGGTTATCAATCCGTGACTAATCTATTCACCACACTAATGTATCCCCGTGGGAAGGAGTCGTCCAGCTTCCGCCTCGACTACTACATCAATGTATTACCCCGATCGTCGAAAACAACTTTCTGACGCACCGAATGCTATCTCGCGGTCGGTCTGAATCACAATTCATCCTATTTTCTGGCATCCTTCACTAGCAGCATTAGCATCATGGTTCCGGATGTTTCGATTGTTCCTCCTCTAGCAGCATTAGCATCATGGATTTGGATATATCGAGGTTTTATCCCGAAGGAATGGATCGGGTTTTAAAATTCACCGCGAATTACCGAACCGTATTACCCTGAGTCTCGGCTTAACTCTAGGAGCCACCTAGGCATCATCGCTCCGACTACAGGTTTAGATGTTTTACCACTTGAATGTGTCAACTGGACGGGGAGACTTTCGCGATCTTTCGATGCATTGAACAGTTACCAATCGGTTCGACCAATTGATCCAATGCTCGCGTTCCAGTTTTAATACTAACTCAATGCGCAATCAATGCTTCATCGGGCTTTCTCAAATAGTGAAGCTCATTGCTTCACTTGCTCGTAAGCGTATGGAACGTGACGCGGTGTTAGCTGCCTGCTAACTTCTACCCATAACACCAAACTGAACTTATGTAAAAAATTCTTACAAGATCTCAATCTAGTGCGCGGTATGAAAACCATTATCATTTAACTCAGACTCGAAGTCATAGAGACGGATGATGTTCCTTTTAGCCTCTATTGATCCGAGAATCAATAAGAGTATGAAGTTTCTCGTTCTATTCGTAAAAACAGAAGAAGGGAAAGCTCGGTATCGTGATACGTCAGCACTAGACCCTTGGTTAGCCATATTCAGTATGTGTTTGGACTTCAGAAAGTTCAGGTTTTTGTAACGCCAATGGCCAAAATTGTTCTGAGACAAAATCTCCAATAAGGAATTTCGAAAATAGAAAAGGAATTTGTCGAAAGAAGGAGATTTTTAGAATCTGAAAGGGATCTGAAACATAAACCAGAAGATGCTCACGCATCCCAAATCTGAAACGGAAGAAGACAAGATAATTATGAGTTGACACTCAAGACACCAGCACTTATTAACAAATTTCGTAAATCAACAGGTATTATTACAGAAGGTAATAAATTAAAACAAAGAATGTGACAGGAGACGAAACAATTAATCCGTGGTGGAGTTATCTCCATCCATCTTTCCGGATTGGGGCGCGGTGATCTTCTTGTTTCCCCCACGGCGACCTCTGCGTCGATGCTTTTTGGCCGGACCAGATTCTTGCTCGTGAGACGAAGACGCGGTAGACGTTCTCTTGCGAGCTCTTTGGAGTTCCTTTGGCTCTTCGTTGACACCAGAGTGATCATCCTTGGTTCTCTGAGCTGATGTTCCGGCTCCAGACTCTCTAGCTGCTGGTGGTTGTGCGGTGGGCGCTGCCGTCAAGTCAGGAACTACGCGGTTCTGGGATTCGGGAGCACGAAGCTTCTTGTGTCCAGTCCTCGGGCATAGTTCCTGGTGATGCAGGCGCTGCTCCTTTGGAAGCTGAGAACATTGATGGCACAGACGGTCGTATAAACGACATTCTCCCATCATTCCCTTGCATCCAACTTTCGCGCACTTCAAACAACGATTCTGAATCCGGAACGACTCCGCTCTCGAGTCCGGGGTTTGATACTTGTGACATTGATGCGAAAAGTGTTCTCCCGAGCAGAACAAGCAGGTTAACGCTTTCTGAACACAAAGAATATACACGTGGTTTTGAAAATTTTGAACATACTTGACGACGCATGTTTTCGATTCGCAAATTCTCTCGATCGCGGTGTTGCTCCTTCTCTATTTGCCTAACGCTTCTCTCAATTCCTTCGAGGGAGCCGATTGTCTCATTGTAAACGCGGTCGTCTTGATCATTGTTCAAGAGTCGCGGAGCAAGAGTCGAGTTGAGCTCAGATTGGGTACGAGAAACCTTATCCAATTGAGCTACCAAACTCTTCAATCGGCTCTCCTTCTCCAATTCTGAGACTTTCATGGCTATATAAGCTCTGAGAGAGGTGTATAACACTTTGATGTCGTTAGAAGTTGTGTCGAATTTGGACATGGTTGCGCTGAAGATCTCATTCTTCATCTCGACATCTTTTTGCAGTTGTGAGACGACTTTTGAGAGGCGGCGTTGATTTAGAAGGAGTTCACGAAGCGTTGAATTTGCTCCTCCGACTGTTTCAGCGGAACCGCCAAGAGACGAAAGGGGTTGTACCAGCTTTACTAAATGGAGCCACTCCTCTCGCGAGCACGGAGAATCGATGAGATCCGTCGTATTTCGTACAAATTGATCAAAATCCGTGTGGCTAACGAATGTTGGGATATCCTCGCGGTGAACGAAATTTGCCTTCATCTCCCTGATCTCTTCCATGATAAAATTTTGATTGATCAAGATTTTCTTCAGCAGTTCGCTGTCCGCAGTATTGTGAACTCTTTCCATGTCGGAAATGCTCGAAGTGGAGGTAAACAATCCTGGCACCAGTGCTATCGGCCCCGAGGCGGGACGCGATAATGGGCCGTCCATGTCGACATGAGATGTCTTCGTCGGAAGGATTGTGTCCTTCGGCTTTTCCCCACCGTTCGATTCGACTTTGTTCGTAGTCAACTCCGAAGGGATCACTGGCGAACATTGCGGAATGACCGATTGGTTGACTGAAGAAAGAGTAAGGATAGCGTACAAGTGAACAGTGGGAATGAACTAACCATTCGGTGTATCGTTTTTCTCGTGGTTGACAACGTCTGTCGAGATGACGATGACCGGAGAAGAGATAGGTGGAGACTCTAAAAACAATTTTTCATTCACCGCCACTCAATGTCTGATCACAGTACCATGAACTTCGTCGAGGAGACGTTTTTCCTCGTCATCCGAGATGTTCAAAGGCATTTCCGCGGTCGGAGTGTTACCGAGAAGGGCGTCTTCTGGGATATTGCTATCGGACATTTTTACGATGTTGTGTTGGTAGCACGTTGTACAGCTAACTCTGAATTCTAAATTGGATTAGCCAAATTAAAACTAGAATGAGATATATAATAAGGTACGGAACCATATTAATACAAGTCATAAGCGTACATATGTATATCAACAATAACATTTTATTAATCAGACAACAATGATGTTACAGACACATCCTCGGATTCACGCGGTCGGCCATTTGAGTGACGAGATATCTTCAATTGAATTCAGTTGAAGCTCGTGATTGAACCCCAGCAGCGCTTTTTGAGCGACTTTTCGGATTTGACAGCTTCCAACGTGGTCGTGAGTCTCCAGGGCTACAAACGAGGGCAAGCATCCACAAACGAAGGCGTGGGGACGAACCAACTGCATGTGACTCATTCGACATCCATAGACACGAGGACGCGGTAACTCTTCCCCGGCACAATTCAGAATTGCGTCGTGGTAAAGGAGCCACAAACCCTCGGGACTTACGTTCTCAGGAACGACGATCCCAAGGTTTTGAGGAGTTTTACGAAGAAAGAACTCTCCATTCAACTCAAATGCTCTAATAGCGCGGTCTTCGTCTTCATGGACATCAATGAGCACCCAGGTCGACCAGACGCGGTTGTGAATCACAAACTCATACGCTTGAACGGCAATATCTGTCGGCTGACGGATCATTGGAAGCTGAAACTAGAGGCATCGTTAGTTGAATTGTTAGCTACTTCAAGCTAACCCGTGTTGACGCGGTTTCAAACTCTCGCAGTTCGTTGGACAGAAGTGTTACTCGATCAACCAGACGCGGCACAAGAGAGACTCTCTGCTCGATGTCATGGGTACTAGCCAACAGTTCCCTCAGAATACGATTCGTTTGATCAAGGGTTCGAACCACTGAAAGAAGATAACATTATCCACAGGTAGACACTCTTAAAATTATTACTCTGAAGAGCTAGAATTTCGGTTTCATTCTGAGGATCCTGAGTATCATCTTCCATAGTTCGAACGCGGTTACACGGATACTGTAGAAGCATCGGAATCTGAAATGAATATTACCGGGAAATGTCTTCTCATGTAAAGCGAGCAGAACAGAAATACAGAATTTGTTATAGACAACTTCAAGATTACTGAACACATAATAAAACATTTCGCGGTCATAATTCATATCAAAATTAACAAAGGAACAACGATTTGTGACATCTTTCGACGAATCCCAAAATGAACTCGTCCCGAGCGATGACGAGTCGCTGGAGCATCGGCAGCTATACCTGAAAAAATGAAACCCTTTTCACCATAACTGAAAGAAGTCACGGGGGTGCTACCTATCTACTATTCTCGCTAACCACGATTCCCGGTCCAAAAACGGGACTCATGGTTAACGACTTGACTAAAACTTCATCTCTTTGGATCTAAACCATACAATCGACGAGGAACTTGATCGACCTCAGGTGCGTAATGAGCTAGCTCATTAAAAACGACTACACCGAGATTGTATCTAGTAACATGCATAAAGCATCAGCTGCCTGCTGGCTCGTGAAGAGTTTAGAATGAAGTGCGCTTCCTTCCCAACTCTCGATATTTATAATTCATCCACCGAAATGACTATATAACCAAATGAACATTAGTAGTTAGCTGTCATACTTCGTGAATTCAGCAACAAATTAGACAAAATAGATCAAAAATACGAGCTTTCTTTTTCTTATGAAAATTCGGTCATACGTTCACATTATGAACCAATTTGTCGCGGAATCCACAAAATACAACAATTTAAAGTCCGGGGACTCTTAGAGGCTGGCAAAAGAACTCACTCTATTGCCTTCTGAACTGGCAATAGAGTTTCCTGAACTGCTGCGCGAACGATCCACTCTGCACACCGTGGTCATAGTCGTTGAATTCGTGGTCTCACATTTGAAGTTGTGCTCACTGCTGTCGAAATCGCAAGATTCCTTCGTTCCAGGAGCAACATATTCTTGTGGATTCGAACTCATTTTGACTCGAACGTCCGAACGTTGGAGATTTCTAAAGATATCTAAAATCCGAAAATTTTAAGTATGTCTGGTAGGTACCAGTTAAACCATAAGAAAATATGCAATAACACAAAAAACACGAGTTCGCGGGAATTGGCTCATTATATCAGAACATATTTACTAAAGAGTAAACACAAACAACAAAAATTAACGGATAGAAGATGATCCTAGATTGTAGTCCGATGAAGTGAAGATGTTGCAGCGAGGTGTAGGTCAGAGGTATTAGAAGAGAGAGATATAACACGCGGTAGAAGTCGTTGTATGAAAGGAAGATACGGGTTCGTATGATTAGGTCTCGTAATTGAGCGTATAGCCGAGAAAGTCTTCTGGCTGGGCTCCATCACGTGGTCTAACATACGGCTCTTCGAGCAATGCGACCGAAACTTCGTACGGGGAGCTTGGCTCGCCGTCAGAGGCTTCTTTCGAATCTCTTGAAGACTCCGAATCTGCTTCCATGGTTAACATGGCATCGAATAAGTCGATGCCAGTATCGACTTCCGCGGTGCTGACCTCTCCCTTCTGGATGCCAATAGAAACCTTCTCGTAGAATTTCGCAAATTTCTGCAACATCGGGGTTTGACGTTGGGATATTTAGAACAAAATTAGTTACCTTCTGCGATTCAATTCGGGCGCGCAAGATGCGAAACTCCTTCATAGCGCACGAGGTCTCTCCTTTTTCTTGTCTCAACTGCGCAAGGACTTTCTGAGTGACGCGGTTCTCGATCTTTTCCATGGAGTTATCCTTCATGAAGTCGTTGAGTCGGTCACTGATCAACGTAGCCTTATCGATGGACTCGAGAAGACTGTCGACCGTGGCCTCCACCGTTCGAGGGACTGGGCGTGAACTACGAGTTCCATCAGCAGATCTGACAAAATCTAAAACACCATCATCTGCATTTTCTCTCCTAGAATCCTGGTTAGCCTTACTGTGAACGTGGTGCGCTGTCACGATTCTAAAGTTTCGAGAAGACTCGTCGCGGTTAGCCATCGTTTCCGTCGAGGTCACTTAAAAAACAAGGGTTAGATCAGCGAATCTCGAAGGAAAACGAGTTCTAACAACAACGACAACGTGCACGGCAGACTCTACAAGATTCAAAAAAGAGAAAATACTGCGAATTCGAAAACGCGAAGGTCAGAATGTTGGAAGATTAATAGAACGCTTCTTTCGAAGGAGTCACCTTCTCAGATTCACTCTATCAGAGCAACACGAGAAAAGTTCGGCGCAACCCAAACTTAACCATTCTAAAGCTAAGCGAAAAAGCAAAGATACAGTAGCCGAAGCCACCATACTCTAAACTTACTAGAGGCTTCAAGATCATGACGGATCTTGCGATGAATTGTAAACTCCGTGTCTTGTGTGATCTACGTACTAAATTCAGAACTTCCGAATTCCTCCGTGACCTCTAAGAGAATTGAGAGTTCCGTGAATAATTTCGTCGATGTCACGAAGCGAAGAAGCTCGAAAACCTCACCCTTCTGATATGCTCAATGACTACTAAACGCGTCCTTTCGGACACCCCCTTCGCCAGATCTATACCCATCTCGGAAATTACTCACGAAGATCTCTCTCAACTGCCAACACAACGAAGAAAACAACTGCACCGCGTAGTTTATGCTCTTTCTCTAAACGGAATTGGAGTAATCGAGTCTGAATTCAAGCTTCGCGGTAAATCTCACTCCGGTTTCTTTCGTTACTCTCGTCACTAATGTGTATAAAAGGCAGTACACAAAAGCCACGCGACGTGACGGGATAACGATACGAAACCGCGGTGAGAAAGACAGCGCTGATAGAAACGAGTTTCTACGGAGAATGCTCCCAAGAATTCACGACCTGAGGCGACCACGGGGTTCTGAGATATCTCGTAAGCCGAGACTTCTTATAGACCCGCTATCTCCTCAACTCAATCACTCAAAGTCGTTATTAGATACTCAGAGTTCTATATTGAATCAGATTATAAATTTCGTAAAGATAGTCTCGCGGTACCGAATGATAACACAAGAGTAGACAAAGAGATTCATCGAGTTTCGGACATTCCAGTTGCTGTATTGGTCCTCTGGAGCAACGGGATTCCAAAGAATACCATTGCTCCGGGGGGCCAGAGGATGCGAGTGCACTCTCTACCCGAGTATCCTCCTTCACAAGTGAAGTAGAATCCTCGAATGAAGCTACTGAAACACCGAATCACGAGACTCACTGTATCTACTCCATTGTTAGAATCCTCCCGTTACGCGGTTACCCACGCTCCGGGGGCCAGAGGATGCCTGCAAGACATCCTCCTCACGCGGTACTCTGAAACCTGTATACAAAATATGAATACAACAAAAGGAATACAAAACATACAATCTGAACAACATAGCCGACTGCTCCGATTAATTCGGGAGTTAATCGCCAAAGGTAAGACAGCAGTAGCCATACCTCCGGGGATGTTACCGGAATGTCGGAATAACCGGGTGGACTCTTTCAGTTCACGTCATAAACGCTATTGAATATGTCCTGTCGCCCGAGCGCTAGAGAATAGTCTCCAGCTCTCGAACTCAGTCTTCTGCTCCGAAAGGTGCAGTTCCATGTGGAATGCGCCCACTCGATGCTTCGTTTCTCACATTCTCCGAGAGATACGAGGTCAGTTCCAATCGCGGACTCGAATACCATATCGAAAAGAATCGATACAATATTCGGGTACCGGAGAACCGTCCAATCTCTCAAATTATGGAGCAACTCACACCAAATGTGCTCGCGGTCAAAACCCCTCGTTCATCCTCCTATTACGTTATGCAACGATCAAAGAGAATGAGCGATTAGCCCAGAACGCAGAGCATTTCATTACAGAAGACAGTGTGAAATTACAACGTGTATCTGCGATCGCGGTGAGTTTTTGAGTTCAAGAGTTCAAAATGATCATACAATTCCGGAATATCCCCAACTCTCGCCCTGAAACACGTGTTTTCCAACTGCTCGATCGCCGAGAGACTCTACTCGCAGTGTGACTGACAAATTGCAGACTGCTTTCGAGATCAGGGCCTCAGCCGGAACTCAACCAGTTTCAGAACGAAATTTACGGACCCTCGGAACTATCGATCGATTACGATCTCTATTCCTCAACTACTCTGAAAGCGCGGTAAATTCTCAATAAGTAACACCAGAAGAAATACACTGATAGATTAGCGGATCTGCGAAAATCCGACGCCTTCGCCAAGCGAAGGAGCGGACTTCGGAGACCCAGCACCTCCATCACTCATCTCTCCATATTGCGCTCGCTACGGGAGCGGAAAGAAAATCGATAATCGACTTCTTCTGGCCCCGGCAGCGATCGCAAATGCTACCGACAAGAATCTACGCGCTACCCAATAGCGTCTTACAACACACGAAGCCCTCAAGCATGTCGGAAATAATTGTGGTAAAGTCGTGCTCTCAATCCTCAAACGACTGCCGGTTACTCTCAAGCGATCCTCAAGCATTGCTGCGAGAACCACGAGAACATCCGACGAGGAGAGAGCGTCAACTCCTAAAGTGTTTCACGACCACTTGCTAGTACTGTTCTGAGCACATGGCCCCGGCTATGCAGCCTGGGACGGCTTACCCCTACCTGAACAGTTGTTCTCGCGAAGATATGACTTTCCCCGTCTCCTGGCTGACCGTTAGTACCCGAAGGTGCCGGTGGTCACATGGGGAGACTAAGGGACTGACACAGAGCTTCGCGAGCCCCGGTCGCTCCGAAGAGCAACCGCTAGCCCGTACTCGTGAGCACACCCACAACTACTCGACATGCGAGGCTTCACACAAGGGGGCACGCCTGTAATCACTCAAGAAGCGCAAAATCCGAGCCGCGAGGATAGAAATCCCCGCTTCCCCGACTCCACACTTCGAGCTGATCACCGACCCAAGGCAGCGTCAGCGCTATCGATTTTTCAGGAATCGTTCCCGAAGAAAAAATACCTTAAAACCGACCGCGCCAGCGCTACCAAGGGCCCCCGGTTTTTTTTAGGACTTCCTCGCGGTTTCGAAACTACAGAGCTCCGAATCGGCGTGGATTTCCACTAGAGACATTTCAGACTCAAAGCAGTGCTTCTCAGAATTAGATCGTATCGATTTTTTCCGGTTTCGATCGATTTTGGCATTTTCGAAAATTTTCGAAATATTTCGAAAGTCCGAAATTGTCCAAAAACTGAACCGAAACGAGGAAAAAATGCGAAACGAACGCATCCAGAAGCCACACTGAATCCGAATATACACCGCGGTCCATATTTCTTCGCGAAAAAATGATAAAATTCTCAAAAAATTTCGAAATTTTCGAAAAACTTCAAAATTGGAGCTTTTTACCCATTTTCGCTACAAGAAATAGCGATTTTCGGTATGTAAATCATTCTATTTTGCCGAAAAATCCCAAAAAATGGCGAGCACTCGAGAAATTTTCGAAAAATTTCGAATTCTCGAACCAGAGGAATTTTTCGAGAAAAAAGAACGATTTTTCGCGGTAAAATCCGATACATCGGATATTCGCGGTCGAAATTCGCCTTTTCGTGCGGGTTCCATCGGATTTTCCGCGAAAAATCACGAAAAATCGGACGAAATCGCTCCGAAAAGTGAACAGAAAATTGTTTTTCGCCGCTCGCGGTAATAATTCGGGCCTAAAACGGTCCGTCTCATTAGAGCGCGTTTGCTCCCGATTTAAAGGACGCTGCCTCATTGGCGCGAAATTCAAATCGAGAAGCGACGAAAATTACGAAAAAGGAGCGGAGAACCCAGTTTTCGACCCATTCACGCCATTTTCTCAAGAAAAAACTAGCGAAAATGTACATAAAATCGAGTTAACGATTTTTAGGGCCCAAAAAATTCGAGAATTTTTTGAGAACCGATGAGCAACCGACTGGTTCGCTCGCGTCGGAGAAAAAATCAATAAATTGATTTTTTCGCCTACGCGAGACCGGAAACACGGTCTGATGCACCAAATGTGGCCACCCCTTCTAAGGATAGAAGGCCGCCGGTTATTAGCCGTCGAGGGTGTCACACGTCTCGGTGGTTTCCTGCCAATTCAGGTGGTTCAGTGGAAGGCAGGACCCGATGTACTGTTACGCGGTTTATTCAACAACCAGTTTATTAAGGGAAAAGCATGACACGAGGTGTCGGCATTAAAACCTTTAACTGATCGAGCTCTTACATCAAAGCATAGAGATAATGGGGGGAACGAGGTAACTGATTAGAAAGCTACTGCGGTGGAATTCTCTGTAGAGAATCCTCGCGGTTTCTTACTAAGAGCTCTCAGCGAGTTCATACCAGCGCTTCCTAGAAGGATTCGCGGTAAAAACCCACTTCTCTCGTGGTAAAAAACAACAACTCTAAAAGGGGTAATTAATTATAGGCCAGCGAAGATGTCGGTCAGCCACTGTGGCAGTCGTTTCCCGTGTGTCGTGGTGGGAGTTCCTCGTGGTGGAAACGGCATGCGCCTTGAACTGTAGTAGAGACGCAGACATCGTAGTTGGCGGCGATTTGAACTGTAAGAAAGGAATAAATTCTTAATACAGTAATAGTGAAAAACAAGGAAAAAAGGGAATTAATAACAGAAAGTAAAATACATAAATATAATTGAATAAATTAGAATAATTTATCCAATCAATTAATGCATTTTAGTTTGGAGTGGGACAGAGGCCGGATCGGGGACCTGGCAACTGTCAACAGAGGGAGAGAGAATTTTCAATTTAGTATTAGAAATGACTGTTACTGAAACTTATGAAGAGTAAAAACGTTTTTGGAATATTGATTAGTCATTTTCGGCTGCAATCAGTTTTTAACAGAAAACCAGAGGTAACCGATTTTAACTGGTTATGATACACTATTATATTTTAACCCATCAAAAGAAGCATAATCGGCTGTCATCATGATGTGTTTGTTACTTTTTCCGAATATAGAAAACACTTTCATGTTGGGAATATTCAAAAGTATAATATAATATTTCAAAAGAACTATGAGAGGTGTCTGTTCAGAAAACATTCTTGAAAATATCATTAAAAATTTTATGGCGAAGTAAACTCTCAAACTTCTTTTTTGTTAACAAAAAACAAGTCCGAAACTGAAAAATTAAGTAACGTAGGCATTTTTGTCTTGGATAGGTACCGTTTTCTAACAAACTTTTAGAAAACAATTTGAATTCAATTTACGATTATACAGACGGTGCTATCAAGACGGACAATTGGCAAAATACGCAAGACGGAAGACTTGCGTGAATCTCTGGTGGAAATAGACTACATGTTTCTACAAGAAGAAAATACGAATAATGCATGTTTTAGTTAGTAGAGAACAGCGAAAACATGAAAACGAACTAGCTGGATGGTTAAAAAATAACAATTTAGTTGTACAATACTGTAAAAATATATTTTTCATTTATTCATTTTATGTTAGACATCATTGTTGATTCATTACTTCTCAATGGCCTACTGTTTTACTACTTTTATAAAAGAAGAGTTGAAATCGGATGTCTAATGCGCCAATGTTATATATAAGTTAGTGACCAGACTAACCAGATGGTTCTGGTAATAGAAAACTGAAAAACTTTCGGATAATCATTATTTCATCAACCGTTTTATATGATGTGATACGTCTTATTGTGGCGCTGCCCTTGAATTTAAATAAAAGCGCAAACAAGGTTTTCAGAGAATTCTGTAAATTTGAAAAACTTCAGCTTCACGACTATCTTATCATTTCTGGCTAAGGCTTTTGATTACTGACAAATAGACGTTCGTTGTTGATTTTTGGGGGTCCGATGAAATATATAACTAACGTGTCTATCCTATCCCAAATAAGCGGTGATTTCAAAGAAGTTACGCAAGTTATAATGGGAGACACACTTGGAGTATACGAACATGAACATCGGAACGGAGCATGTGTTAAAAAAAGATCGCATCCCAAACAATACCGTTTCGGTTTCAGACATGTTTAATTATTTCATTATGGAATTGATATTATTATGATTGGAGCCTCTTCTTGATTCGAGTCAGAGTGACTTAAAACAGATACGTATAACTGGAAAGAATTCAGATTAGACACCAAGAATTGTCTGTTACGAAAACCTAATGAACGAACCTAACGAATGTAACGAAAGGTATTTTTGTACTCATTTTTCATTAAAAATTATTTCAACCGTTTCATGTGGGAGGATGAAATCTGTAACAATTCTACTTCTCCACCATCAAAAGAAACACCGTGTCTCATGGATGGGTGTCTCTAATTTACAATCATTTACAACTTGGAGACAGTCAGGTGTTTTTGCGGCAATTCGGATATCAAGGAACACTTCAAACAGGTGGCCCGTTTTTGAAGAGTGTGAGGGGAAAAGAGACGGTTTCGCTAGGCTAGGAGAGCAAATAACGACCTTGTTTATTAGGTGGTCATGACGTGATTGTTATCTTTTCCGAATAGAGAAAACACCTTTGTATGTCGGGGAAGAGAAAAGAAAAGGGGGCAGAAAAAAATATGCTTCAATAGGTGGCATTAATGGAAATGAGATGGGAGAGATAATGTGACGAGACACACATTCGGAATTCAGAAAATTCGCTCAATGAAAATTTCGGAAAACAATTTGAAAGCAATTTCAATTTCACCACTTCCATATCCAGAGAGAGGGCTATCAGTGACATTAATGGATTCACCACAAACCAAACTATAAGATGCAGCGAGAAGAGAAGGAACATTCCAATTTCGGTCCACGAAAGAAAGAAACTAGTTCGAAACTGGAAAAATCTGTTGCAATAAGTTGATATCAATAGGAATGAGATGGGTGGGATTGTTTCTTTCTTAGAAACCCATATTTTCAAATAACAATTTCAGTTTCACCGTCTCCATATAAGAATACATAATCACAACAGATGTTTACAAGAATACATAATCACAACAGATGTTTCCAAGAGAATGACATAAGTTTTTCTAATTTACCTACTGTTAATAATTCATCCTTTGCATTCTATTTTTCTAAGCTAGTTTACTGTAATAGAACCGTCCCTGAAAATAAAAAATTAACAAAGATAATTTCAGAAACCATATTTTAGATGTTTTCTACCCATTTCAGTTTCACGATCTCCATATTCAGAGAGGGGGCTAACAGTGACTTTAGGATCTTTCTGATTTTGTTTGTGAATTGAAAAAATATCTACATTCGGACTAATATAACTATTTGAATGAATTCATTAATTGCTCGAAATTACTGTTTTCAAACTGATATGTATAAGAGAACCACTTGCCGTCAGCGGTAATTGTACGAACTTCGTTTTTCTGAGAACAATTTCCACTGAAAGATTATGAACTTTGCAACTAACTCCTGACACCTGATACCCCCACTTCACAACAATGTATCCAAATATTCTGTTGTCTAACGTGCCTCTTAAATAAGCGGTGATTTCAAAGAAGTTACTCAAGTTATAATGGGTGACACACTTGAAGTATACTTGAGTTCGAACATGAACCTTGGAACGGAGCATGTGTTGAACAAAAGAACGGATCCCAAACAAATTCATTCCAGTTTCAGACTTATTTCATTTTTCCATGTTGGAATTGATAGTATTAGGTTGTGCCTGGCTTAAAACAGCAACTGAAAAGAATTCCGATACGCCACCAAAAATTTCTGGTGGTGGAGAATGATGGAAAATATACTAGTTTAGTTTACAAACAACTAGTTAGAATCCGGATTGGTGTGAACCATCTATTTTCGGTAGTGTGTCAGCTAAAACGGCACTGTTTCCCGATCTCGTTTTAATATGATAAAGCCTACAAAATGTGTTGACAAAATCCACAGCTTTAAATTGAATTCGATTCATCGATATCAAAAATAAAGGATCCCAAACAAGTTATTCTCAGTTTCAGACATGTTCCATTTTCTCTTCTGTAATTCATAGTATTTGGTTGAAAAAAATAGATTGCGACAGATATGTTGTTGGAAAAACTAGTGCAATGGGAACACTCTCCTTGAAACAAATATGCATAACAGAAAAGAATTCTGATTGGACACCAAAAATGACTGCTACAAGAATCTATGAATTAATTTCTCAATTTATTGTATAAAAACTAATCTGGAGAATCGCAAGTTTCTGTCAGCTGTCTTATCATTGGAAGAACATTTCTTGATTATCGTTCGATTCTACGAAAAAAGTCGGTTATATAAGTTATTGATTCCGGCTCCCTTACTTTTGGCCAACAATTATTTCAAGTGATGTCCTGCACAATAATAACGTTCGTTTTTTTCCTGTAACTGAATCTAGGAAAAAATTTTTTTCCGGGCGTAATAACCACATAATATGATTTTTTTCAAAAAAAAACCTGCTACATACATAGCGTAAAGACTCCCATTTGAATGTGAGGATGATGCGCATCTTGTTCAAGCTCGGATGAATTTTACCAACTTTCCTTAGATCCCTAGACAACAAAATTTTTTAGAAATTTTGTTCAGTTCCAGAATTGCGTATTTAATTTTTAGTTTGTAGTACACTTTGATTATTCAGATAACTTTTTAGTGAGCAGTTCTAACATTTCACTGCTCTGGCTATGAAGAGCTGTACCTTCATAATTAGTTTCCGTGCAAATAAAGTGGTCAACTACAGAAATAGAGCAAGTTTGTTCTGGAATACTATAAAACCACAGTTGCATATCGGGCAACTCGCTTTGATACTCGCTTGATAAAACGAGCCGAAAAATATACCGAAATGCCGAAATGCACCCCCCCCCCCCCCTTGATATTACGAGTCGTCCTGGATCCCACCTAAAAAAAATGCGCTTCCGACACATCAGCCCCTGTTTCCCACCCAATTTTCTCTCCTGTTTTAAAACAGAGTCATAAGAGTAAATTAGAATTTTGATCTCGTTCTTTGGTAAAAATTGTCGTTGTATAGAAATGTTATTAACAACAGACATGAATGTTTTGGAAACAAATAGAAACAAACAGTTGATTCGAAAAATTCCCTTGAGAACATCAAAACGTGAATTCCGCCTAATCGAATCAGAAATCACCATCAGAGGTTTTTGATTGATTGTCAGAAATAACTGTTACTGAAACTTAAGAAGAAGAAAAATGGTTTTGGAATATCAGTGATTGTGTATTAAAGGGGTTAGTCACATCCGGAAACAATAGTTTGCTCTGTTTTCGGTTCTTTTTTTGCAGTGAGTAAATCACTTGAACATTTTTCTTCGGGCAAGAATACCACCATAATTATCGCAAACCGTTTTGACAGAAAACCCGAGGTAACCGCACATCACCAAAGTACATATTTTTCATAGACCGACTATACAACGAATGTTTCCCAACATCTGCAAATAATTTTGGAAACCCTTATACCAATTGCGTTGTCATTGTTGTAATCGAAAAGATACTCTCTCAAATAAAAAGACGGAGAAGAGTCAACCAGAAATTCGATCCTGTTACATTTTATTTTGTTCAGTTATGAGTAAAGAAGAACGAATATTTCGAGTACTCGAGGAATGTAATAATTCCCTCATTGAAAAAGATAGTTCATCAGAGAATGTCCCAGTAGAAAAATTCTACCAAAAAACTACTGTTCCCAAACAAAATGATGAGAGACAATCGGAATATTAATTTCAGTCAGATATTTTTAAGAGTGAGGACTGTATGGAGGAAAAAATATAGTTCGGAAATGTCGAGAAGAGAATGGGAATCGTCAACAATGGTTATGATAACCCAAACCCATTTATCGGCACTGTTGTGAAATCTATTGATTCCACAAGTCGGAATCTAACGTAATATCACTTATACACAGCCATCTATCTGAAACATAAAAGAGCAAAGTCTCTATTCTTCTAATCCCCCCTTTTCAGATTCCCCGTCGTCTTTTTCCCTGGTGTCGTCTCCGTCTGCTGCATTCGCGCTCTGCTGATCTCTCTTTCTCGGCCGTCTCCTCACTCTCTCCATGGGCGGTGGGTTGACGAGGGTCTTTCGAATCGATTGTGTCGACGCACGGACTTGGTTTTACGGTCCCTTTTTTCATGATTTTCCACTCTTTTCCACTTTAAATTAATGTTAATTCCATCCATTACCTTTTCTGTAATTCCCTCCCCCTCTTCGTCGTTAGGAATCCCACAAATCCACTAAAACCAGTGGTAATTAACTTTCCCTAAAACTCTACACAAATTCCATTATAATTACGTCAACCAACCGGTTGTCTATAAAATCATCCTTCAATAAACCTTTCTTTCACCCAATCTTGTGTTCTCTCTTGTTCTTTCATTTCAGATTTCTTCCATTCTTCACAAGTCTTCCCTTACATTTTAAGGTCCACAAAAATACATCATTTATTCACAATTATTCTTCTTTATTCTCTCCGTTCTGTCTTCGTCGACTCCTCGGTTCGCCCTCGTCGTCTTCTTCTGTTTTTCCTTCCGTTCTTTCTCGCCTCGTCTTTCTCTCGTCTCTATTCCTCTCGTCATTCACGCTCTCTCACTCTAGTAATCTAACTCGCTTGACTTGTCATTAGTATGGGAACTTATACTTCCTTGCTAGTCACAAAATGGTGCATCTCCTTTATTACGAACCCGAAATAACCACTGAACCGTCATCACCGACGAAAGCCACCTTTAAACGAAAAAATTGCATCATCGCAAAAAATCGATATTTCATCGTCATCATCGCGCTAAAACATTACCTTCACCTAAAATCTCTCTGTTCCTCGCAATCATACTACCGTTACATATCCTTCCGCTACGTTTATTAGCAAATAATCGAAGATACTATATCTATATATACGAACAATATTTCAGGCAACAACTCGAGTCGATGTCGAACACATAGACAACAAGAGAAGTCAAAACTCAAGAAGTCTGAAAGCACCAAAAAAGGAATCGTACTCAGGGTAAGCACTATTAGAAAAAATTTACCGTTATGTTATGAGCAAGCTGACGTGTTGAAAGACAATTTCTCTTATTCAGGCGATAAATCGACATCAGTTCTCGGCTACGTTCGTGACAAAATCCGGATTTCATTCCCGGTCCTCGAAGATTCTGCAAATCGAATCACTCGTCGTTGGTGCCATACGGAAAGCTACATTAGCAACGGATTGAATCATCACGCCCTCGACAACAAATACCACTTGGTATCACCGTCACAAAACCTTCGATAAATCAAGAACCAAGGAAGGAAACGAAATCATCCGAGCGACGAATCATCGACAAGTGAACCGAAAGCACCGTCTCGCATCAGAACTCAAAATGAAAGTCGAAGCATATCACGACCATCGTACTGATGAAATGCGACTGCTAATCGATAAGAGAACCTTCACCACGCAGAAGGAATACTTGTTGCGACAAGAAGGAGTCTTAAAGAGGCTCATCGAAGTCAACGACGAAACAAGACGTGAAACGATGATCCTCGATATCCCAGGAGGAAATCCGGATAGATTTCAACTGATTCTAAATTACCATCGAAACGGTTTCGTAGACTTACCACAAGCGACAGATGACATCAGAACGATCAAAGACGAAGCGATTTGTTATGGCTTAGAAGGACTAGCAATGTCGTGCGACGAAAAAATAAGGAGAGAAGAATTCGTAGCAGAAAGAATCCAATGGCTGGCCCGATTCTTCCGCTTCGGATTAGCTTACAATGAGCCGGTACCACAATCAACCTGGATTCCACAAGCAGAATTGGAAAGTGCGATTTTCCGTGTAACGACGCAAAAGTACGACTTGGCGATGGCATCAGAGGCGCAATTCCAGGTAAACATACCGAGTGTTTTCAGCCAAAATAACTAGTAATTACAGACTAAAACAACGGGAAATACATTCCGACTACGCCAATTCTTCGAATTCATCGAGAGACCTAAATCCAAATACTCAAAATGGTATGAATTCGCAGAAATTCTCCAAGCACATCTGGAAGACTTAGTAAGAAACGAGAAAAGATTCGGAACGCGACTGAAAACGGAGAAGAGATCAGAAAAACAAATCATCGAAATGAAAACAGGAGCGATCAAAAGAATCCAGATTCGCCGAATCGAGAGCGAAACCTTCCCAGTACACGTACGTACGAATCTCGAAGTGAGTAAAATCATATCAATACTCTCGGAATTCGGAGAAATTCTCGGTTATCATCATCGTCCGTCTGCAAAATTCCCAACTCCTGATTTTACGTTCATTACATACAAAAACCGAGAGAGCCAAAGAGCAGCACTCCAAGCACAATACGTTATAGACATGGAAGGAAGGAAAGTGATGATCCGGCAAGCATTGCCGCCGTATAACGGGCACAAACCGGTGTATCAACCGTACGACGAAACATTGGCAACAAGAAATGGAAAGGCGAACGATATCTAAATCTGTCTAATTTAACTTTGTCACCTTGATTAACGCTGTCTGCCCACTCGAATTCCTGTTGTGCCCACTCGATTCAAACATATATCACTTCCCCCTCTTCTCACATATCACTTTCACCTCTCCGAGTCCCTATTAGTCCCCACTCGCTTTACTGATCCAAAACAAATAAGTCCCACATCTATTTATATAACTATTCAAATCTCATTTATCTCGTTTCCCTTATAGTAATCACCTTATGCACTCATGACTTAATTTCATTTAAACAGTTCGTAATTTGACTTTATATTCTGAATAAAGGCTATAAGCCAGTGTTATATTTATATTTATTTACTTATCTCGTATCGCGAGTTATATACCTAAGTCTTACATTAAAATGTAAGACATTCCTTCAACTTGTTTATTTAATCAATAATCCGGATGATAGCGGTGCGTGGCCCACACGCTCCTCATTACCACGATCGACGCACAAGTGTACAAAACACGCAACTCCTCCTCAAAGGCGCACGCCTTACATTAATGCGGCGTTAACATTTCGCGGCGAGACCCGCACATACGCCAACTTTGAAAAGGTCAGAGCAAAAAAAATGCATTTAAAATAAATGGATTGGCCACCAATGTAACTATTTTCCATTTCATTAGAGAATTGCTGTATTCATGTAATGAATTTTTCAATAAGTACGATACAATACAATGAATCCAACAATTACTGAATCAGCGGCAGGTTACAATCGGAAACGGACAATATAACATCTCGAAGTTTACCTACAATACCAAATAAATCTTGAGAAACAGAAAACTAGCGTCCCCCGCCTACCGGCGGGCTCCGCTAGGTGGCGCGGTGCCAAGCAAGCTTTGAATTTTTGTTCTACGACCATTTTGAAGCAAGTTATGATATTCACTTCTTAAAAAACGGCTCACAACTTTTTATAACGTGGATCAATCCAGAAACGGACCACACGTTTGGAACCCTCTGGTTTTCCCGAATCCGATGATATCAAAAAATCATTCACGTCTTCACATTTTAGAAAACGGCCAATAACTTTTTATGACGTGGATCAATCCAGAAACGGACCACACGTTTGGAATCCTCTGGTTTTCCCGAATCCGATGATATCAAAAAATCCTTCACGTCTTCACATTTTAGAAAACGGCTTATAACTTTTTATGACGTGGATCAATCCAGAAACGGACCACACGTTTGGAATCCTCTGGTTTTCCCGAATCCGATGATATCAAAAAATCCTTCACGTCTTCACATTTTAGAAAACGGCTTATAACTTTTTATGACGTGGATCAATCCAGAAACGGACCACACGTTTGGAATCCTCTGGTTTTCCCAAATCCGATGATATCAAATAATCCTTCACGTCTTCACATTTTAGAAAACAGCTTATAACTTTTTATGACGTGGATCAATCCAGAAACGGACAACACGTTTGGAATCCTCTGGTTTTCCCGAATCCGATGATATCAAATAATCCTTCACGTTTTCACATTTTAGAAAACGGCTTATAACTTTTTATGACGTGGATCAATCCAGAAACGGACCACACGTTTGGAATCCTCTGGTTTTCCCGAATCCGATGATATCGAAAAATCCTTCACGTCTGCACTTCTTAAAAAACGGCTCATAACTTTTTATGACGTGGATCAATCCAGAAACGGATTACACGTTTGGAATCCTCTGGTTTTTCCGAATCCGATGATATCAAATAATCCTTCACGTCTTCACATTTTAGAAAACGGCTTATAACTTTTTATGACGTGGATCAATCCAGAAACGGACCACACGTTTGGAATCCTCTATTTTTCCCGAATCCGATGATATCAAATAATCCTTCACGTCTTCACATTTTAGAAAACGGCCCATAACTTTTTATGACGTGGATCAATCCAGAAACGGACCACACGTTTGGAATCCTCTATTTTTCCCGAATCCGATGATATCAAATAATCCTTCACGTCTTCACAACTTAGAAAACGGCCCATAACTTTTCATGACGTGGATCAATCCAGAAACGGATGACACGTTTGGAATCCTCTATTTTTCCCGAATCCGATGATATCAAATAATCCTTCACGTCTTCACATTTTAGAAAACGGCCCATAACTTTTTATGACGTGGATCAATCCAGAAACAGACCACACGTTCGGAATCCTCTGGTTTTCCCGAATCCGATGATATCAAATAATCCTTCACGTCTTCACATTTTAGAAAACGGCCCATAACTTTTTATGACGTGGATCAATCCAGAAACAGACCACACGTTTGGAATCCTCTATTTTTCCCGAATCCGATGATATCAAATAATCCTTCACGTCTTCACATTTTAGAAAAGGGCCCATAACTTTTTATGACGTGGATCAATCCAGAAACAGACCACACGTTTGGAATCCTCTGGTTTTCCCGAATCCGATGATATCAAATAATCCTTCACGTCTTCACATTTTAGAAAACGGCCCATAACTTTTTATGACGTGGATCAATCCAGAAACAGACCACACGTTTGGAATCCTCTGGTTTTCCCGAATCCGATGATATCAAAAAATCATTCACGTCTTCACATTTTAGAAAACGGCCCATAACTTTTTATGACGTGGATCAATCCAGAAACGGACCACACGTTTGGAATCCTCTATTTTTCCCGAATCCGATGATATCAAATAATCCTTCACGTCTTCACATTTTAGAAAACGGCTTATAACTTTTTATGACGTGGATCAATCCAGAAACGGACCACACGTTTGGAATCCTCTATTTTTCCCGAATCCGATGATATCAAATAATCCTTCACGTCTTCACAACTTAGAAAACGGCTTATAACTTTTTATGACGTGGATCAATCCAGAAACGGACCACACGTTTGGAATCCTCTATTTTTCCCGAATCCGATGATATCAAATAATCCTTCACGTCTTCACATTTTAGAAAACGGCCCATAACTTTTTATGACGTGGATCAATCCAGAAACGGACCACACGTTTGGAATCCTCTATTTTTCCCGAATCCGATGATATCAAATAATCCTTCACGTCTTCACAACTTAGAAAACGGCCCATAACTTTTTATGACGTGGATCAATCCAGAAACGGACCACACGTTTGGAATCCTCTATTTTTCCCGAATCCGATGATATCAAATAATCCTTCACGTCTTCACATTTTAGAAAACGGCCCATAACTTTTTATGACGTGGATCAATCCAGAAACGGATGACACGTTTGGAATCCTCTATTTTTCCCGAATCCGATGATATCAAAAAATCCTTCACGTCTTCACATTTTAGAAAACGGCTTATAACTTTTTATGACGTGGATCAATCCAGAAACGGACCACACGTTTGGAATCCTCTGGTTTTCCCAAATCCGATGATATCAAATAATCCTTCACGTCTTCACATTTTAGAAAACGGCTTATAACTTTTTATGACGTGGATCAATCCAGAAACGGACAACACGTTTGGAATCCTCTGGTTTTCCCGAATCCGATGATATCAAATAATCCTTCACGTCTTCACATTTTAGAAAACGGCCCATAACTTTTTATGACGTGGATCAATCCAGAAACAGACCACACGTTCGGAATCCTCTGGTTTTCCCGAATCCGATGATATCAAAAAATCCTTCACGTCTTCACATTTTAGAAAACGGCTTATAACTTTTTATGACGTGGATCAATCCAGAAACGGACCACACGTTTGGAATCCTCTGGTTTTCCCGAATCCGATGATATCAAATAATCCTTCACGTCTTCACATTTTAGAAAACGGCTTATAACTTTTTATGACGTGGATCAATCCAGAAACAGACCACACGTTCGGAATCCTCTGGTTTTCCCGAATCCGATGATATCAAATAATCCTTCACGTCTTCACATTTTAGAAAACGGCCCATAACTTTTTATGACGTGGATCAATCCAGAAACGGACCACACGTTTGGAATCCTCTGGTTTTCCCGAATCCGATGATATCAAAAAATCCTTCACGTCTTCACATTTTAGAAAACGGCTTATAACTTTTTATGACGTGGATCAATCCAGAAACGGACCACACTTTTGGAATCCTCTGGTTTTCCCGAATCCGATGATATCAAAAAATCCTTCACGTCTTCACATTTTAGAAAACGGCTTATAACTTTTTATGACGTGGATCAATCCAGAAACGGACCACACGTTTGGAATCCTCTGGTTTTCCCGAATCCGATTATATCAAATAATCCTTCACGTCTTCACATTTTAGAAAACGGCCCATAACTTTTTATGACGTGGATCAATCCAGAAACGGACCACACGTTTGGAATCCTCTGGTTTTCCCGAATCCGATGATATCAAAAAATCCTTCACGTCTTCACATTTTAGAAAACGGCCCATAACTTTTTATGACGTGGATCAATCCAGAAACGGATTACACGTTTGGAATCCTCTGGTTTTCCCGAACCCGATGATATCAAATAATCCTTCACGTCTTCACATTTTAGAAAACGGCCCATAACTTTTTATGACGTGGATCAATCCAGAAACGGACAACACGTTTGGAATCCTCTGGTTTTCCCGAATCCGATGATATCAAAAAATCCTTCACGTCTTCACATTTTAGAAAACGGCTTATAACTTTTTATGACGTGGATCAATCCAGAAACGGACCACACGTTTGGAATCCTCTATTTTTCCCGAATCCGATGATATCAAAAAATCATTCACGTCTTCACATTTTAGAAAACGGCCCATAACTTTTCATGACGTGGATCAATCCAGAAACGGACCACACGTTTGGAATCCTCTGGTTTTCCCGAATCCGATGATATCAAAAAATCATTCACGTCTTCACATTTTAGAAAACGGCCCATAACTTTTTATGACGTGGATCAATCCAGAAACAGACCACACGTTTGGAATCCTCTGGTTTTCCCGAATCCGATGATATCAAAAAATCATTCACGTCTTCACATTTTAGAAAACGGCTTATAACTTTTTATGACGTGGATCAATCCAGAAACGGACCACACGTTTGGAATCCTCTGGTTTTCCCGAATCCGATGATATCAAATAATCCTTCACGTTTTCACATTTTAGAAAACGGCTTATAACTTTTTATGACGTGGATCAATCCAGAAACGGACCACACGTTTGGAATCCTCTGGTTTTCCCGAATCCGATGATATCAAAAAATCCTTCACGTCTTCACATTTTAGAAAACGGCCCATAACTTTTTATGACGTGGATCAATCCAGAAACGGACCACACGTTTGGAATCCTCTGGTTTTCCCGAATCCGATGATATCAAATAATCCTTCACGTTTTCACATTTTAGAAAACGGCTTATAACTTTTTATGACGTGGATCAATCCAGAAACGGACCACACGTTTGGAATCCTCTGGTTTTCCCGAATCCGATGATATCAAAAAATCCTTCACGTCTTCACATTTTAGAAAACGGCCCATAACTTTTTATGACGTGGATCAATCCAGAAACGGATTACACGTTTGGAATCCTCTGGTTTTCCCGAATCCGATGATATCAAATAATCCTTCACGTCTTCACATTTTAGAAAACGGCCCATAACTTTTTATGACGTGGATCAATCCAGAAACGGACCACACGTTTGGAATCCTCTGGTTTTCCCGAATCCGATGATATCAAATAATCCTTCACGTCTTCACATTTTAGAAAACGGCCCATAACTTTTTATGACGTGGATCAATCCAGAAACAGACCACACGTTTGGAATCCTCTGGTTTTCCCGAATCCGATGATATCAAAAAATCATTCACGTCTTCACATTTTAGAAAACGGCCCATAACTTTTTATGACGTGGATCAATCCAGAAACGGACCACACGTTTGGAATCCTCTGGTTTTCCCGAATCCGATGATATCAAAAAATCCTTCACGTCTTCACATTTTAGAAAACGGCCCATAACTTTTTATGACGTGGATCAATCCAGAAACAGACCACACGTTTGGAATCCTCTGGTTTTCCCGAATCCGATGATATCAAAAAATCCTTCACGTCTTCACATTTTAGAAAACGGCCCATAACTTTTTATGACGTGGATCAATCCAGAAACGGACCACACGTTTGGAATCCTCTGGTTTTCCCGAATCCGATGATATCAAAAAATCCTTCACGTCTTCACATTTTAGAAAACGGCCCATAACTTTTTATGACGTGGATCAATCCAGAAACGGACCACACGTTTGGAATCCTCTATTTTTCCCGAATCCGATGATATCAAAAAATCATTCACGTCTTCACATTTTAGAAAACGGCCCATAACTTTTCATGACGTGGATCAATCCAGAAACGGACCACACGTTTGGAATCCTCTGGTTTTCCCGAATCCGATGATATCAAAAAATCATTCACGTCTTCACATTTTAGAAAACGGCCCATAACTTTTTATGACGTGGATCAATCCAGAAACAGACCACACGTTTGGAATCCTCTGGTTTTCCCGAATCCGATGATATCAAAAAATCATTCACGTCTTCACATTTTAGAAAACGGCTTATAACTTTTTATGACGTGGATCAATCCAGAAACGGACCACACGTTTGGAATCCTCTGGTTTTCCCGAATCCGATGATATCAAAAAATCATTCACGTCTTCACATTTTAGAAAACGGCCCATAACTTTTTATGACGTGGATCAATCCAGAAACGGACCACACGTTTGGAATCCTCTGGTTTTCCCGAATCCGATGATATCAAAAAATCATTCACGTCTTCACATTTTAGAAAACGGCTTATAACTTTTTATGACGTGGATCAATCCAGAAACAGACCACACGTTTGGAATCCTCTGGTTTTCCCGAATCCGATGATATCAAATAATCCTTCACGTTTTCACATTTTAGAAAACGGCTTATAACTTTTTATGACGTGGATCAATCCAGAAACGGACCACACGTTTGGAATCCTCTGGTTTTCCCGAATCCGATGATATCAAAAAATCATTCACGTCTTCACATTTTAGAAAACGGCCCATAACTTTTTATGACGTGGATCAATCCAGAAACGGACCACACGTTTGGAATCCTCTGGTTTTCCCGAATCCGATGATATCAAATAATCCTTCACGTTTTCACATTTTAGAAAACGGCTTATAACTTTTTATGACGTGGATCAATCCAGAAACGGACCACACGTTTGGAATCCTCTGGTTTTCCCGAATCCGATGATATCAAAAAATCCTTCACGTCTTCACATTTTAGAAAACGGCCCATAACTTTTTATGACGTGGATCAATCCAGAAACGGATTACACGTTTGGAATCCTCTGGTTTTCCCGAATCCGATGATATCAAATAATCCTTCACGTCTTCACATTTTAGAAAACGGCCCATAACTTTTTATGACGTGGATCAATCCAGAAACGGACCACACGTTTGGAATCCTCTGGTTTTCCCGAATCCGATGATATCAAATAATCCTTCACGTCTTCACATTTTAGAAAACGGCCCATAACTTTTTATGACGTGGATCAATCCAGAAACAGACCACACGTTTGGAATCCTCTGGTTTTCCCGAATCCGATGATATCAAAAAATCATTCACGTCTTCACATTTTAGAAAACGGCCCATAATTTTTTATGACGTGGATCAATCCAGAAACGGACCACACGTTTGGAATCCTCTGGTTTTCCCGAATCCGATGATATCAAATAATCCTTCACGTCTTCACATTTTAGAAAACGGCCCATAACTTTTTATGACGTGGATCAATCCAGAAACGGACCACACGTTTGGAATCCTCTATTTTTCCCGAATCCGATGATATCAAATAATCCTTCACGTCTTCACAACTTAGAAAACGGCCCATAACTTTTCATGACGTGGATCAATCCAGAAACGGACCACACGTTTGGAATCCTCTATTTTTCCCGAATCCAATGATATCAAAAAATCCTTCACGTCTTCACATTTTAGAAAACGGCCCATAACTTTTCATGACGTGGATCAATCCAGAAACGGACCACACTTTTGGAATCCTCTATTTTTCCCGAATCCGATGATATCAAAAAATCATTCACGTCTTCACATTTTAGAAAACGGCCCATAACTTTTTATGACGTGGATCAATCCAGAAACGGACCACACGTTTGGGGTAAAAGTATGGAATCGCCCCCCACTCCATTATTGCCCCCCATCAGTCGGAATCACCCCCCCAATCCATGTTAATTTTTGGATGGGGGTGAATTCCATACGATGAGGTAGTGGGGGGAAATTGTGTACTGCGAACAGTATATTTTGTCCCCCCACCAGTTGAAATGGGGGGCTTTTCCGAACTCTTCGGTATACTTCAACATTCGCCCCCCTAGTCAGTTTACAATCTCCCCCCACCGGATCCGTCTAGATTCCCCCCCCCCCCCCTCCAGGGGGCTGATTCTATACTCTAAGTTAAAGCAAGCTCCTGGGTGTTCCTGTTTTAAGGTATTCGCTACTTCCAGGGTGCTGAGCAAGCGGGTGCGTGCAGAGCAAGCTTCTAGGGATGATCAACTGGGTGGGGGGCTTTTATAGAATCTAGATTCTCTCCCCCTTTTCTACGGGGGCTGATTATAGACTCCAAATTAAAGCAAGCTCCTGGGTGTCCCTGTTTTAAGGTATTCGCTACTTCCAGGGTGCTGAGCAAGCGGGTGCGTGCAGAGCAAGCTTCTGGGGATGATCAGCTAGGTGGGGAGCTATTATAGACTCTAGATTCGCACCCCCTCTCCCACGGGGGCTGATTTTAGACTCTAGGTTTACCCCCCTCCCCCCAATTGTTCTTACGGTAGGACGCATTTGTACCTCATCGGCATTCAATTTCCATTCATCCACATTCGAGAAACGGGGCTATTTTCGAGTGACAGAGTGAAACCGGCGTGCGTATTGCTTCGGATATTTTAAGAGAAATAACTTTCCTCAGATTGCGCGAAGGCAAAGTAAAGTAGAACAAGGAATAAGTTCACGTTGTCATAAAACGTTTTTTGATTTTGTGCTTTTATGCTAATATGAATTTTATGCTAAAAGGGAAATGAGAAAGGGGGGGGGGGGGCAATTTCCTACTCTTCCAGTGGGGGGAAATTCCCGACATCGATGGGGGGAGAAAATATACTGTTACCCACGTTTGGAATCCTCTGGTTTTCCCGAATCCGATGATATCAAATAATCCTTCACGTCTTCACATTTTAGAAAACGGCCCATAACTTTTTATGACGTGGATCAATCCAGAAACGGACCACACGTTTGGAATCCTCTGGTTTTCCCAAATCCGATGATATCAAATAATCCTTCACGTCTTCACATTTTAGAAAACGGCCCATAACTTTTCATGACGTGGATCAATCCAGAAACGGACCACACTTTTGGAATCCTCTATTTTTCCCGAATCCGATGATATCAAAAAATCATTCACGTCATCACATTTTAGAAAACGGCCCATAACTTTTTATGACGTGGATCAATCCAGAAACGGACCACACGTTTGAAATCCTCTGGTTTTCCCGAATCCGATGATATCAAATAATCCTTCACGTCTTCACATTTTGGAAAACGGCCCATAACTTTTTATGACGTGGATCAATCCAGAAACGGACCACACGTTTGGAATCCTCTGGTTTTCCCAAATCCGATGATATCAAATAATCCTTCACGTCTTCACATTTTAGAAAACGGCCCATAACTTTTCATGACGTGGATCAATCCAGAAACGGACCACACTTTTGGAATCCTCTATTTTTCCCGAATCCGATGATATCAAAAAATCATTCACGTCTTCACATTTTAGAAAACGGCCCATAACTTTTTATGACGTGGATCAATCCAGAAACGGACCACACGTTTGGAATCCTCTGGTTTTCCCAAATCCGATGATATCAAATAATCCTTCACGTCTTCACATTTTAGAAAACGGCCCATAACTTTTTATGACGTGGATCAATCCAGAAACAGACCACACGTTTGGAATCCTCTGGTTTTCCCGAATCCGATGATATCAAAAAATCCTTCACGTCTTCATATTATAGAAAACGGCCCATAACTTTTTATGACGTGGATCAATCCAGAAACGGACCACACGTTTGGAATCCTCTATTTTTTCTGAATCCGATGATATCGAAAAATCCTTCACGTCTTCACATTTTAGAAAACGGCCCATAACTTTTTATGACGTGGATCAATCCAGAAACGGACCACACGTTTGGAATCCTCTATTTTTTCTGAATCCGATGATATCGAAAAGGGGCGAGGAAAGAAGAGACGACGCTTTGTTTGAGAATTTCGGAAAAAGAAAAAGACGTGCATTATTAAGAGAAAATTTCTGATATTCTGATCCAAATTTGAAGAAAATCGGATCAGTAGGAAGGGCGGTAGGATCGGCGACTGACAAACAAACATACAGCCGTTTGCGTTTGTTCATAGTAAAGATATTTTTTTCCACAATCTTTTAGAAAGTTCATCAAAAAAACAAAAACAAAAATAAAACAGGTGGATTCGAACCACCACCCTGCTGATTCTCACCCCCGCCCTCAACCACTGCGCCATCGATGCACGAAAAGACGCTCTCATGGTGAGCGTAGAAAAGAGGGGAGCTCCTCGCAGCTGTACAATGACACATACAGTGACAAAATGGTCAGTGTATTCGAAAAAAATGTCAGTGGAGATTCAGGTTTCTCCACAGAATCGTCCTGCTTGAATATTTTTTGATCGGACTTTTTGGTTCCATTAGATCTCGAAAAGTTTAGATCGATGTCAAAAATTCAGAGCGATTCAGCGAATCCTGTTCAAAGGACAGCGAATGGAAAAAATCCCAACATGACCGAAAATCCACGAAAGCCACAAAATCCCGTTTCCTGATAGTTTTACCAGCTAAAAGTATATCGAATTTTACATGGTTCGATAGAGATTTTTTTTCTGCACATTTCTTTTTTTTTGGATCCTGAAATTTCTGAAAACTGAGCGATTTACAGCCGGTGAAAGAAATGAGCGGGAATTTCGGGGTACTGTAGTTTTTTCGATTTTTTCGGCAAATCATCGGCCGTAGCGGGCAGGGGGTGTCTTAAATCACAATTCTGACGCAATAAGATGATTCCCCATCTCATTTCACATCTATACACCAAAATTCAAGAAAATCTGTCGGATAGAACTCGAGATATAAGGAGGAAAGTAAAAGAAATCGGAAATTTTTAGAAATTTCAATATGTTCACTTTTCCCTCTGTAAAATTTTTTTGGAAAGAGGTATCAACATAATTTTTTTTCTCCGCTTAGCCCTGTTTTTTCTTTACGTAGTCATATAAAAATCTTATTTTTACACCCAAAACTAAGCCCACAACAAAAATCAAAAGTCTAAAAAACAATAAAAAACCAAAACTTTTCAAGCCAAAATGAAATGACTTTCACTCTATGGCTCATAGCTCAGCCACAACTGGTGGAATCATCACCAAATTTTTCAGAAATGGCGGGACAGCGATTTTCAAATTGCCGAAAAAAGAATTAGGCGGAAAGCTCAAATGCGGACAAAGTTATTAACGATGCAAAAAGGGGACAATTTGGTCCCTCTGCGGCAAAAAATTTTGACAGATGCGCCTTTAAGATTTGCCACCCTCATACCTAGTGGGGTTAGAAGAAGAGGTGTGCAGACAATGTGAAAAAGCCCAAACCAAACAATTTTTGGAGAAACTGTTAGGTGAGTCACCAATCCCAGAAAACACCTGCATTACTAACTATCAATGTGGCTAGGAAACGTAAGACCAGTGGTTTTTAAAATGAAAATTAAATCAAAAGTTTGATACTTTGCAGTAGTCCTACCTAAATAAGAACTAAATCATGAACACTTCAACAAACATTCATACTTCGCCAGATTTTAAAAATAAATTCGGTCTTTGAAGTGATCAACAATTTTGCCAAACAAACAATAAGAAGCACATTCAAAACAGAAAAAAAACCTGGAAAAGTTAGATAAGCTCAACTTTTTTTAAACAAAAAATACAACAAAAAAATGTTCGAAGTACGAAGAAATGTGCGGTTTTTTTCGTGTTCAAATGAGTTGTATGACATGTATTACCTGATTATACAGTAATTAAATAAATTTTTGGAAAAATTGAAACAATTGTTTTGAAACAGCAAAAAAATTGGTAAAGGTGTGAAGATTGATGGAAAAAGCAACAAAAAAACACGTTTTTTTTGTTGATATTTCGCATAATGTTGTTTAAAACGAAAGGCAGTATTATTTATTAAAAATCGATAACAGTTGAATCTATAATAGTTAGGCCAAAACATACAAAGCGAATATGCATGACAAGTATTGGCCTGTTTCAAAAGAGTCACTTATGTGAAGACTTGATGTTTCACACGTTCCACTGATTACGTTATAAATATTACTAAAACAGGAATCAGTTGTAGGAAATCCAAGTTTCCTACGGCTGATTCCTGTTTTTTTCTGCAGTGTTTTCGACAAGATGATTCATCTTCTTTCCTAGCAAATTATGACATAAAAGAAAAAAAAATGTTAATGGGTTTTGCATCAAATAATATCTCCGAAGCAGAGATTATCGATTTGATGGAACGGAAGAAAACATTTATTGATGCACAATTTTGAAAGCGGGTAAAAGGGGAGAATTAGCAGAACGATGAGTTTAAAGCAAAAAATTTTAGTTTTGAAACAGTGGAAAAGAGATGTTTCCTCTCAGATATGATTCGAATGAAATTGGAAAAGTTATTTATTTCCTTTTTTCAGTTTATCCGGTTCTATTTTGGAAACTGAAGCGTCTTACTCTTATGATGGCTTAATATGGAAGGTGTAAAATGAGAGGAGCAATCAAATTTGTGAAAGTGATTTCACTGATAGCGTTGATTTGAAACAAAAAAAGAACTGGGTAACAAAAAAACCAAAAAAGTTGAGGTGAGTTTCCATTAATTTTTTCCAATTATGTTTAATGGTAGTAACTGGATTTATAGACTCGTTTTGTTGATTGAATCAATTATTCAATTCATTGTTATTTGAGATATTGCCTACGTGGGATTGAGATGCTCGTCATGTGCCTGAATGATAAGTTTTTGGGAACAGAAAAAAAATCGAGAAAAGAAAGTCGCATTAAAAAACTTACAGTTATCGAAAAGTTTGAAATGGAATTCCGGAAACCAACCTCATTGATCCTATTGATGAGTGACCGTGTTTGACATTAGAAGAAGGGGATTCAACGGGTTGTTGAAGGAAAACGTTAGAAGTACTACACATTTCATTCATTTTTTCATTCGTTGATTATGAAACTAATAAATTTTTGCCCATTTTTTCTTCGGTTTCACTTTGATGGTTAACAGTTCTCCACTCAAAACGGTCTAGTATATAATAAGGATCAAACTGAAAATAGAACGTTGTAAGATCATAACCTTGAGTTTTAGATGGAAGCTGATGATACATCGAGAAAACAGGTTTTTGTTTTTTGATTTTTTATCATGTTTCATGTAGAGGATAGTAGATATAGCAAGCTACGTAAGCAATTAAATAGAACTTGAAATCGGAGTCTACGAATTCAGGAAAGTTGAATTTGTGGGAAGAGCTCGATAAGTTTTTTTTTGGTACTGTGTTTTTAATAAAATGATCTTCAACAGTTAATTCTATCTATTTTCAACAAAAAATGCAAGTTTTTGAATAAATCATTTGTCCCACCATCATTAGTCAAATCGTCTTTTTTCATTCAGAAACGAAAAATTGGGTTTGTGAAACCGATTTTCTCCATTCTACTCTGTCTCGGGCACAAAATTGTTGGAGAGAATCACGCATCTGACTAGTAAACTGTTGTTCTCAATTCCTCCAGTTTAAGGCAACTATCTGAAACAACTTTATTTTCAGAGATAAGTTTACTTTTTGTAGAGACTGAACGGTTTCTGAAATACTACTTTTACGACTTACAGAAATTTACAAATATTCTCGAAAATCCAAGAATAACTTAATTCTCGAAGTTTCGTTCTTCCAAACATCTGCACTTTTCTAATATTTAGCTTCTATCTTTATCAACTCGTGCACTATACTCACTGATTGATTGACAGTTATCGTTGAACTTTTTATGATTTTTCTGAAAAAGATAAGTATATGTTACGTCAGAGATAGATTACGGTGCACTGTAAACACAATTCAAACTGACAAGTATATTGACTAACGGTAAAACACTGTTTCTGGAAACTGTAAAATTTAAACATGTAATTCAGTTGGTCGTTTGAAGTGTGACTGATGAGGGAGACTGATATTTCAGATGTGTGTATGCATTTTTACGTAGTTCATCGTGGAAACTAGCTCCTTTTCAGAATGACTTGCTCTTCGTGACATGTTCTCCTTTTCGACCATTAACTTATGCATTTGTTGATACTATTAATAAAGTAGTTGAAACTGGAGAACATTTTCTGAGTTTCAATAGTACAACATCTGTAAAACAAGTAAATGAGACACCATAAGTACACATTCAACCAAATAAAAAAGGCATACAAATGTTTCAGTGTGACGATGAAATTGACAAGTTACATTTTTATATGATTATGCGAACCAGTATAGGGCAGTGACAAGTTGGGAACTGTTGACAAGGGTGAGAATACTTGTTACTGTATTAAAACGGATCGCGCTCTAAAATTATATCATTTTTTAGATCATTTTTGAATTCTCACGAAACGAGAAATGTAACTTTTTCCTTCGGAATAAGAAGTTAGTAAATGCTCCAATTTATCCTTAAAGTTTTTTTTTCAATTGTTCAAAAGTTTTAGAGATTCTGATAAATAAAGAATTTTTCAGATTACTAAAAAAAATGTTTCGGTTTCTGAAAGTTACAATCTTGTACCAGTGAACGAGTTTAGATAATCGATAACTTCCAAGAAATCCAAGTATGTAGAAATCTAAATTCTAAACCAATACCTGAATATACAGGAATTTCACACGTCACTTAATGAGAATGTACTCCATAAATTATAAATCTGTAGAAACTGCAAAAAAGTGAAGTCTGTCTGTGCCGTAACTGTATTTTTCGCCACGAATCATTCACTTTTAAAGATGGTCTCACTGTTTTTACTGATTTACCGATTACTCTTTCAAACAAACAATGGATATTTGACATTGATAGAACGTATTTTTCCTCTTTCATAAGCTGTCACTAAATAAAACAATAGGACAATTCCATATAAAATGTAAAATAAGTGCTTAAATCAGTATCATTCTTATATATAAAAGACAATTGGGCGTTGTCTGAGGCGATGTCCGCAACGATTTTGGAAAGAGAAGCGAAACTGAGCCAGCGGGCAAAACCGAACTAGCGTGCTTTGGACAACGACCGCCGCTTTAGACCACTCAGCCATGCGGGCACGTTTGAGAGACGGTGGCCACGTGAATGAGGAGAGGCCAGCCGGCTCAACCGCCGAAGGCGGGGGAGACAGGCTGGTATTACATAATTGGATACAAATGTATTTATGAAAAATTCAAATTCATTGGATTTTGTTTTGCGCACAAATCAGTAAATTTTTTCCGTATTCATTTTGACAGAATTTCAAAAATAAAAGTTAGGGTTACACTTTCAAAGTTTCCATAAAATTGACAGATAGATAGTCGACAATACTAACTTTTTCCCAAAGTAAAATTTGATACAAAATGTTACTATTTCTAGAAAGGATTTTGATAGATAGTATTGAATGAACTTTGATAACACTATCGATAAACAAAATTAATTTTATTGTTGTGGTTCAGGACTCTAATGTGAAGGAAGATATAAAAAGGTTGGAATTTTTTTTAACAATACAAGGAATACCAGAATTAACTAGTAGACAATTGTTTTTATGAAAAGTGTAAAACTGAAAAATTCTGATTTTTTCCTTCGAACTTTTTATAATCTTGATTCACCTATAAACTGAAAGAAATCGCTCTTACTATCAGTTGCCCAGCCTGTTGATTGCTGTTCAAATGGTAATAACCTTATCTGGAAACGCATCATGTGAAGACAATCGCACTTGAAGAAGACTTTTAAAACTTTTTCTTTTTTTTTTGGCATCTTCAAAAACTTTAAGTATAGATTTATTTGTGGAACCATTGTATTTGTATTTGACAACCTGTTTTTCACAGTTATTGGAAACAGTAGAATATTGATGAAACCTAAAAACTTTGGACATACATCCAAACTAAAGGTAGATTGTTCAGAGATTTTCACCCATAAAACTTCTGTTTTCTTTTTTAACCTTAAGGCCTTGACACCTAATCGTTTCATTGTGAAGTATTTAAAACAACAAAGAAAATTGAATAAATATAAAATCTCTTAACCGCTATTATTATCTCAGTGTTTGGTAAATTTCTGTTTTATCAATGCAATGTAACAGAATAGCAATGTTTGACAGTTAATCAAAATTGAATCCATCATCAAGGATAATTTTCTACTGAACTATTACATGCAAGTCGATACAGAAAAATTCTTCATTTATCAAAAAGTTATTACAATGAATATTTTTGATGAGATCAATGGAGAATTATTTGACAATTTGTTGTTTCAAATAGTTCATGAAGCGGGATTTTCTTTTGCAAACAGAACAGTGTGTGCTTACCCTTCCGGAAATTTGCCGGTAAATTTTTGGTATATTCACATTAGAAGAGAAATATCATAACTGTGATTGTAGCTGTTTCTTAGCAGTTAATAAAGATCTTATCATGCAGTTGCATCAAGATTTGAGCACGAAGATATTTGCCTGTTCTATCGTCATTCAAATGTGTTTTCTTTCTCAAGAAAGTGGGATAGTTTAGCACATTTTTATTATTAATTGGATGAATACGACTATTTGCGCACTTGTTCCGCAAACACGGTTTGGAACAATCATTCCTAATGAACCGACCGATTTTGTTAACCATGTAGTCCTGAATATTCTCCAGATGATATTCTTTGCCGTCCATCAATTATGATTTTCCAAAAACAACAATAAAAAGTATCTGATAATTTTTGTCTCATAATACCTTTTCAGAATTCAATTTTTTTACCTTTTCGACAAAGAGTTTTATAATCAAATTAATCATTTTCTGCAATAAAGCTGACGTAGAAGCACGCACATTCCAGTTTTTAAACCTCTGTTTCACAAAAGCTGGCCTATTGACTAATGAGAAAAGTGAATTATTTCGAATAGACCAGAATAAAAACAATATTTTTTCTGGATTCTGATATGGCTTCAAATATATCTTTTATAGGAATTACTTGAGTGTTAACCCAAATACCCAGCAAAATGAAAGTGAAAGTTGGAAATTTACTGTTTCAAATTTATTGTGAACTTGAAAAATGAACAGTAGACAGTGATCGAATAAAAAAAAGACAAAAAGAATTATTCAATAAAAATGTTCAGTATTGGTTCAGAAAGGATTGGTATTCAAACAATACTAAAATCCAAGTACGTAACCACAAAGTAATTCATGACAGGTGATAAACAGCAAAAATTCTTTTTTTTTTTTGAGTTTCATAATCAAATTATTGATTCTCTACAACAAAGTCCGTGTAACAGCAGTAATATTCCAGTTTATAAACCTCTGCTTCACAAAAATTGGAGCCTGACGAATGCGAAAAACTAATTATTCTGAGCAAAACAGTGTAGAAAAATTATTTTCTGGAATGCAATATGGCTAAAGATAGCTTTATGTTAATCTAAAAACCCAGCAAAGTTCTGAAAATAAAAGATGGACTGTTTCAAATTTGTTGTAAACTTGAAAAATGGACAGTAGACAGTGGTATGTCGTTAATGGACATCGAAGACTATATAATAATTCAATCAAAATCTTCAGTATTCGTTCAGGAATGATGAGATTTCGAAATAGACTGAAACTTAGGTACGCAATCACGATGTAATTTATGACAGGTGATAAACTGCAAAAATTCTTTTTTTTTTTTGAGTTTCATAATCAAGTTATTGATTCTCTACAATAAAGTCCGTACACCAGCAGTAATATTCCAGTTTATAAACCTCTGCTTCACAAAAATTGAAGTCTGTCAACCAATTGACGAATGCGAAAAACAAATTATTCTGAGCAAAACAGAGTAGAAAAACCTTTTCTGGATTGCAATATGGCTAAAGATACTTTTATGCTAACCTAAATACCCAGCAAAGTTCTGAAAATAAATGATGGACTGTTTCAAATTTATTGTAAACTTGAACAATGAACAGTAGACAGTAACAAGTAACAAGTATTCTCACCCTTGTCAACAGTTCCCAACTTGTCACTGCCCTATACTGGTTCGCATAATCATATAAAAATGTAACTTGTCAATTTCATCGTCACACTGAAACATTTGTATGCCTTTTTTATTTGGTTGAATGTGTACTTATGGTGTCTCATTTACTTGTTTTACAGATGTTGTACTATTGAAACTCAGAAAATGTTCTCCAGTTTCAACTACTTTATTAATAGTATCAACAAATGCATAAGTTAATGGTCGAAAAGGAGAACATGTCACGAAGAGCAAGTCATTCTGAAAAGGAGCTAGTTTCCACGATGAACTACGTAAAAATGCATACACACATCTGAAATATCAGTCTCCCTCATCAGTCACACTTCAAACGACCAACTGAATTACATGTTTAAATTTTACAGTTTCCAGAAACAGTGTTTTACCGTTAGTCAATATACTTGTCAGTTTGAATTGTGTTTACAGTGCACCGTAATCTATCTCTGACGTAACATATACTTATCTTTTTCAGAAAAATCATAAAAAGTTCAACGATAACTGTCAATCAATCAGTGAGTATAGTGCACGAGTTGATAAAGATAGAAGCTAAATATTAGAAAAGTGCAGATGTTTGGAAGAACGAAACTTCGAGAATTAAGTTATTCTTGGATTTTCGAGAATATTTGTAAATTTCTGTAAGTCGTAAAAGTAGTATTTCAGAAACCGTTCAGTCTCTACAAAAAGTAAACTTATCTCTGAAAATAAAGTTGTTTCAGATAGTTGCCTTAAACTGGAGGAATTGAGAACAACAGTTTACTAGTCAGATGCGTGATTCTCTCCAACAATTTTGTGCCCGAGACAGAGTAGAATGGAGAAAATCGGTTTCACAAACCCAATTTTTCGTTTCTGAATGAAAAAAGACGATTTGACTAATGATGGTGGGACAAATGATTTATTCAAAAACTTGCATTTTTTGTTGAAAATAGATAGAATTAACTGTTGAAGATCATTTTATTAAAAACACAGTACCAAAAAAAAACTTATCGAGCTCTTCCCACAAATTCAACTTTCCTGAATTCGTAGACTCCGATTTCAAGTTCTATTTAATTGCTTACGTAGCTTGCTATATCTACTATCCTCTACATGAAACATGATAAAAAATCAAAAAACAAAAACCTGTTTTCTCGATGTATCATCAGCTTCCATCTAAAACTCAAGGTTATGATCTTACAACGTTCTATTTTCAGTTTGATCCTTATTATATACTAGACCGTTTTGAGTGGAGAACTGTTAACCATCAAAGTGAAACCGAAGAAAAAATGGGCAAAAATTTATTAGTTTCATAATCAACGAATGAAAAAATGAATGAAATGTGTAGTACTTCTAACGTTTTCCTTCAACAACCCGTTGAATCCCCTTCTTCTAATGTCAAACACGGTCACTCATCAATAGGATCAATGAGGTTGGTTTCCGGAATTCCATTTCAAACTTTTCGATAACTGTAAGTTTTTTAATGCGACTTTCTTTTCTCGATTTTTTTTCTGTTCCCAAAAACTTATCATTCAGGCACATGACGAGCATCTCAATCCCACGTAGGCAATATCTCAAATAACAATGAATTGAATAATTGATTCAATCAACAAAACGAGTCTATAAATCCAGTTACTACCATTAAACATAATTGGAAAAAATTAATGGAAACTCACCTCAACTTTTTTGGTTTTTTTGTTACCCAGTTCTTTTTTTGTTTCAAATCAACGCTATCAGTGAAATCACTTTCACAAATTTGATTGCTCCTCTCATTTTACACCTTCCATATTAAGCCATCATAAGAGTAAGACGCGTCAGTTTCCAAAATAGAACCGGATAAACTGAAAAAAGGAAATAAATAACTTTTCCAATTTCATTCGAATCATATCTGAGAGGAAACATCTCTTTTCCACTGTTTCAAAACTAAAATTTTTTGCTTTAAACTCATCGTTCTGCTAATTCTCCCCTTTTACCCGCTTTCAAAATTGTGCATCAATAAATGTTTTCTTCCGTTCCATCAAATCGATAATCTCTGCTTCGGAGATATTATTTGATGCAAAACCCATTAACATTTTTTTTTCTTTTATGTCATAATTTGCTAGGAAAGAAGATGAATCATCTTGTCGAAAACACTGCAGAAAAAAACAGGAATCAGCCGTAGGAAACTTGGATTTCCTACAACTGATTCCTGTTTTAGTAATATTTATAACGTAATCAGTGGAACGTGTGAAACATCAAGTCTTCACATAAGTGACTCTTTTGAAACAGGCCAATACTTGTCATGCATATTCGCTTTGTATGTTTTGGCCTAACTATTATAGATTCAACTGTTATCGATTTTTAGTAAATAATACTGCCTTTCGTTTTAAACAACATTATGCGAAATATCAACAAAAAAAAAAGTGTTTTTTTGTTGCTTTTTCCATCAATCTTCACACCTTTACCAATTTTTTTGCTGTTTCAAAACAATTGTTTCAATTTTTCCAAAAATTTATTTAATTACTGTATAATCAGGTAATACATGTCATACAACTCATTTGAACACGAAAAAAACCGCACATTTCTTCGTACTTCGAACATTTTTTTTGTATTTTTTGTTTAAAAAAAGTTGAGCTTATCTAACTTTTCCAGGTTTTTTTTCTGTTTTGAATGTGCTTCTTATTGTTTGTTTGGCAAAATTGTTGATCACTTCAAAGACCGAATTTATTTTTAAAATCTGGCGAAGTATGAATGTTTGTTGAAGTGTTCATGATTTAGTTCTTATTTAGGTAGGACTACTGCAAAGTATCAAACTTTTGATTTAATTTTCATTTTAAAAACCACTGGTCCTACGTTTCCTAGCCACATTGATAGTTAGTAATGCAGGTGTTTTCTGGGATTGGTGACTCACCTAACAGTTTCTTCAAAAATTGTTTGGTTTGGGCTTTTTCACATTGTTTTCTGTTTCTCAAGATTTATTTGGTATTGTAGGTAAACTTCGAGATGTTATATTGTCCGTTTCCGATTGTAACCTGCCGCTGATTCAGTAATTGTTGGATTCATTGTATTGTATCGTACTTATTGAAAAATTCATTACATGAATACAGCAATTCTCTAATGAAATGGAAAATAGTTACATTGGTGGCCAATCCATTTATTTTAAATGCATTTTTTTTGCTCTGACCTTTTCAAAGTTGGCGTATTGAGCTCAAAAATTACGATACACAAACCAGGAATTCACACTCTTAAATTTAATTTGTATCTCTTATCTCGTTATGAAAGCCAGTTTGAAAAATATAATTTTTCTGTTTCTTATAAGCTTGATAATTATACGATCAGTGTAGTTTTCCAATTTCTTATTGTTGATGTTTTAAAAATTTTCGATTTTGAGTATGACATCAACACGACTGCTTCAATCGCTGTGAGCTCGGAACATAAGCGTTTGCAACATGAAACAAGGTACCACAAGTGATCAGTAAAAGATGGATTCAATCAGTAGTGACAAATTTTAGGACAATGTTGAAATTTTATAGAAACAGTGAAAAAATGTGTTTCACGTAATTGACCTAAACGTTTTGGAAAGGATGTTACAATTATTTTAGACCAAACGAAATAATCAGACCAAATATAATAATTATGCAAAAACCTGGATTTTGGATTTTCTCTATATAATTTCCGACTGCCAATAGTGTGTGTTCTCTCATTTTCAATTAAACTATGAAACTGATTTGATTTTAAAAATGCCGGTTTCTGTAAATTTTCAATTACAAAAACCACAAAATCGAAACTGGTTTGTAACATTTTTGGGATTCAGAAACTTGTGGAACAGATTTTAAGACTAGAACCGGATTCGCGGTTTTTCCATTAACATTATTTTATCGTTATTTCCAATTTCGTAGATATGCATAACGCCTGTAGGACTAGGATTAGTACAAATACACCAAAGCAGTGGTTTAAAAAGCTACACAAATAGTGAAATCGGTTAAGAGGTTCCTTGTTTTGCAACTTATTTCAGTTTCATGCATGTTTTGAAACGTCTCCATTTTGGAAAATGTTTTTGATTGTGAATAAGGTTTAGTGGAAAACGTAGTTGTTTGATTGATAAAAACAAAATTTTGTGTAAAATTTCTTTGTACAAATTTGAATAATTTAATTTCAGCAATTTCAAACCAGACAAGATTGTCGATATACGAACGATTCGTTCCTTTCTACTCAATTTCAAGTTTTCAAAAATAACATTTTCCGTATTCACAAATTTTGAATTTTTGGACTTCTGGGATTTCCTATGAACACTCAAACTGCTGCAAAATTGTTTTTGTGAAGTTTAAAAGAGAATTCAAATGAAATTCGTCTCCGATTCCGTAATAAAAGCAAAATTAAGATTTCATCTACATAAACATGATGTTTTTGAAACAGTGAACAGGCGACATGATTTACTGTTCAAACACCAATTAGATAATGATTACTGTTTCAGAAACTTTTTTTCACATTATAAATTTATATTATCTAGTGTATTTCGGAACCATATTACCCTTATTTCCAGAAATCCTTAAGCATTGTTTTTTCAGTTCCGGTTATTTTTCAATTAATCGATTATCTAGTTAAGAAGATTTTAATGTAATTAATAGTGTTCAGAGTTTCCTATTTTCTATTCTGCGTAAACTCACTGTTCCAATATTTGATTATCAACTCTTTTTTTCTCCAGTTTACATTGGTGTCCTTCTGGTTTTCAGAAATCCACTAGTATTTTTAGGCTCGGTTGAGAGATTGATGCGATATTTTCTATTCAATATATCAGAGCTCTTCAGTGAACTTTCTAGCTAGCAGCGTTGGAATGTCAGTCTTTATTCTACCAATTCGCCACACCAAATAATTTCTGGAACATGACAACTTGAAACCGTGAGCAAATATTTCAAAAACATCGTCAATCATTGTGTTCACAGGTTGCAAAATATTTTTTTTAATGTTTCATAATTTTCAGAAAAGCTGCACTAGAAGGTTGAAGTGGTTAGAGACATTGAAATAGAGAAATCTATTGTTGTTCTTTAAAAGAAGACGTGTTCAGCTGTCCATTGAGAATGCCAAGTTGAAAATCTTGACTGATTCTGGGAACTATTTCTGCTATTCTTGAGCAAAAATTTGTTTACAGCACACGATTTTTTGTTCTCAAAATATCAGTGATGGTGCATTCCTGCGAACTGAATTTTTGAAATTTCATTCGATTCTTCGAGAGATTTTTATACTTTTTGTGATGAAAATGTGGATGTTTGGGAATGAATGGCTCTGGCACAAAGAAATTTTCTGCTTTTTGTGAAACAGCTGATATTTACACCGTGATTTCTACTATTTTCCATATCGCTGGATATTCGAAATCAACAACCTTCTCCGGTTGAATATTCGAATGGGCGTGACTCTTTCCAATATAAGAAAATGAAATTAATTTTTCTGCTGCACTGATGTAAAAAAAAATCATTTATTTAATTTGTTTTCAAATCTACCACACAATCTCTCCCACTTGGCCCTGTAATAGTAGGGCATCTGGATAAAGAAATTGAACAAAACAGGTTTCACATAATCGTATTATTAGTTTTTTTTTGCATCATTTTTATTATGACCACTTTGTTTCTTCATCAACTTATCTATCTCTGTTTCTTCAGCTCCAAAAATAAGTTCCCCGTTTTGTTCAGTGATTTTTTGAAATACTGGATGGTCCTACATTAAATTATTCTAAAAACAAGAACAATAATGAATTTCCGAAACAGTCAAAAGTAAAAATCCAAAGATGTTCAATTCGTCTTTTATCACGGCATGATCAAATCGATATTATCTCTGTATTCCACATGCATAGTCAGTTGTTATGACACAAAATTTCGCTAATTGAATTCATATTCTGCTGTCATGGATTCCAGTTTTTGCAAAAATTATCAGTAGAAAGTTGCGATCTTTATTCTATTTAAGCCACTTGAAAAACGAGAAGAGTTCTAAAAGAAGCACTGGAAGTTAAAACATATCGAAAGTAAACCATTAAACTGAAACTGTATACTTTTGTAATTTACGAGATTATAAAAGTAGCTCAATTTCTCTCAGTGGAAAAGAAACAAAAGGTATTATTTTGGAGTGCAGAAGTTCGATACCCAACATAACAGATAAATTTCTTGGACTCTTAACTGACAAAACCTCATATTAAGCTATCGAACCTCCGGCAAGAAAATACTTCCCAATAAACATCATGATGAAAAAGACATTCCAGGTTTGATGAATAGTCAATATCAGGAACTTAAAACAATTACGAAAGCTACTAGTTCAATTCCCTTAGTACTTTTCTACCGTTACCAAAAACAAATCACAAGCATTTGGTAAAACCGAGCAAGTCTTTTCATGTGATACTAAAATCAGATATTCTCGGAACCCTTGCCGAAACATGTTAAAGGCACAAGGAATTTGTTCGGATGGGTCTCGCAGTTGAAAGCATGAAAAACCGTAGTAAAATAATTTTAAATCGTGGTAAAATACGGGGTTTCGCCCATTTTTACCAGCAAGGGTTCGTGTAAATGTAATAGCTTCCCGTTATTAAGAAAAGAAAACACTTTCCGAGTTGTGAAACACTGTTTTATAAGATAGTTATAATTGTATATATTCACCTGATTGGATTTATCATTGTTGACCAAATGTGAACAAAGTCGAACTGCATCTGTCTCGAAAGTGACCATGATACCTTTCTCACTGAATAAGTACATAAATTTGTTTTTAACTATAAGAAGTTTACTATTCCCATTTCTACTGGCTGTTTCAACTGTTTAGTTTTTTTGACAGTTCCAATAAATCTTTTCAACAGGTTCAACACTTATCAATGATTTGTAACAGTTTCAGTTATTCACCGCGCATACTTGTTTATCTTGGTACTTTCAATGTTTCATGGTCTCATTTTTGCTTCTAATATCTTTTTTTCAATGATACCACTCAGGTTTTAAAATTATTATCTAATTTGAGACTACTTATTTTCCCAGTTACATCAGTTCTGCATAAATTGTTTTCAGTTTCATATTTGCTGTTTCATTGGCTCATAATTTAAACAAATTGAAAGTTGTAATCTGATACTTTCAATTTAAAACTCTTAAAAAAACTTGTTCTGCAGTTGACGAACAACAGTAATTGTAAGTACCAATAAGTTGAAAAATTTATCTAAAGTTTTCTGTTTTCTGATGACAACAAGGTTGACAACTATAACTGAACGTGATATCATATAGAATTTTGTTCAAATGTTCGTGGTTTTTTTTTCATCAATTCATATTTTTTAGTGACATTGAATAATAGTGTTAATCTATTTTGTAATTGCGAAACAGGAGATACATTCATCCTTACTGTACCTGAGGCTTGGTTGCAGCTTCACATAAATAATTATTTTTCCATTGGTAGTCGACGTAATACTTCAGAAAATTGGTGTTACAAAGAATCTTGTTTTCTCCATCAGAGCAAAATAATATAGTTATTGTATTCAATAATGTTACAAAACGTGTTCTTCAAATTTTTCGGTTCCAAAGCAGAAATTATTGGTAGTGTCAGTTTTAACAGTACTAGTTCTCACTTAGCATTGCGCATAATCTTTCAATAAAGAAATTTAGAAATTAAGAGAGTGATTAAAGTTTCTTGGCTTTTCAGTTTCAACGGTTTCAGAGATTTTTCAGATATTAAATTCTAGGTTATTCTCTGCGGTATTGGTATTCAACTAATTTTTTCATATTAAAATCATTTCTGGTTCAATCACTATTTTGCGCAATTGCATTTTTTCTTTAAGAAAATTGCAAGCTGGTTATTTGAAAATTGTAAAGCTTGATCAATAGAAAGACACTCACCGAAATGAATAAAATGATGATGAAACACTAATTGTTCTTTTTTTCTGTTTACCAATTTACTTATCACATGTTTACATTTAAAATAAGTAATCGGCTACTCAATCTCTGAGCGATCCAAATGTGATAATTATATGACAAAAACTATCCAAAAAGCACTTTAATATATAAAAGCTTTTGTTAAGTCATTTATACAGTCGAATCGAGTTGTTGGGAAGTGAAAATTTTCTTATCCGGAAGTCGGAATTCCCAACAACACTGCAGTCGAAATGATACGCGAAATCATGATAATCGTAACAAACGTTTCAATTGTAATCATTATCGAATTTCAGAGTCCTGGCAGCAATAAAACATGATTGGAACAGATGAATTGAACAAATTTTCTATAAGAAATCATAGAATGTTACACAGTTTCAGTTTGATTGCATTGAATTCATGCATCGGTATTTAATGTTCAAATCATTCGAATTGATCACTAGTTTTTCCCAATTATTCGCTTTCAATCATTCATCCACACACTAAAAAAAAATTTAAACTTAAAAAACTGATTTTTTCACGGTTACGTTGAGAAATTATAAGCATAAAACTGTCAATAAATGTACCACCCATTTTGAAAAAAAAACTGGCCCGATCGTAAGCTGACAACGACTGCCAAACAAATTATATATTCCGATTCTTGAAATTTTTCAAACATTGGGAGCCCTCACTACACCTCTTCAAAGAAATCAATATACCCCGCAAAATTAATCGAAGATCCGCTCACTCATGTTGCGTTCTCCAGGTTTACTGATGGATTATGAACAATTAGAAATGATGTGTACACCCAACTGCCAGTGAATAGTTATAACCTCTGAAGGAAACAGTTGAAAATTTATAGTCGAATTTCTGAGATGAAGCATGGAAGTGTAAATCAATTTTGGGTTTGATGAAAATAGAATCTGTTTTGTGGTACCGTGATAGATGCTAGGTTGGATCTAAATCTTAATAATTTGTTTATTTTCAAATGCAAAATCTCTGGCTACTGTAAAATCGGAATTTATTGTTCCTGATTGATCCGATCTCGTTTTACCGCTTTTCGACATCAAAATACTTTTTTTCACAGTTTCTTACTGTTTCAAATGTTTATGTTAATATTCAAAAATCCAGAGTCGATTGTTACCGTGACATTCAGTTAAAAGGACAAATATGAAAAAATTCATTACTTTTCTCGTTTTTTTTAGTACTCAATGTAAACTGTTCATAGAATATATGGTTAGTGCTCGCAGATAACTGATTTCTTCTAAACCGGCAAACCAAGCGATTAACTGTATGTGTTAGCTCGAGACAGTTTTTACAACTGCGCTCCACCGAAGTGTCCTTGAAGTATGCCTCTTTTTCTATGAGTTTCTCAATTTCGCATGCATTTTGGGCTCGGTTGAGAGATTGATGCGATATTTTCTATTCAATATATCAGAGCTCTTCAGTGAACTTTCTAGCTAGCAGCGTTGGAATGTCAGTCTTTATTCTTCCAATTCGCCACACCAAATAATTTCTGGAACATGACAACTTGAAACCGTGAGCAAATATTTCAAAAACATCGTCAATCATTGTGTTCACAGGTTGCAAGTGTCTGGTGTCGTTTTCAATCGTCTAGTTTTGAAACGTTCTGAAGCCAGTTCCAACACACTTCCTCATACAGTACCGGACAAAAAGGTATCAACTTTGGCTGTTTTCAGTGGAAAATGACCAACTTTGACAGTGTATTTCGGTGTCACCAGATTGTCCGATAAACTCAAGTTTATATGGGTTGGACAGAGCAAAAATAGAACACCATTTTTGTAGTTGACCATTTTTTGTAGGGACACTACCATGAAAGTTACAGGTAAAGAAACCCATTACTCCCTGAAATCGACTAATTTCAATGCAAATTAGCGAAATTTTGGAGACTTTCACTTTGACAACCTATAACTTTCAAGATAATGTTTCTACAAAAAAATGATCAACTACAAAAATGATGTGCTATTTTTGCTCTGTCCAGCCCGTACAAAATTGAACTTATAGGACAATCAGATGACACCGAAATACACTGTCAAAGTTAGTAATTTTCCACTGAAAACAGCCAAAGTTGATACCTTTTTGTCCGGTACTGTATGAGGAAGTGTGTTGGAACTGGCTTCAGAACGTTTCAAAACTAGACGATTGAAAACGACACCAGACACTTCGAAATAATTTACACTTTTCACTTTTAGTGTAAAAATTTCATGGTTTCCGCTTTCCGCCATTTTAAAGGGGGCCGGACAGTTCAAACGATGTAGATTTATACGGGGACCGTGTATTTTGACGTGACGGTGTTTGCACACAATGCGCCACAAATTACGACAAAAACGCTATTTTTTAAACCGTTTTTTTTCTAAAAATGAAACAGTGAAATCAAAAGTTATACTTCTCTGTTCATTTGATACAACGCTAAAAATACAGATTGTGACAATGTTACACTCCAGTAAAAATAGGCAACTTGTAGAGCGCGTCCCTAGTGTCACATATTGCCCGACAATGTTTTCTTTTAGTGGAATTTGTAGAAAAAAACTAGAACTTCATTTTTATAGTTGACCACTTTTTTGTACGAGAACCCCCTAGAGAGTTACAGATCGGGAAAGTTTTCAATACAAAACATTGCGATTTTCGAAGTGTTTACTTTGACGGTCTGTATCCATTCAGGTAGATTTCGTACAAGAAAGTTGTCAACTACAAAAATGAAGCCCTCTTTTTAACCTACATTTTCCATAAACAATAGACATTGTGAAACAATCCGATTCTCCAAGTTCACCGATTTTATTGAAAATTCTAAGTGTTACAATCTGACTGTAGAAACTGGGGGAAAAGTCCGGCGCGGACGCGTATATGGTCCGTATTTCGTCGCTGGCCAACTACCTGTGCTCTACCAGTCGCCAAATGAGACGGCCGGCTCCGCCTCCCCTTTGTCCTATAGGAAGTTGATTCATCGCTCACTGTCGTTGGCTAATTGGGATGTCAGTTTTCAAGGTTAAAGAAGAAGTTTCATGATCTTTCAAGTATCAGAATATCACTCCCAGTACCTTTATTTTAGACAAATAAGAAAAAACTATTTTAGCTGTCCGCTCTCCTTTAAGATATTTTCTTCCGCCATTTCCTAAACCGCATTCCGCTCAACTCTGTTTCCATGTATCTGGTTTCAAAACATGCTGGAGACGCTGCAGCAGTTAACCCTGACCGGCAGCGTATCGGCTTATCACCACTCACCTAGCGGTTCAAAAACAAAATTATCGGGTGGCTCAGTTGTCGATGGCGCAATTGTGGTGGTTGTGATAGCGGGTGTTGTCGTTAACGGCTCGTCAAAAACTCCCAATATCATCAGCACGTCCTCCGGAAGATTCCATTCTCCACTTTTCAGCAATCGTTTAAACTGCGACACATCTTTCCCATTCGTCATGTGTTCAATCGCTCCTTGGAAGAACAACCAATTAAATGAAACACTCATTTTCTTCATAAATTCCAAGCATGTTCTCAAAAAACTGATAAAACTCTCTGGATCCTTGGAGCTCCGATATGCTAGTTTCAGGTTTTGAACAGCCTTCGCACCGATTTCACCTCCAATTTCACTGGCATTTGCGTATATCACAGGATTTCGAACAACTTCGTTCAGATTGAGCATGTAACGTTGCTCAGCCGCATGATTGGCGAGAGTTTTCAATTCGGTGAACACCAGATACTTCTCATACAATATAGTTGGATTGTTGCTCATCTGATCAATAAAACTTTGTTGATTCGATGATTGTTGAAGTGCCATGAGAGGCAATACGATTAGGAGAAGGCAGATGCGGATTCCTGCAAAAAATCAAAATGTTTTGTTTCTCTTCTGTGAAAAGTTAGCTCACCTCTCATTTTGAATAGGCTTTCCATCCGGGCGGCAAAATGCCCGCCCGACCCGCCCTAGGGCGGGCGGCGACCCGCCCTAGGGCGGGCGGCGACCCGCCCTAAGGCGGCCCTGCCGCCCCACCATTCTTTGCGTGACACCCTCCTTTCTTCACCCTCTTCCCCCTCGCTATCATCAAGCGAAGGTTTGGTCTAGTGGTTAAGACGCACTCTCAGAGTCGATCGAGCATCAATCAACAGGCCATAGTCACACGAAAAAAGTTGACCATCTCCGATTTGCCCATCCTTTCGATCAGAGATAGTATCAAGTGTCCTCAGCAAATTGGGGTATTTTTTGGCCGGGTCCGTCACCTGGGTACCTAGAAAAATCAAAAAATCGATATTTTTCGAAAATTTTTCCTGAAGTAGTTAGGTATGAAATCTTTATGGGAAATTGTTGTAGACACTATTTTAAGCATTTTTTGTATTCAAAAGAAAATTCCAGCTCAACACCTTCATTGTGAAAATTATCAAAATATATGAAATTTTCGGGTTTTTTTCATGAAATCGTTTTTATCTCGACAGGGACACGAGAAGACGGGCTTTTTTATTTAAAATTCGAAATCTACATGAAATTTTGTATCGGAAACATGCTGTCCCTACTTGTATCTCTAGGACCCAAGAACGGTTTTTATGGGAAGTATGGGAAAAAAAGCGATTTTAATTTTCGAGCCCTCCCCGTAAATCATTTTTATGGTTCCGAAACAATGGTTTTTTGAAATATTTTATTGAATCATTTCATTTTACTTCAGTCCCAACACATTTTTCGATCATACTACAAAAAAATATTTGAAAAAGTTTGAATTTTTGATTTTTTGAAATTTTTCCCTGAATTGAATCTTTCGAACGGAAATATTAAGGATAGCATCATAAAATTAAGAGAGTATGATTGGAACATAATTTATGTTTATAAAACAACTGATTTTCATCATTGGGTCATCTGCAATTTACGCTTTCAAGGTGAAATTTACCGAAATGTTCAACTAGGAAAGTTGGTGCAATGGTACGTCATATTTGCATATTTATTGGACAGAGGACTGTGTTGAAAATGACAGGAAAAGTAAGAAAACTACAAAAATTAAATAATGAAGCAAGATTTTCAAGAAAAAAGACAAAAATACTTTTCTGACTTCCACAAAAAGTTCAGACCATTGAACATGCATGAGTCTTATTTTTTCTATATTTTTTTCTTGAAAATCTTGCTTCATTATTTAATTTTTGTAGTTTTCTTACTTTTCCTGTCATTTTCAACACAGTCCTCTGTCCAATAAATATGCAAATATGACGTACCATTGCACCAACTTTCCTAGTTGAACATTTCGGTAAATTTCACCTTGAAAGCGTAAATTGCAGATGACCCAATGATGAAAATCAGTTGTTTTATAAACATAAATTATGTTCCAATCATACTCTCTTAACTTTATGATGCTATCCTTAATATTTCCGTTCGAAAGATTCAATTCAGGGAAAAATTTCAAAAAATCAAAAATTCAAACTTTTTCAAATATTTTTTTGTAGTATGATCGAAAAATGTGTTGGGACTGAAGTAAAATGAAATGATTCAATAAAATATTTCAAAAAACCATTGTTTCGGAACCATAAAAATGATTTACGGGGAGGGCTCGAAAATTAAAATCGCTTTTTTTCCCATACTTCCCATAAAAACCGTTCTTGGGTCCTAGAGATGCAAGTAGGGACAGCATGTTTCCGATACAAAATTTCATGTAGATTTCGAATTTTAAATAAAAAAGCCCGTCTTCTCGTGTCCCTGTCGAGATAAAAACGATTTCATGAAAAAAACCCGAAAATTTCATATATTTTGATAATTTTCACAATGAAGGTGTTGAGCTGGAATTTTCTTTTGAATACAAAAAATGCTTAAAATAGTGTCTACAACAATTTCCCATAAAGATTTCATACCTAACTACTTCAGGAAAAATTTTCGAAAAATATCGATTTTTTGATTTTTCTAGGTACCCAGGTGACGGACCCGGCCAAAAAATACCCCAATTTGCTGAGGACACTTGATACTATCTCTGATCGAAAGGATGGGCAAATCGGAGATGGTCAACTTTTTTCGTGTGACTATGGGTGATCGAAGGAGTCAGAGAGTGCGTCTTAACAACTCTGTTTTTGAATTTGATACTCTCGAGTTCGAACTTTTTTGCTGTAAAACTTTTTTTTCTTTTTTTTTAATTGAATAGAGAGTGCGATTGGTTTTTCGACAAAATTACATAAGATAATATGGAAAAAATAAATTAAGGAGAAAAATTTTGTCACGCCAGTTTACCCTAGGGCGGGCTACGCGGGCACGGGCGGGTCGCCGCCCGGGCGGGCGAGGGCCGCCCGCAGAAACGCCCGTCCGGATAGAAAGCTTAATTTTGAATCGCAAATTTGTAGTAGGAGAAAAATCCAAACTAAATTTAATGGCAATAGATTTGTAATAAAGATTAAAAAAACTGGAATACCAAGGTGTCACGTTGTTATTTTTCAAATTTTATTGGGGCATTTTCTGCGAAAATTCGACTGAATTGATGATTTTTATTAGTTCTACACAGTAGGCAAAATTTTTCCTTGACCCGGCCCGTCAAATGACAAGTATAAAAATAATGAAGGACACACATTTTATTGTGTTTTTAGTGGAGAAAAGAGCTTTATCATTGCGTCCAATACAGCCCGTCGCGACGCGGCTGAAAACCACACGCGCCCATCTCGTTTAGCCAGTAGAGCGCGTTTTTGCGAGGTTCCTTATTATTACCCCGTGATGTACGAGATTCCGCTAACTCTTTTGCTTAAAATCTTTGCAGGCACAGTTGATTGAATTAATTTTTATGCTTCTAGAAGAAAGAACAAAGAGTTTTACAACATTTATTTCATCATTCAATAGGTGTTTTCTTCGATTCTCCAGCGAGTAACACAGAAAGAGACTTTGAAATGTAGACGCAATTCTTCAACTAGCTCTTTAATTTTTTTCTTTGTGTCCGACTCGATCGGGACCCAAATTTCTTCACAAATCTCCCTTGGACTATCAAAAACGTATACCAGATCTCTTAAGACCTGTTCATTGAAACTCAATGCCGTCACAAGAAACTTTTTCATCATAGAGAATTGTGCGTCGTTCAATTGCAAACTCATTCTGGCGACGTTTCTCAACGATTCCATTAGACCGGACTGCCCGTAGACACGGTCTTTAGGTGTTGTTTTGAGTAAATCAATGAAGTGAAGAAGCGATTCGGAATGACGGCCACGCAACACATTTTGAAGAGGATCGATATCCCGTCCGTTGTTCAAATAATACGCGTTGACCACTTCTTCCATCAATTTGATACTGGTTTCATGTTCTCGAAGATCAAATAAGTCTTTCAGATATTGATCCTTCCCATATCTTTTCAAGTCTCTAACAATCAAGAAAATCCTTCAAAAGTCTCCAGAAGTTTTTGCTTTGATCATTTCTTTCAGAAAACGCAAGTAGCGATTTACATAATCGATACTCCCATAATCTTTCAAAATGTGAAACATCGACTCGGTTCGTATGAATGGTTCCGCTTCCCAATCCTTATTCAATTTTTCATAGCCTGGAACAATCTTTAGAATCTTCTGGTAATACAAAATACTGAAAGCTGCTAAAGTCCTTAAAGGTGGACTGAACTCAACTCTAATTTTTTCATAGAATAATGTATGAGTACCTGTGAGTTCATTTTCATATCGATAGGATTTTTTTAATCGGTCTGAAACCCGCCGGAAGCGATCGCCGGTGAGTTTGGGCATTTCGGTGCCCTAGAAATTCGACTTCGACCATGTTGATTTTTTCAAATTTTGTCGGTCTTTTCGTTCATATTTGTTGTGTTCTTTCAATAATTTTGAAAGTAAACGGCAAAAATTGATAGAAATTCTCCAAAAATGGTAGAAAAAATCGATGAAAACTAGCAAAAAAACATTTTCGAAAAAAGTTCTAGCATGTTCCACGGCCACAGAAATGCCTAAACTTTTTGCCGCTCGTTCTCAGCGGGGTTTGAACCGAATTAAAAAAGTCTTTCGAGTCTTTTGATATGATAATGAACTCACGAAAATGAACAAATGAACATACGACCGAAGTCGAATTTCTGGGGCATAACGCCAATTTTCACCGGCCAGCGAAATGCCCAAACTCACCGGCGATTGCTTTCAGCGGGTTTCAGACCGATTTTTAAAATTCGTTCGATATGAAAATGAACTCACAGGTACATTATTCTATGAAAATATCAGAGTTGAGTTTAGTCCACCTTTAAGCTCCTAATTCATTCCACTCACTTGACAACGTGACTAGTCCGATTGGTCCGACAATTGGATCAGTCGGTGCCACATGTACATTCTTGACTATCTCGGAAGGAATCTTTGGAATCTTTACTAATAATATTCAACAGAGTATGTCTGTCGATTTATTTGTTGCATGTCATAACTCCCTCCGTAGTGCACCGATTTTTATGAAACCTACATAGATAGATTGGAAATTTCCCTTAGATGATGCCCGAACTTTTCTTTTTTCAAAAATATCAAATTTGACGTCTTCTGGAGACGATGTCGGTTTCAACAGTAGAAAGCGTTCAGAAAAGATGTGTCCCGACAGGGTGGTTGAAAGCTCAAAACTACTGACTCGATGTTTCTTGACTGCATTCTCGAGAGCGCCGCGGCCGCGCGTATTTGGTGTAGCGGTCTACGCAGATGACTCTCACCCATGGGGTAGTGAGTTCGTTCCCGCCAGGTCCGAAAAGTTTTTTGGTTTTTTTGTTTTGATAAGAGCATAGACAGTCAGTATATGAAAGTTGTAATTATGGTCGAGATTTTAGAATAAAAGGGTGGAGTAGCTATCTTTCTGTTGACTCTGTACACACCGCTACAATTCTGTCAGAAGGGATGAATGAGGTCCAACTTTGACGGTGTTTAAAAATTCACAATCCTACAAACACCGAGTCAGAAACTGATAGTAGTTAACAATAAACCTTTCGTCCGAATTTTCATGGGGAAGTCATACGGCATTGTCGCCAATCGTTTAAAAACTCAAAATGTTTTTCTTTGTTTTTTTTAGTTAGTTAGTTTTTATTTGAGATGATGAGCCAAAAACCACTAACACAATCACAATAGAGAAAATAAAAGAAAACGACCAGGAACTTAGTAGGTAGACATGTTAAGAGTGAGATATTTAGGGGAATCAAGAGTTTTGTTTTCTTTAAGAACTTTGAAAATTTTTGTGAAGCACTCAGGTACGAATGAAAAGGATTGAAATCAAAATAGATTGAATAAGGGGCTTCTTTAACTTTTGAACTTAGAAATATGTGAAATAGTTTTAGTTTCGAAGTATTCTAGAGAAGAGAGGCGGCATCGCCGCCGAACAGTCCAAAATTTAGGAAGCAGAACGTTTTGGATCAAATTAAACTAAAATAAGATTTCCGTGTATATGAAACAAAATCTTTAAAGAATTTGGGGGAGGGAGGCGGCATCGCCGCTGATAAGTCAAAATCTTTAAAAGAATACTTTAAACGCATCTTTTGAAGATGAGAAAAAGAAATTCTCTTTTGGTAAAAGGTTTCTCAGTCAGGCAAAGAACACATTCCCTGTATTAAGTACAGTTAATTCTGATACCCGTGATTTCTGAATGAGGAACTTTGTCGTAGCTCGGTTACCTTCAAAAAAGAAGCAAATTCTAGAATAAGAATCTGTTTAAATATGGCCTTAGTTTGCCATATTTGCCATATTCAGAGGAGGGTGGCGGCATCGCCGCCGATCAATCAAAAGTTAAAACTTTATATTTAGAGGATCGCCTGTCTATTGATGAGAGGGTAAATAGAGTTACCACGTTCCTGTTCTTCTGAAGTAATTTGTCGAAATCTTATCAGAAAAGTAGGAGTGTTTAAATTGTTCTCTCTGGAACGGGTTGCTCAGCTAATAAAAACTACCAACAATCGAAGAAAAGTTATAGGGCCAGAAGAAAAAGAGAATTCTGAGACCACGATTGTTTGAACCATGTGAGAAGCGCCGCAGGCGCTGTAACACCTAGAAGGGTGGTGTTGAGAAGGAGGTTCAGTCGCCGTTAGGCGACGTGAACCGACTGGTTTCATATGGTTGAAGAACTCTAGTCGGAGTTCTGTACAGGATCTCCAATGCCTCCAACACATTCACCGGTAGAATCCAATCTCCACGAATCAAAAAATCCTTGAACTCTTCTAGTTTGTAACCTCTGTTCATAAGTATCGTTGCTTCATTGAAGAACCACCACTTCGAAGTGTCGGGAATCGTATTCTTATTCATGAATTCCATACATATCTCCAAAAAATCCAACACATTCTGCGGATTTTCTGACTTTGTGCGAATTTCCTTTAGCTCTTCGAGTGCTTTTGCACCAACATCGCCTCCGACATCTACAGAATATTTATATGCTGCGTTGTCCTTGACTACTTTATGCAGATTTGCCTTATACCAAGGAAGCTGGGCTGAATTGATGATATTCTTGAGTTGAGTGAACACTTGTTTCTTCTCCAGTGGTGTGGCTCCGTTAGAACTCATCCGGTCGAGAATTGGAGGTCTCAGGAGTGGTGGCTCTTGACATAACACTCCGGCGAGCAGTATGCATGCGAGGATCGCTGGAAAAGATTCATGTTGTTGAGGATGTCATAGGCTCATAATATCATGGCTCCGCGATGTTCCGCAACTTCAGTTGCAAAAAATCGCAAAACCAAATTAAAAACTCACCTCTCATGATGATTCGCAAATCCAAAATTGTGAAAAAACAAACTGAATTGATGAGAATAGATTTTTCATCAAGATTAGAAAAACAATGTGACCACGTGTCCAATTTCATAGGCTAACAAGTTTTTTTGAAAAAATTACTTTTTTCACGTTGGAAATGACATTTGTGAAAAATAAGAAAAAACTTTTAAAATCTTAAAAAAAAATTACAGAATACTTGAGAAAAATCACTTCATACAAACATTAACCAATGTCATGACAGGGAAAGACAATTTGAGATTTGAATATAGCAGACTACAAACTACAATTTAGTATCCTGGAGCAGTTCTTGGTGGTGGACAATGATCACAAGCTCCCTCGGATCCACTATCTCCATCTTGTCCTGGTTGACCTGGTTGTCCTGGAGCTCCTGGTTGTCCCGGTGCTCCTGCATCTCCTTGTGGTCCTGGTTGTCCTGGTTGAGAGGCTCCTCCTGATTGTCCTGGTTGTCCTGGTGCACCTGCTGGTCCTGGTGGTCCTGGTGGTCCAGCTGGTCCTGGAGTTCCTGGAACATCGACGAGTTGTCCTGGAGCTCCTGGTGCTCCTGGGTTTCCGTTGGATCCTGGATTTCCTGATGGTCCTGGTGGTCAAGCTGGTCCTGGTGGTCCTGGACGAGCAGCTCCGCCGGATTGTCCTGGAGTTCCTGGTGCTCCTGATGGTCCCTTTTGTCCTGGTGCACCGGATGGTCCTGGTGGTCCAGCTGGGCAATCGAAGCAGAAAGAGTCGGCAGAAGCATGAGAATCATCAGCAGCGTCTTGTCCTGGATGTCCTGGTGCTCCTGGGTTTCCATCATTACCTGGTGCTCCGTCTTGCCCTGGCTGTCCTGGTGGTCCAGCTGGTCCAACTCCGCATGAGCAGCAGGATCCAGATGATGAAGCGAATGAGGCTGGTGATCTGTGAGCAGGTGGAGCAGCGGTGAAAGAAGATGCTGGTACTTGAGCTTGGGCAACTGGAGCTGGAGCACCGGTTGGAGCAGCAGTTGGTGTCTGATCCTCCACCTCATTTCCTTCCTCATCCACATAGATAATCTCAACTTCCTCGTCTTCATTCTGACGACGAATCTTCTTCGAGCGAGTCACCTCTCCGGTATGGCGACGTGCGGCACGACGGATACGTTCGTTGACTCCGTGGAGGGTTTGGAACTGAAAAAATTCACTGATCTGATAATGAATCAGGGCGAATTTCAAACGAAGATAAGAAAATTGAAACAGTACCAAAAGTGTGATTTTCAAAAATCACAAAAACTCAACTCACATTCTTATACTCATCCCAAAGACCATCAGTTCTATGTTGGCAGTAGTCAACCTCAGTTTGAAGGGAGGATTGAACGTGTTGCATGTAGTTGTACAACATTGGGACGGCCAAGATGGCGGTCAAAGTGGCGACAGTCGAGATTGCGATACCTGGAAAAATGAAATTTTTGGTTTCACAAATTCGGTGATCCTTGTGAAATCAGGTATATTGATGTGAAAATCTTAAGTTAAAGACTCGTAACAGAAAGTTTCATGAAAACGCGCCACTGGCACCCCAGCTTACCTGCAAAGGCAATCTTGCGATAAGACTCGGTCTCGGCGGCCACCTTCTTTGGATCCTCCATTTTCAGGTTCTCTAAAAATGTATGTTATGGATTATTTGACAGTTTCCAAACAGCGTGAAATAATACTTTTTGAAAAATTTACACTCCTTTCGTTGTTATCTGAAACATAGAAAAAAGATTATTTGAAGTATAATTCAGAAAGGTTGGAATCCTCGATTTTAGTGCGTATCGTAGATGTATTCATATAAGAAATTTGGAGATCTTGCTCCTTCATCGGACCATAGGGTTGATGTTTTCGCACGAAAGGTTGTAAGAAAGAGTTTTGTCAAAAATCGGTGACACCAGGGTGGAATCGAACCACCGTCTACAGATTAAGCCTCCGCAGCACTACCACTGTGCTACCGGTGCGCCCGAAATTCGACTCTCTCTTTCTTTACATTAACCTTATAGAGCACAGCCGACGTCCGGCAACGTTCGTTGATTCCTAGACGCGAAGCTCGAGTTTTTGTTGTTTAGAAGTGTGGAATTCCAGATTTGGTCCTATTGATTATTTGAAGTATAATTCATAATTATTGTAAAGTTTTTTTGTCCTTCGGCTTCTTTCTCAGTTTTTATGAGTTAACAGGAAGTAAGTAGTTGATGAGAATAAGGAACACGTATTCTGTAGAAGAAAAAATCTTTTTTGGATTTGCCTTCACATAGACACGGAAGAAGCGACCAGAACACAAATTCGCTATAAAATTCATATATTGAAACTGTAAGTTCTTGAAACTCTTTCTTTTTCACTGTTTCTTTAGTATTATGTTTATGGTTTTTTGCGTCAAAGTTAGTGACGTTTACCTTTTCCTATTGAGAATTTGGTGCAGAAACTGAAATTTTTGAAAAAAAAAAGTAGGCCGCAAAATGTTTTTTCAGACTTGCAAAATTCCGGGCCGGCCCGCCGGCCCGGCCCGGCCCGGCCCGGTTTTGGCCCGGCCCGGCCCGGCCCGATCGGGCCGGGCCGGGCCGGGCCGAGAAAGCTCCGGCCCGGCCCGGCCCGGTCGGCCCGGATTTGAATTTTTGAACTTTTTTCACTACAATTTTTTGTCCAAAAATTTATTTTCTGAAAATTGTTCATATTTTTCCTCAAGTATATTTTTCAAAACCCTTCGAAACCTACAAAAAATTGTTTTTAAGAAATATTTTTCAAAAAAAATCGGGAAATTTTCGAAAAAAAAATTTGAATTTTTTTCAGTACTGAACTTCCGGGCCCACCGGGCCGGGCCGGGCCGGGCCGGGCCGGGCCCTAGAAATTTTCATTCCGGCCCGGCCCGGCCCGTTGCAAGTCTGTGTTTTTTTGTTTAAAACTTCGAAATGTCCTTATTAACTATGTATGCTGTAACTGAATAGTACGTAATGACAAACTTCCAACAAACTAACTCTAAAATTTGACCACATTTTGAAACAGTTTCGATATCCAATATTTTGCGTAAAACTCACTGTTCCAATATTTGATTATCATTTCTTTTTTTATCCAGTTTACATTGGGTCCTTTTGGTTTTCAGAAAACCATTAGTATTTTTAAGCTCTGCTGAGAGATTGGTGCGATATTTTGTATTCAAGATATCAGAGTACTTCAGTGAACTTTCTACACATGTGTGATACGGAAGTAGAAAAATGGGTTTCGATGAAAAGAGATTCTGTTTATATAATTCGTATTCACAATCTGGGGTTTTCAACAGAAAAAGGGTTCAAAATTTTTAATTTAGAAAATCAACTCTTAAAGCTAAAATACAGAAAAAAGGGATAATAAAATCGCTCATAGTACAGTAAAGTCACTTTCTACGATTTTTTCGGTATGTTGTCTTTCGTTTCTTCTTATACATCTCCTCGTCGACCCACGGGTTGAACTTCTTCTCGAATTTGAATACATATACAGGATTCTGGATCTGGAAAAAAATAGGTGAATTTTTTTTTAAACTGATTTTTTCAGTGAATAATTTATGTGTGTCTGTGAGTTTTTTATTCAGTCTGAACCCTGCTGAGAGCGATTGCAGATGAGTTTTTGCATTTCGGTGGCCTAGAAATTCGACTTCGGCCATGTTCACTTTTTCATTTTTTCTCTATTTTTGTGGTTTTTTTCAATGAGTTTAATAGAAAACTACCAAAATTGAAAGGAACACTACAAAATTGGCAGAAAAATGACGAAAACCTGAAAGCCCAACATGGCCGAAATCCAATTTCTAGGCCAGCGAAATGCCCGAAGTCTTCTGCGATCCATCTCAACAGGTTTCAGACCGAATAAAAAAAATTTTCCATATGAAAATGAGCTCTAGGAAACACATACAGTGCCGTGCAAAAGTATACGAACTTTGGCCGTTTTCAGTTGAAAATGCACAACTTTTGGAGTGTGTCGTGGTAAAACTGATTGTCTCATCAATTAGACGTTTAATGAGTTATACAGATCAGAAGTAGAGTTTTATTTTTTTCAATTGACAACTTTTTTTGTTCTACTTTTGATCTGTGTGCTCCATTAAAAATCGGTTTGATGAGAAAATTGGCATCACAATGACACACTCTTAAAGTTGGACAATTTCAAACTGAAAACGATCAAAGTTTACAATCTTTTGACCTGTACTGTACATTATTTTATGCAAAAATGAGAGCTGATTTTTTTTTCGTAGACTTTCAAAAAAATAAGTTTACCTTTGGAACAATAAGATTCTCTTTCTCAATCATCCGTTTGCTTTCCTCCGACTCGTCACACTTGCACGCCGGGAACAACGGAAGGACGAATGGCTTTAACTTGGACACCAAATATTCTCCTTTCGCTGCTATTTTGGAATACCGTTCTACATTTTTGGGATCTTGGAAGTTCATCATAAGCTTCTCCTCTTCAGTGATCTCCAGGTTCATCCATCTTTTGACCTTCTCCTCTTCAATCAACTTCTCGAATTCTTCTCTTTTGAGAACCTTCCCCGCCTCCATTTGCATCTCATTCCATTTCACAATCAACTGCTTCTCTTCTTTCGTAAAGTACGTATCCTTCACAGGTCTCATCTCTCCAGTCAGATTCTTATACGTCTGACAGATCAGACACATCGGATCTCCTTTCTCGAAATGTCTCCAGTCTTTCGCACAATTTGAGCATCCGAATCGCGGCTCGAAGTCCATTGCCTTGCAGAGAGCGTGCTCGCAGAGACACGGGCGGTCCCAGTAGTGTTGGAACATAAAGAATCGGACGAACTGGTATCGGTAGTGGTGGACTTCGGAGAGGAGGAAGTTGGGGAGCTGGAAAAATTTATATTTTTGATTTCAGATTAAGACACTTCAGAAAATTCCAAAAACTTTTATAAATGACGCATGTGCTAAAAATCTTTCTAAACGCTTTTTCTGACTTTAAAGGAGCCTTGGTGGAAGAGTTTTTCCATGCGGCCGTGTAGTCCTCTCGGACAAGATGTTTGCTCAATAGCTCGTTTTCTCGTTTTGTAGTTTTTTTTTCTTCTATTTTTCCTCGATTGAAAAATTGAAAACAATTTATTGGAAAAATGAGAAAACAAGGAATTGAGCCAAAAATCTTGTCCGAGAGGACTACACGGCTGCGTGAAAAAAATCTTCCACCTAGGCTCATTTAGGGTCAGGAGAACGGGAGTTTCGGCGTTCAGAGCGATTTTCATCATTTTTTTAATATGCCAATAATAAGAGTTTTCTAAATTTGTCTGAATTATTATAATCTGAAGCGAAAATTTGATTTCAGAACTCTTTAAGGAGCACTGATTATTTCATACTTTGAGAGTGTGTCACTGCGCCTGGGATCATCTTTTAATACCAACTTTTCTAGGTGTTATAGATGAAGACTAAAGCTTCATTTTTGTATTTGACAACTTTTTCGTACGAGCACTTCCTGAAAAGTTATAGTCCGCCAATAGCTAGAGAGCCGATTCTGTGAAGAAGTAACTTTGATGAACTATAACTTTTCAGGAAGTGGTCGTACAAAAAAATTGTCAACTACAAAAATGAAGCTCTAGATTTGATCTATAACTCCTATAAAAATTGTAATTATTGGGGAATCAGTTATAGCGTGACAAACTTTCAAAGTTTGTCATTTTCTACTGAAACCCGTTAGAGTACAACTTTTTTTTCTAAAAGTTCCAACCTTTTCCTATTATCGAGATAATAGACAGTCCTAGCCTAGGATCCGTCAATTCGGCCATCGTGATTTTGCGGCACGAAAATGACGTCACTCGGACATAGTCGAAACAAGAAACGAACCGCAAAATACTACTGTAGCACTCGTTTCGACTGTGTCCGAGTTCGTGCAGAAAAATCGCAATGGCCGAGTTGGCGGATCCTAGGCCAGGATTGTCTTTTATTCTAATTTTGGTTATAGACCAATCCCCCTAAAAATGCTAACTAACCAAAGTTTTCTGCAGCTCTCTCATCGTCACCATCTCATTCAATCCATGCTTCGCCATTCGTGTCGCTTGTCCCATGCACGGATGCTTCATCACATTCGGTCGTTTCTTCAGAACCTGATCAATCGTCTGCAGACTCGCCGCAAAATCGTATCCATGCTTTTTCAGATTCTGAAGTGCATCCTCGAATAGAATCCGTCCCTTGAATTGACGCCAGATTGCGAGCCAGTAGACACTTCTGATCTGCTCGTTGAATGAGTCTTCCATTTCTTTTCTCTTCTCAGAATCCTCAATCTCAAATCTCTTTGGTGTCCATATATCCTCCTCATACTCATTGTCATCTCCATAATCGTCATTTGGATCCGTATCCAGAAGTAGTGGAATTATGGCTTGGTACTCGTCACCGATCGGGTGATCGTCTCCTTCGTCTCTAGAATCAGAAGGGGGCGGAGCTTGTGGCGACAATCTTTTGGATTTACGCCGCTTTGAACATTGCACTTTTGGTTTTGTAGCAGAAGAGATGGAGATGGATGGACGGGCGCGGAGATTTCTATAGACACCTTGAGATGGACCAGATTTTGGAGTCTTCCTAGTTTCTGAGACCTGCTCCACAACCATTTCAGAATTTTCCTTATTGCTCGATTCTGATTCCGGTGTTCCAGGAGGCACTTCTAAATTCTCTAAACTCTCAATCGGTGCCGGCGTAACGATGATCGATATCTCTCGAATTTCGTTATCGGAATCTGAAAGAAAAAAAAACCTATAATTGAAGAACAAGATAAAAATGAACCTTCTAAATCAACAATATCCGGCTTGTCATCCGCTGTCAAATCGATATTCCAGATTACCTGCCGGACTTCCACATCTGAATCTGAACCGTCGTCTGTGCCCAAACAGATGATCGACGCATCGGAATCCACATCAGAATCATCCAAAATGATAATCGATTCCACATCTGAATCCACATCTGAATCCGATAGACAAACGACGACTGGAGTGCCGACTCGATGCTTCTTTGGTGGCGGTTCCGTTGTCTCCTCATCCGAAGACACTGAGATGTATTCACGTGGTGTCTTTGCTAGAGACGATTGTAGTCTTGGTCTCCCGGAACCGAAATCTGACATTTGAACATGACGTCTAAATCGATGGGGGATGGTTGGCGACATTCTGATACTGAAAATTAGAATTATTAATCGAAAACAAAAAAGAAAAAAGTTTCGCCCCAAAAAGAATCGAACCTGTGACCCTCAGAACCAAAAGCAGCTGCTTTAACCACTAGGCCACGCGGTCACAAAAGTGAACAAGGTGGAGGGCGGTTATAAAGGTGGTGGAAAAGCGCGGGTGTCGGCGACATCAAAGGGGAACAGAGAAATAAAACGAGAAAAAACAAAACAACAGAAATGGCGCTAGCGATTTATCAGGCGGAAATTTTTGAAAAAAATTTTTGAGAGAATCAAAATTATCTTCTTGAAGGGATAAACTAAAATTTGCTATCAAACAAAAAAATTCATCAGAAAGACGGAACAGCGAAAAATCGATAATTACCAATATCCCTCAAAATTTCTCTCGTGTTTTACAGAAAAAAATTATTTGGGACTACTGAAAACTAAAAAATCGAAAGGTAGTAAAGCGCGTAGTGAAACAGCGAAAAACAAAATTGAAAAAGTGTGCAGAGACTGAAGAAAAGCGTGTTGTGCGTGAGACGTTTGCGGCGATGAGCGTCGGTGTGCGTTGGCGGTCGCGCCGCGCGTATTTAGAAATTGGTGGGTCTAGGAAAGGCAACTATGTTCATTACATGTTCGTAATAAAATATGGAAAATAGTAAGTTGCATATGAAATTGGTGAAATGGTAAAATTTAGAAAAATGAGGTACATTATCCTTTCAATGTTTTATTGCAGCAACTCTACCAGAGATGTTGGGAAGTGAAAATTATCTTATCCGGAAGTCGGAAGTCGGAAGTCGGAAGTCGGAAGTAAATTTTTTGCAAAAGTTCAGAGACTCCAAGAGAAAATATCATGAAATTCGGAAAAATTGGTGAAAAAATTGTTTTTGGAAGAAGAAAATCCTATTTTCTGTCCTTTTAGACCAGGGACGAGCGGCACGTCGGCCCGGCACGGTCGGCCCGGAGTCAAAAAATGAGCACAATTTTTTCACAAAATTTTTGAAATTTTTTGAAATTTTCATCAAAAATAGTCAAAAATCCTATGTACACTTGAGTTTTATCGATATGTAAAAACCAAAAATTCGACTTTTTTGCGAAAAAATCAAAAAAAATTCAAATTTTTGTACTGTGACCCGGGCCGGGCCGGGCCGGTGAAAATTCTCAAATTGGTCCGGCCCGGCAAGTATGTATGGCTGGGCCAAAAAAAGTGGGCGGGGCTTAGGCGCCTCCCCCCCCCCTTCTCGATTTCTCGATTTTTCCAATAAATTTTCATTTTCGTTTAGAGCAATAATTGAAGTTTTTAGAATTGTTTGCAGTATCATAATATGAAATAAATAAATATGACTTCAGTCACACACATTTTCCCAATTTCAATAGAGCGCTGTTGTTGAAACCGTTTTGTGCTGATTTTTCAGGTTAGTATACATATTTACATAGGAATATGAACAATGCGTTCTTTGTCATTTGTACAACGTAGTCTTACTTTCCTGATTTATAGTGTGAAGCCTCAAGTCATCTAATAATCAAAACTGCTCATCATAACATGCGAAACTGTAAAGATTCCTTAGCACTTTTCATAAAAACTAAGAATATTTCATGATGTTCTGAAACAGTGGGCTGTAATTGAAAATTCTGGAAAAGAAGAGTGTAAATAATATTCATATTTCTATGGCGACAGCCTAATACTTTGATCTAGTAGTGAAGTCACCCAAATTCCATTGAGTCAAAGTCCATCGAAGCCTGTCCAGGACATTTTCCTAATCCTTCTGGCCTCCACGTCTCTACAAATCATACACTTCATCTCTTTCGGCTACAGCACAGTGCCGTCTCCCATCGGCACTTTTTGACTTCTTTCTGCGTGCTGTCAAAAAAATAAAGCTTCGACAAGGATTTTCAAAAAAAAATTCGCGCGCTGCAACGCGCAAGCGCATAAAGTTGTGGGCGGAGCTTAAACTGCAAGCTTGAATAAGCGGCGCGGTTCTAATTCCAGTTGTTTTTTCCAAATTTAGAACCGCGCCGCTTGCAGGTCCTTGTCGAAACTTTATTTTTTCACAGTACGAAGTGATAGGATTATTGCAATATCATTTATGGAACTTGGAAAATAAGCAAATTGAAACAGCTAGACACAGTAACTTTTATAAAACATCAATACCAGTATAAATAACAAATATAAAACTTTCAATTATTACACCCAGTCACAACAGTTATTATAATGGAGAGGTGATTAAAACATCTATCCATCGACCCACGGATTGAATTCCTCCTCACGAATGTATTCGGGCTCATTGGGTATCTGAAAATATATTTTCGTTTAGTTTTAAGAAAATGTCTCCCGTACCTCCGGAACAAAGAGATGCTCCTTCTCAATCATCAGTTGTCTCTCCTTCGACTCGTCACACTTGCACGCCGGGAACAACGGAAGGACGAATGGCTTCAAGTACTTCACGAAATGTTTTGCTTTCACCTTGTTGCTCATTCTCGAGTAACTCTCAGCAGTTTTCGGATGCTGGAAGTTCAGCATGAGCTTCTCCTCTTCTGTGATCTCCAGTTTCATCCATTTCTTAACTTTCTCCTTCTCCAGAAGCTTCTCGAACTCCTCTCTTGTCAAATTCCTTCCGAGGCGTTGCTCCTCCATCTGCCCCCACTTCTCAATCAACTCCTTCTCCTCATCCGTAAAATAAACGTCTCTGGCGGGACGTTTTTCTCCAGTGAGTTCTTGATAAGTCTGACAGATCAGACACAACGGATTGCCTTCAATCGGTCGCTTGGTACAATTCGAGCATCCATATCGAGGCTCGAAGTCCATTGGTTTGCAGAGGGCTTCTTCGCATAGACACTTGGATTCATAAAACTTTGAAAACAAGCAGAGATTGAGGAACTTGAAGCTGTAGTGGTGGACTTCGGGGAGTTGGAAGTTGGGGAGCTGAAAAAATTGAATTAGATTTTGGGGCCGTTCATAGCAGGGCTGAGCGAGATTCCGCCAGAGAGTATCCGTTTGAAATTTTTGTTCGTTTACTGGAATATACTAATTTTTTCATACATGTCAAGGTCCGAAAAGGCCCGAAAGGCCCAAAAAAGCCCCAAAAGAATCGATGGCCCGAAAAAGCTCGGGAAGGCCTGGAGGGACCCGGAAAGGCCAGAGGGCCCGGAAAGGCCCGAAAAGGCCCGAAGGCCCGGAAAGACCCGGAAAAGCCCGGAAAGGACGGGGAAAGTCCGGAAAAGCACGTGAAGGCCCGGAAAAGCCTTGAATGGCTCAAAAGCATGGAAAAGCCTGAAAGGCCCGAAGGCTCGGAAAAGCCTGGAAAGACCCGGAAATCACGAAAAGGCCCGGAAAAGCCCGGAAAGGCCCGGCTTCAAAAAATGAACATTTTTTCAATTTTTTTTCATATTTTCATCGAAAATTGTTGATTTTTTTCAAAATTTGGCGCCGAACTTTGACAAGTATGGATTAACCCAACAAAGAAACAAAATTTAACACAGATATACCCATTTTTAGGGGCTTCTCCGCTTTTTGGCACTTTTTTTTTGAGAATTTTCCGTTTCGCCTTCTTCCTTCCGCTCAGCCCTGATTCCTAGCTCGCAAATACTTACCGCCAACTTCCGGAGCCTTCTCATCGATACCGTCTCCTTTAGTCCATGTGTCACCAGTCGTGCCGCCTGCGCCATACACGGATGCTTCATCAAATTAGGTCGTTTCTCCAGACACCTATCAATAGTTTCCAAACTTGCCGCAAAATCATAGTCATTCTCCATCAGGTGCTGAAGAGCGTCTTCGAATAGAATCCGCCCCTTGAATTGACGCCAGATGGCTTTCCAGTAGACAACTCGAGTTTGCTCGATGAATAGATCCTCCATTTCGGGATGCTCCACGTCGAAGATTCTTGGAGACCAAATCTTCTCCTCGCATTCCTTGTCGTAGTGAACACTTGGGGGTTCATGATCTTCTAAGAGTGGTTGCATAACGGTTTGGTAATCCGCGCCTTCTCGGATTTTCTTGTTCGCATAAATGCTCTCTTTCACCTCTGGTTGGCTCGGAGAAGTCTTTGATATCTGGGAGCGTAGAATTCTCTGAGGAGTACTGTCAGATGTGTCGGCGCCTTGATTCTCCTTGTTTTCAGATTCAGATTGCTCTGCTGGTCCGAGTTTGGAGATTGCTGACGCATTTGGTGATGAAAGTTCATGGTGCATTTCGACTAACACATCTGGAAAATAATATATTGAAGATGAATCTCTATTTGCGTTTTTGTAAACCGCGCCAAACAGGCCGGCGCGTAACTCGCTGAGAACACAATTTTATGAGCTGAAAAATATACCAAAATGTAGATCTCAAAGAGTTCTAGGTTCGCGACCTATTAGGTACCAGAGTTGTACGGAATGCCATTTTTAAGTTTCCGGAATCCGGAATCCGGAACCGGAATGACATTTTTCGATTTCCGGAATGAGATTTTACATTTTCCGGAATACGGAATCCGGAACCGGAATGACAAAAAAAACCCGGAATTCCGGAATTTCGGAATCGGGAATTCGGAATGATTCGATAAATTTGCAAGGCCTAGTCATTTTTTGGGATGTTTTCAATGATATATAAAGTTTTAAACTACTTTTGAGGATCAAAAACGAAAAAGAATTACTATAGATGTCTTTTAAACTGAAAAAACTTTCCAAATTTCAACCTCTGAATTCCGGAACAAATATTCATTATCCGGAATCCGGAACCGGAACGGAATGTCAAAAAAACCCGGAATTCCGGAATCAGGAATTTCCGGAATCCGGATTCCGGACAACTCTGGCAAGTACGTGTATTTGTGATCTCACCTCTGTCTGGCTCATCATCTGTCCTCGCGGATACGTCTGGAGTTCGCTCGTCGTCCGGATGTCCAAGTTCTGACGACATTTCAGGTAGTGCTGGCTCCGACTCATCTGCCGGCTTAGACCCATCTGTGGATAGTGTTGTAGGCTTTTCTTGCTGTGCTCCAGTCTCCGGTGATTGCGGGGATGATGGTAAGATTGGTCGATCCTCAGATTCTGATTCCTCAACGGTCTCTTGCTCTTGCTCCAACACGACCTCCAGCATTTCTGATGGATTTTCCGCTGCTAGTTGTACTGGCATAGCTCCGGATTTCTCATGACTAGATTCCGGATGCTCGACGGTCTCTGGCTCCGGCATTGGTTCGGGCTCAGACTCTGGCATTGCTTCCAGCACTTCGTTCTTTTCATCCTTAAGCACTGCAATTTCCGCCGCTACTGTTACCTCTACTGGCCCAGATTCGTTTCCCAATGGTGTTGTGGGATGACTTGTTCCAGGATTTTCAGCGGGCTCTGGCTTTGGCTCAGCTTTGACTGCATCGGCTCCAACTTGCAAGCCTGGAAAACACCCGTAAAAAACTTTCTACGCTTCTCAATGTCGCTTACCTTCATGTGACTTGTCACCCACTCTCGAATAGGTAATTGTCTGAACATGTACCACATCGTCCGAATCTGACTCCAAGCCAGCATCAGAGTCCGAATCCAAAATGATCACGTCATCTGAATCCGAGTCGGCTTGATCCGTGTCAGAGTCCAGACAAATCACTTCATCCGTGATTTGTCGTGCTTTTTTGGCTACGGGCTCCACTTCCTCTCCATCCGAATCCAACGTGATACACACAGGTGGTCCTGGGGGTCTTGCAGGAGGAGCACGTTGAAATCTTTGAAAAATGAGATCATTTGGCAATGCGCTGGCGGCATTTAGAATTGATATGTCGTATCCAGGTCTCGGTGGAGTTCATTGGAACGGCTCGTCGTAGTCCCTGGCGAAAATGCGGCATTGCAGGGGGACGGTTCGGTTGCATTGGCGAAACTGAAAACAATTTATTGATTGAGGGTTAGGGTGAAAAGGGAAGACGTAGAGGAGAAAAGGAAAATTAACGGTCACAAGAGTAGAAATGTATCCAGAAAAGCGCAAAGCGTAGTCTTGGCGCGTTTCTCGTGAGTGTGCTATCAGGCGTCAAAATTGAATTTCGGCTGGTTTTTCGGGGGAATCACAGTTCAGTACATGTAAAATGTGAATAAGAAATAATTAACTTGGCGAAACAGTAATAGTAGTACAGCAACGAAAGGGGTAGCGGAGTCGATGAAATATTAGCACGACACGCTTTTTGCAAACACGCTCTTCCGAAACCGAAGAAAATGGTGTGCAAAATTGTGAGACACAGAGAAAAAAAGCATTCATCAAGAGGATTTCGGTGGAGCGCAGTTGTAAGAACCTAATAATAGAGACGATGAGAAAACGCGCTCTACTGGACGTCAATAATGAGTGGGGTGGGACATGAGATAGATTTGTGTTTATCACGTAAAGCAGATATTTGAATATTCAGCAAAAAAAGGACAACTAATGTTCCCCAAGGATTAAATTTTGAATGCGGATCGAAAAATTGACGCAGACATTTTGGCGCCAAAATTTAAATTTTTAGTTTTTCTAGTTTTTCAGTGATTTTAGGCCGAATTTTCTAGCATGGTTCTGATTAAAACCAAAATTTGTTTAGTTGTCAACAAAGCGATCATTTTTGATTCACAGCAGTGCGAGGCGTAAGATTGCGAAAACGCGCTCCGTCGCACAACGGTTGGCACGGTGCCAAAAAAGGCTTGGCTTAGTTTCAAATTCAAATTTAACGTTTATTTGTTGTAACTTTCGACTAAAACTGCAACGGGCATGCAACGCTACTTGGAAAAAACTCAAAATTTTATTTTTTTGCAAAAAAAAATTCAAAAAGCGGTACTTTTTTCGAAACCGGACCGTACCTTGGAAAATTTGTTGAGATCCGTACCGACTTTGAAAAATCATATTAATTGAGAGAAAATGGAAAAAAAAAATCAGACCATGGCATTTTTATCGCATAAACGATAAAATACCGAAAAATCAATAACTGCGCAATACACTTTTTCTGTTTCGAACCAATTTGATGAGTTTCTAAAAATCTTTTCAATCGTTTTTCATTTTGAAGTAAATTCAAAATCTATTGACAGTAAAAAAATGTATAAACAGCAACAAAGAAAATAAGAAAATGCGCGTTTAGCGAAAAAATAGGAAAAAAAGGTCATTGAGGAGAACGAGAGAACGAATGAGAGAGTGTGAGTACACCCTGTGCGTCGATGAGCGTTGGTGTGTGTAAGGACACAAAACACACAAATACTTGCCAGATGGTGTTAAAGGCGCATCTAATTTATTGGGAAATTCGCGGAATGGTCTCGTAGTTGAAAAGATCAATTTTCGTATTTTCGAGCTTTGCAGGTCTGAAAAAACTGCAAATCATGTTTTCCGTTTCGAGACAATTTTGTTCTGACTTATAGGGCGCGGAACCCAAGTCAGATGAGTTTGGCGAGAACAGGAGGGAGAAATTATGAACAACTTTATTAGACTTACAGTACCGCCCAAAAGGGTATTTATCAACTTTGGCTGTTTTCAGTTGAAAATGGCCAACTTTGAGTGTGTGTCATGATAATACTAATTCTCCCACAAAGAAAATTTTGTATAAACCATACAGAACAAAGATAGATCTTCATTTTTGTAGTCGACAACTTTTTTGTACGAGCACTCGCTAGAGAGTAATGGTCATTTTAAGACGACTGCTCAAAAATCACGTCATTATGCACTGAAATTGGTCGATTTGAGGGAGAAATTACTTTGTTTAAACGTAACTTGCTAGAGAGTGCTCGTACAAAAAAGTTGTCGACTACAAAAATAAAGATCAATCTTTGTTCTGTATGGTTTATACAAAATTTTCTTTGTGGGAGAATCAGTATTATCATGACACACTCTCAAAGTTGGCCATTTTCAACTGAAAACAGCCAAAGTTGATAACCTTTTGGGCGGTACTGTAACTAACCAAAAGGGTTTTTCCTTTTATCCTTCAACGATTCCTTCTTCTTTTCCATAAACGACATCGACGGGGAGGACATCTCAGACGGCGGGTTGGCAGGGAAGTGGTGACGGCTTCTTGAAGCAAGAGTGAAGTTTCCCATTAATTCCATTTCCTTATATTCCTTATATGCAGAATGATGTGGGGCAGATGGTTATCAAAAGGTCAGATCGTCAAGGTCACGTTCATTCGGTATATTGATGGTTGTTGGAGTTAACCGGAGAAGAGGTTGGAAGGTTACGTAGAATTGGCTAATGAATTGTTCGTCAAAAGTTGTAGTCTAGTGGAGACGACTGTTATTTGTAAGAGCCCGTGTGGCTTTGGTGATTTAGCTAGGTTGTGAATTAAAACCTATAGCGACACATTTCGAACAAATTATTAGCAACGTGCGGTTCTTACAACCGCGCTCTACCGAAACAGAGAATTATTGTGTGCCAAATTGAGAGACTCAGAGAAAGTGAGAGGGCATTTCGGTGGAGCGCAGTTGTAAGGACTGTGCCGAGCTAATAGATGCGCCCTTATCATGGATGGGAGGTCTTTGCTAATGCATTTTCACACTGACACTGACTGTTAGTCAGACAAAACGTAGCGGAGCGTTAAAACGGGCATCTCAAAATTTTGTAGTACAATTTCTATACAATGAGCTTTGGTTAAATTACAATAAAACTTTCCCAGAACAAAAAAAGAATAAATATGGCGAGTGATTTTCAAAATTTTATGAGAATCGGAGTATATTTTAGACGTTTTATGATCATTCGGGACGCGGGGGTCCCCAAATCTCAAAAAATTGATGTAAGGTTTGTGTGTGAAACAAATGCATTGTCAGAAGTCTTAACTGAAAACTGGCACTGTGAGAAACGAGAAGTGAAGTTATTGAAACAGAAACTAGATACGGTAGTTGTAATCATATAATTTACATTATATTTTAAATAAATAATATGTTTAAAGTGCGTCTCAACATTTTGAACGCTGTATTGATTGAAATTTGAAATAGAGTTAACCAGTCGGTTGTCGCAGCCTACGGCTGCTCAACCTCCTTCCCTACATCACCCTTCTCAGTTTTTCAGCGCCTGCGGCGCTTCTTACATGATTCGAACAGTCAGGGCGTCAAAATTCCTCCTATTTCTTTCGAATTGAATGTAACTTTTAATCATTTTTTGTTAGCTGAGCAGTCCGTTCCGGCAGAGCAGAGCACACCAATGGCAACTTTCTTCTTATGTTTTCCTCATTAAAAGTAACATTCATGGTCATTCAGATATAAATTCTTAATTTATTGACTGATCGGCGGCGATGCCGCCTCCCTCCTCCAATTACTGCTAAATTAACGCAGCCCGACGGCTGCTCAACCTCATTTTCTACACGACCCGTTTGGGTTTTACAGCGCCTGCGGCGCTTTTCATTTGGTGGCTACTATCTCAGAATTCTCTTCTACTTCTAGATTGTATTTTTGACTTGATGGTTGACTTTATTAGCTGAACAGTCCGTACCGGTAAAGCACAACTGTAAAGTCTTTGCTTTTCTGATGCGATTTCGAAAAAAAAGTCTCAGGGACTTTTTCTACCCTGATATAATATGGATTTTGAGCGATTTTTCACTTCACCAATCAGAACTCTATTCATTTGTTCTTATTTATCTAAAGCACTATTTTAGAAGAACATGACCTTGGGAACTCTCCTTTTACTTTCCTCAAATGGCAAGTGATTTTTAAATAATATTTTTAAACTTTTGACTGATCTGCGGCAATGCCGCCTCCCTCCTCTGGATATGGCAGACTAAGACCATGTTTCACCAAACCATCATCCTAGAATTTATCTTTTTTTTTAATAGCCGAGCTTCGACTGAGTCCTTTATTCACAAATCATTATTGCTTCTTGAGTAGTATTCTTTCTTTCATTATACTTCTAGTAAGTTTAGGAGTTTAACAGCACCTCCGGCGTTTCTTTGATGGTGGATACTTTTCTTTGATGGTGGATACTTTTGAGGTCTCAGAATTAATCGTATTGAATACAGTGCATGACTTTTTTGGTTTCAGACTGAGAAACCTTTACCGAAATCATTTTGCGGTTATTTTTCTACTATTTTTTCTCGGTTTGAACATTTTTTACTGAAACTTAGGAATTTGGAGTCTTTCCTATTCACATCTTCAAAAAATGAGCAAAACATTCGAAGCAAAAAATCCAACTTTTCGTGAGTTGCACTTTTTGACTATTATCATTCAAAAGAGCAAATTCGAAACTATCGGGGTGCAAATTTATAGAGAATTCTTAAGGCACTCGGAAATAATGTACTTACAGTGTTTTTTAAAGTTTTTGAAAGATCGACGGCAAAGCCGCCTCTCTCCCTCATGAAGCTGTGGACGAAAGTCTTATTGTTAACTGCCATCTGTTCCTGGCTCGGCGTTTGTGTGATTGCAATTTTAAACACGGTCAAAGATGGAACTCAAGCACTCATTATGTAGAGGTGTGGTCAGTGTCAAAAAAGTCACAACCGTTTTGCCATACGAAACCTCGACTATAACAGTTATTCACATCTTTTGTATACTGGCTGTCCATCTCCTTATCAAAACAAAAAACCAAAAAAACATTGTCGACCTGGCGGGAACAAACTTACCACCCCATGCGTAAGAGTCATCTACGTAGACCGCTACACCAAATTCGCGCGGTCGGGGCGCTCTCGAAAATGCAGTCAAGAAACACCGAGTCAGTAGCTTTGAGTTTTCTACCACCCTGTCGGGACACACCTTTCTCAACGCTTTTTACTGTAGAAATCGGCATCGTCTCCAGAAGACGTCAAAGTCAACTTTTTCAAAAAAAGAAAAGTTCGGGCATCAACTAAGACACATTTCCAATACATCTATCCAGGTTTCATAAAAATCGGTCCACTACGGAGGGAGTTATGGCTGCCAACAAATAAATACACAGACGGAATCTGTTGAATATTATTAGTAAAGATAATAAAATCTGACCTGAATTATGATAATTAGCGTGTTCCTGAAACATGGATCATATCTGTCCTACGAAAACCCTCCTTCAGGGAATTGTTAAACCATACATCGCAAAAACTCGGCCTGTCAAATTGATATTTTGAGGGTAATTTTGCGCAGGATTTGGAATTTTTTCCGTATCAATTTCAACAGTTTGCCGAGAAGTTCATAGCCTTGTCAAAACAGAGGTTATTGGAAAACAGTTGAACACAGGAAAGCAGCTAAAAACAATTTATTCTTGTCTTGAAAAGAATGAACATATACACAGTTGAATCACAAAAAAAATGGATGTACCAAAAGTGGCACTGAGTAACTGGAATTGAAAAAAAGTTTGAGTGAGGTCTACGCTACATTGTTAACACAACATGGATCATTAAACCATTTCATATTTAAAGAAATTAAGAAACATTGAAAAAAGCAAACTTTCTTGAATCAAATTTCCGAACCTACCTTCAAGAGAATTTTATTCTCAACCCCTAAATCTGCGTCGATTTTTGTTTAAAAAAAATTGAATTCGGATAGCGAATGTTTTTAGTATTCTCATAAAACATGGCCCAATGATGGTGCAAACAAAAAATATTTTGAGATACAAATTGGATCGACAATCGACAGAAATGTACAGCTCACTTTGGCGGAGAAGAATTCAATCCATAACACTTCCAGACGTTTTGCTCGATTTTTAGTCTTTTATTCAGGCTTACAAGCATGGCCGGTAATTTGTTATCTTATCGGTAACAACCTTTTTTCTACCTAAATATAATACCCACCCGTTTTTAACATACTTGCAAACCAGTCCGAAACGGGCCGACACGGGCCGGCTCGTAACTCGCGTCAAACCGAATATTATGAGCTGAAAAATATATCAAAATGTAGATCTCGACGAGTTCTATGTCGGTGACCTACTACGGGCCGAATGGATATTCGTTAATGTGCCGCGGGCCGGGCTAGAATAGCTTTTTTGGCCACTTTCGCGTTTTTTGGCACTTTTTTTCCGGCTCGCGGCCCATTAACCAATAGCCATCCGGCCCGTAGTAGGTCACCGACATAGAACTCGTCGAGATCTACATTTTGGTATATTTTTGAGCTCATAATATTGAGTTTGACGCGAGTTACGGGCCGGCCCGTCTCGGCAAGAGAATTATTTCACTTTGGCTTTTTTTTTCATTTTTAAAAATTTAAAGTGACCAAACGAAAGAGAGCAACAATTTATAGCCTTTTCAAAATTATGAGATTTCTGAAACTGCATTTTTTGGGTTTGATGACTGCTTATTAGCGCTCTTGACACTAACGCAAACAAATTGAGAATCTATTCATAAGCTTACTGTAACAGAAACTTTATATGATTTTAAGAAAAGTAGGAATTCCTTGGAAAGAAAAGTTTTCAGTTCATAATTATCAAACTTCCATAATCGTTATCGATTAAACGTCAAAAGTTTGATGATTTGTGGTTTATCAAATCATCAAAACAGTGATTATTTTGATAACAAAATTAATATCAGGAAAAAAATTATGTTTCAAGTAGTAAAGAAACAGGGTTTATTGATCGAAAAAATGATAAAAGGAAACTTCGAATTGAAAAAAAAACAATGAGCAACTAAATTTTCGACTTGCTAACAGTTTGTATTTCTACAAAGATGATATACTCAAAATTAAAAACACCAGGTGTATCGTAATGTAAATAAACAAACCATGAAACCGTCAATATTTTTTTACCGTACTCCATTATTCGGTGTCTTCCCTCTCCCTTATCACCGCCCTCTTTCTCCCATTTTCATCGTGTGTTGCCTTCGAAAGTTTACCCCAAAGATTTCATAAATTTCATTCGGTTAGCTTACAAAATTTGAATAAATTCGCGTATTCTACAGCAAAAACTATGGTGTTCTACAGATTTGTCATACATCATGTACTTAATAATATCTGACAACCTTTTTAATTTATCAAAACCTTTTGAAACAGTGGTTCAAACCATACTTGTCACGGGCCGGGCCGAGCCAAAATCAGGAAAAATCTCGACCCGTTTTGAAACATTTTTGAAAATTTGATGTTTTTTTGGAAATTTTTTGAAAAAAAGTTTTCAAATAAAAATTCAAAATTCAATAAAAAAGTAAATATGTATGATAATTTAAGCATTTTTACTCTAAATTTTCGAAAAATTTCAGAAAATTGTGTTACAAAATGAGTACACATTTTTGAATCCGGGCAGAGAGAAATTTCGGTCCGGCCCGATTTTTGACAAGTATGGTTCAAACCAACGCAGATTCCATTCAAACAACAGGCACAGTGCCAAGAGGTGCGTTGGTCGTCCTAAGAAAATTTATGTACATGTGTACACACACACACATATTCTCTGATTGACGAAAAAGAGACACTGTCCTCCCGTCCTGCTCCTTCACACAGTCGTCTTTCCGACCTCTCACCTCAAATTTCAAAAATGTTTTGATTTTTTGTCATTTTCTATGAAACCAGGATTTTTTGTTTCGATTAGCTCGAAATTACATCAAAACTAGAAACTGGCACTGTAAGAGACGAGAAGTGAAGATGCTGAAACAGAACTGATTTACCGGAGTCACGAAAAGAATAGTTGATTGGATTATTTGCTTATCTTATTGAAAAAATGTTATAGGACAAATTAATTTATTGAAATAGAGATTTAGTATTTATGAAAATGTCATTCGCATTATTTTTTACAAGGAATATGTTTCAAGTGTGTGCTAAAGGGTCGCCTTGTTGTTGGGAAACGGTTGAACACAGGAAAGCAATTAAAAATAATTCGTACACGTCTTCAAAATATATATCATATTCAACAAAAATCAGAAACATTAAAAAACAACAAAAAACATTTTAAAAGTTGTGAAGAGGTGAAAAATGGTCGACCGCTTGTTCTCGTAAATTTCTGTCCTGATTTTTCTCCGATATTTCCAGTAATGGCTTCTCGACTAACCTCGTCTAGCTAACATACATCTGTAACCGCAAATATTTGAAAGATAAAGTTTTTCAGGGATTAAGCAGCATGAACAAATTGAATGAACGGTTGTATTGCAGAGAAGACAATTTTTGAATATACGGAAAACAGAAGGTGTTTCAGGGACATGAATGACGGAAGGAATGTTGTTTCAGTGCGTTTAGTCATAAAATAGTTTTTTTCAAAACACAAATTAACGCTTTGTTGGTTGTTTTTCTTCATAATGATTATCAAAAACTAATTGTTCGCTTGTTTCCGTAAATTTCTGTTTTACTGTTTTGAAAACACTTCTTCTTTCACTACCAAACCGTTACTGTGATATCGGTACACGATGTGTTAAAAAAGATTTCGTAAAAGCAAATCTGTTTTTCAACAATAGATATGTAAAATATGTTATTTCATGTCATTATCCCACAACTGTTGTTTAAGATTCTACTGTTTCTGTGAACGCCTGAATATGTATTGAGTTTCGAGTTTTCAATGCAATTCTTCACCCTTTAACAATTTTACTATGAAAAATAGGGGTTAGAAATTAAAAATCTATTATGAGAATGTCTGCTTTTCAGAAAACTACATTTTCAGGAACCTGAGATCAATATCGGTTTCTTGATTACAAAATTAAGAATTACTTGAATTTATCCGTCAGAACAATCAATTTACGGTAAAACCAAAAATAAAAAAAATTGTGAAGTAACAGCATAATTTTCAATAATAAATCACTGTTTTCTATAACAGTAAAGACCTAACAAAAATCAAACAGTTATTTTCAAAACGATTGCTTTTTTTTCTTCTACTGTTGTCTCTCAGATTCCAAGCTTTTCTTGTTTCATATGTGCAACAAATGAACAAACAGAATGACTTCATATTCTAGAAACTGCTACTGTCATTTTCCTTTTTTTCAAATTTTTATCTAGACAATTATTCAAAAAATCTTGCAACTTTAATTTTTTCCCTGTTACAAAACCTAGACAACATAAAATAGTTAAATAGTTTTTGATCCTAGGTTCGGGTTTCCTTTGGTGAATAAATTGCTGTTAGTAGAATCTAACTGTATCATTGTGGTCTATCATATGTTAATAGTTACCAATTCAGAATAAAATCGAATATGTTTAAAAAAGGTGTTAGTTATTCTAATGAGCAGTGGTCTAGTACTAGATTCATAACTATATTCCCCTTGAAGTGGAAAAAAAGCATGTTTAGAGACTCTTCACAGGATAGGGATACATAGACTATTCCGTATTCCTTCCAGTCGCTTTTTTCCCGTTTTTCAGTAATTTTCCTCGTATATCAAACAAAACAGTTATGTTTCGAATATGTTACTTTTCTTCCAACTTAAAAAGAAATTATATTAGAGAATTTGATGTAGCGTGTCTATCTGAATATGAGCAACGATTGTGTAGTCTTTAATGCTAGACTTCAAATTTCAGATGTAATTTTCCCATGATGAAACAGAACATGTTCTCAAAGTTTACCCCAATCACCACATATTGAATGAGTTTAACTTCAAAGCCAGTGGTAACACTAACGTGTTGTCTGCACAAACATGACCGGTAATTTGCTATCTAATCAGTAACAACCTTTCTTTTATGTAAATACCAGCCTGTCTCCCCCGCCTTCGGCGGTTGAGCAGGCTGGTCTCTCTTCATTCACGTGGTCATTGACTTTCGAATGTGCCCGCATGGCCGAGTGGTTTAAAGCGGCGGTCGTTGTCCAAAGCACGCTAGTTCAGTTTTGCCCGCTGGCTCAGTTTCTCTTCTCTTTCCAAAACCGCTGCGGACAGTGCCTCAGACAGACAGACAAACACCACTTGTCTTTTATATATAAGAATGATATCTAATTTTTTGTCGCATCCAAGTAAATTACTACTTTTTGGCTTTTTTCGGTTGACCTTTTTAGAGGAGTTTCATGGATATTTTGCACAGCAGACAAGACATTAAAATGTCAAAAAATGAGTAACAATTTATCGCTTCTTTAAAACAAGAAATATTTTGGTTTAAATCGGTTTCTACTCATACTGCTTTTTTTTGTAGATATGCAACCCTGGACACTCACTCCAACTAAATTATGGGACCTTTGAAACGGCATTTTCAGGTTTTTTTAAACTGCTGATTACGCTTTTGGATTACAATTAAAATCCGCAAAGGTAAAGCCTTGAAACTAGCCCAAACAAATTGAGAGTTTATTCATCGAAAAATTGAAATGGTACTTTTTTAATTTAAAAAAGAAACGGAAAAGTTTTCAGTTTATAAATTTCTAGGGCTTGAAATGGGACGCGGTGGGACGTCTCGCGTCCCCGTCCCGCGCGTACCGGATTGTCATAAAACAGTCAAAAATGAACCGAAATTCTTGAAACTTTGGAAATCGCGTCCCCAGCTATGTCTTCAGGCTCTGTGAAAGTTTGACTACTCCCTGACAAAAATTGACTGTTTTCCAAAATGACCGGAAAATATCGGGGACGCCCCATTTCGAGCGCTATAAATTTCTGATTACTTTTTAACTTAAGAATCAACTATTATCTCATAAAGAGTTTTCATCGTTTAACGTCAAAAATTTTATGATTAGAAACTTGTTCAATTATCAAAGCAGAGAAAAAAGATCCAAATCATTATAAAGTAAAAGAAAAACAGTTCCATTTTATAAAATCATGAAATATTGATAAGAAGACTTTTCGATGAGCCAACTTAATTTTCTAACCTGTTTCACACTTTCACCAAAACAATAGTAATTTCCGTCAGATAGCTACATACATACTATACCTTTTTCCCTCTAGATATTTTCCCAATTTTGCAATGTTTACACTTTTCTTCTTTCAAACCCAATATTATCTCCCTCCACTACCACATAAGATTCCCACGGTCCCCTCCGTTTCCATCTCAATTTGTTACGTCATATCTTATGGTCATCTACTCGTAGAGAGACTACAAGAAAGATAGGTGCATGGAAGTGTCTACACAGATTCGGAATCTTTTCTCAGGTTCAATTAATTTTGTCTGTCCTACCAGCGAAACTATGTGCACTTTGAAACAGAATGTTTAGGTTTTGCAAAATCCTATTTTTAGTTTTTTTTTTTGAGAAAATTTTTAGTTATCTACCATTAAATTTAACTACTAGTGCAATAAACGAAAAATGTTAAAATTATAGTCAGACAGTAACTGAAAATTTTCTTTCTTCACTGTTACACCAAACTGTTAATGTGGTGTGAAAGTCAGTAACGCATTAGTGATATAATTCGAACCCATAGAGAATTCATGAAGTTTGTAGTCATAGTGATGGCAGAGCTTAACTTTTTTCGTCCCATAATTTTAAGTTCTAGTTGAAAAAAAATTGTAAACGTTTAAATATTTCATTGCAAAAATCGTTCAATATTCACAGATAATGTTGTTTTGAAACGGTTTTTTTTGCCAAAAACAAACATAATACTGTGTTCAAACAAAACTGAATGTTATATTGGAAAATAGCCGGGAGTACATAATTCATAAAGACTGGAAACAGCGAAAAAAAATGATGAAAACTCCTCTAATATTACTTTTCCAGATATAAAAAATTTGAAAATGCAATTTTTATAAACATTTTTGTCTAAAAAAAATGCAAATTCACACTTTTCATGTTTCAAAATTTCAATATTGAAGTTTTTAGTTTCAAAAGACAATTCGAGAACTAAATGACGGCCATTGGATTACTTTTAAGGGGTTCATGAAACATGTTTTTTTGGTTACAGTTTGAATTTTCCTTATTTAAAAAAATAAACACACAAACCATAAAACCGTCCATAATTTTTCCCATGAGGTCTATTAATCTGTGTGTTCCCTCTACCTTCTCACCGCTCATATAAGCAGTGTGCTTTCTTTTTTACATTTGTACCTAATTGCCTTTGAAAGTGCACCCCGACGTTTTCAATAATTTCATTAGGTTATCTTACAAAATTTGAATAAATTCACGTTTTTTACAGCGAAAAATCAGTCGATTGCAACATCCGTTCGGTATTCACAGATAATATGGTTTTGAAACAGTATTTTTTGACAAAAACAAACATAGTACTGTGTTTACAGACTAATAATGATGGAAAATAGCCGGGAGTACATAATTCATAAAGACTGGAAACAGAGAAAAAAAAATTCATCAAAAAATTCTTTTTGGATAAGAAGTTGTAATTGTAAAAATTTGCAAATTCACACTTTTCATGTTTCGAAATTTCAATAAGATTTGTATCGAGTCTCTGTTATAATTTGTTTCGTTGAGGAACCGATTTTTTCAATTTTCATTGAAATAAATATTTTCTGTGGATGTTTTTGATTAATTTTGTTTAATGTTTTTGATTAATTCCAACATCCGTTCGGTATTCACAGATAATATGGTTTTGAAACAGTATTTTTTGACAAAAACAAACATAATATTGTGTTCAAAAATACTGAATGTGATAATGGAAAATAGCCGTAAGTAAATAGTTCATAAAGACTGGAAACAGCGAAAAAATTATGAAAATTCCTCTAATATTCCTTTTCCAGACATAAAAAATCTGAAAATGTAATTTTTATAAACATTTTTGTCTAAAAACTTGCAAACTCATGTTTCAGAATTTCAATATTTCAATAAGGTTTGTATCGAGTCTCTCTTATAATTTGCTTCGTTGAGGAAACCGATTTTTTCAATTTTCATTGAAAAAAAAATGATTTGTATTTCTCATTGCTTGTTACCACCAATTATGTACCTATCTGTAAGTCTTGTAACAGAAAAGAGGTCGTCACTGATAAGCAACTTTCTGTGGGCGACAAGTAAACGTGTTGGTCATCTCATGGAAAATTGAATTGGTGGTGAATTAAATTTCTCATTTAATAATTTAGATGAACTAAATAACGGCCATTGGATTATTTTTTATGGGGTTTACAAAACTGATTTCTTTTTGGTTACGGTTTTTTTAAAAGTCACAGTTTCAGTTTCTACATTTCAAAAATGAAAATATTTTTTATACTAATATATGAAATAAGACATTACATAATTTTTCCCACAGTTCATTAATCTGTGTCTTCCTTCTAATTTCTCACCGCTCACATACACGGAGTGCTCTTTTTCCCATTTTCATCTTGTGTTGCCTTTAAAAGTCTACCCCGACGTTTTCAAAAATTTCATTAGGTTATCTTGAGTGCATTTCCGCTTTCTTCAACAAAAATTAGAGTTTTCTTCAGTAGCTACGAAACTATTTTCTGACAACATTTTCGGTTCATAATAACCGTTTGAAACAGTAAATAGGTTCAGAATATTAAACCCGGAGAATTACCCCAACACAATCTTGACAAAGTGCCAAGAGGTGTGTCGGTCGTCCTAGAAAGAAAATTTATGTACATGTAGACACACACACACATTCTCTGGTAAAAGACAGATTGAAAAAGAGAGAGAGAGGGTCCAAGAGAAAGAGACGGTGAACGGTGTCCTCTCCTTCTGCTCCTTCACACTGTCTTCTTACCAACCTCTCACCTAAAATCGATGAGCTGAGTCGTTTTTCTAAATTTCTTATCTGGTTTTCCTCCTGCGTAGTTCTAAAGTTATCAGAAGTTTTCTGAAAGCATACATTTTTTTACTGTATCGCTGAAGTTTTAAAGAAAAACCAATAATTTTGAAATTTTAATGATCCAGTCTATTTTTTTCAGAAAAATCATAATCAAGGTCTTTTCATAATCAAGATTTTAGTAACTCTATTAGAATTTAATATGTATTCAAAACATTACATTTTTGTGATGCGGACTTTCTCAATTTACCGCACACTTTTTCCGCCAAAACTGAATTCCATTTTTGATTCAATTTTTGGCTTAACGAATAACATTTTCCTGTCTTTTCGTATAAAAAAGCTAAAAAACCACCATTTTTCTGCAAAATCCAGCTCAAAATGATTAGAAAGGAAGGCGCGACAAAACCATGCCGCACTGTTGCCAAAGTGGGTGGAGCGTAAGAAGAGTCCTCACAAAGATGTATACCAGGGCTGTGCGGCAACAAGTTGCCGATTGCCGAATTTGCCGAATTTGCCGAAGTTTTAGTTGCCGAGTTGCCGTTGCCGAATTCGGCAACTCATATTTCGGCAACAATTTGAGGTTGCCGAATTTCGGCAACTTTTTTTCGGCAATCCGGCAACAATTTTATCATTTTGTAGGTGACAAATTTGTTGAAAAAAAATCTATCTGATTTCCAGAAAATCGACCTCAGTTGAAAACTTCAAAAAAAAATTTGTTTTTGACGAATAACATCAAATTCATGGAAAACGATTGATTTTTTAATTTTTTTTTTGTGTTTTCACGAATTTTCTTGTTCATTTTTGTCAGGCTTGCAAAATTCCGGGCCGGGCCGAGAAAGCTCCGGCCCGGCCCGGCCCGGTCGGCCCGGATTTGAATTTTTGAACTTTTTTCACTACAATTTTTTGTCCTAAAATTTCTTTTCTGAAAATTGTTCATATTTTTCCTCAAGTATATCTTTCAAAAACCTTCGAAACCTACAAAAAATTGTTTTTAAGAAATATTTTTCAAAAAAAGATATATTTCAAGAAATTTTCGAAAAAAAATTGAATTTTTTTCAGTGCTGAATTTTCATTCCGGCCCGGCCCGGCCCGTTGCAAGTCTGATTTTTGTTGTTCATTTTAAGTAAACATGGTTTTTTATTAGACTATTGTAAAAAATGCAATTGTTGCCGAAAGTTGCCGAAAGTTGCCGAATGGCAATTTCGGCAAGTTGCCGAGTTGCCGAAGCATCAAATGGCTAGTAGCCGAGTTGCCGAATTGCCGAAAAAAGCTGTTGCCGCAGAGCCCTGATGTATACTTGTCAAGACCCGTAAGCCCGGCTTGAAAAAAAAGAACCAATTTTTTTTTTCATTTTTTCTATTTTTTATCGAAAATGTCAATATTTTTGATGATTTTTCCGAAATTCTTCTAATTCTGAGTCACGGTCAGAAATTTGACTTTTTCGCGAAAAAATATCGAAAAATTTTGAATTTTGAATTTTGGCACCAATTATCCGGGCCTTAATTTCGCTGACAAAGCCCAGTCTTAACAAGTATGCACAGATGTGTTCGAAATCATTATAACTTTTTTGATTAGCCGCCGAAACTTTGATCTTATGCGGAACCCCCTCTCTCACCATCTTGGCACGATGCCAACCTTCGTGTGTGTTCTAAAAAGTCACTGTCCCTTCATGAGGGGTGCGACGCGCTGGGCGCAACACCCCTCTCACATAAAACTGTTTGACAGACCGGTGGTGCCTTGGACGGTTAGACAGTGTGTGATGTAATAGAGACGGTTAGAGAAAAAAGGGGGAATGGGTGTCCGTCTCTCCCGCCAACCCGATTCTTATCTTACAATTAGTTTCTCTTCTTTTTTTTGAGTGTATGTTCTGCCGTCTATTTCTCTCGTACTTTTTTTTCTTTCTAATTGATCCCTAACTTTTTCAGAACTTCCGTTTCTCCACGAACTCATTGAAGAAAAATGTCAGCTACCAATATGCATTACTTCTCGAAAAATGGAAAATTAAGAATTCGCACGGTAAGTTGTTTGAAAATTTTCAAATCTTTGTAACTTTCTGGAAACATAACAAAGTTTTGGGAGTTTTGGACATTTGGACACACCGACGTACAAATAGACACAAAATTCGCGTTTTTGGCCAAGCCTTTTTGGCCCGGCCCAGGGAAATATTTTGAACAAAAAAACATTTCTGCTTTTTTTTTCAAATCCTTTCCACTCTCTAAAAACTCAACCAAATCTTAAGGTATTGGTATAATCCTGACGGTCTTGACATGATTTTCATATAAACTACGTTTTAAGGTACTTGGAGCCTTAAGCATAAGGATTTAAGCTTTTTTTAGGAAAGGTAATAATTCCAAACTATAACCTTATTTTTCTCGAATACCAGACCTCGAGGGCAAAAATTGAATAGATATTTGGAATCGGTTCTTTCTTTGCATTCCAACGATATACAGTACCACTCAAAAGTATATTAGGTTTTGCCTTTTACAGTTGAAAACGCCCAACTTTGTGAGTGTGTCATAGTAAAACTAGCTGTCCCACAAAATACGTTTTTATGGATCGAACAGATCAAAAGACAAGCTCCATTTTTGTAGTTGACAAATTTTTTGTACGGACGTTCCCTAGCAAGTTACATATCTTCAAAATCTCAAATCGGCCCTTTTCAATGCAAAATAGTGCGATTTCAAGCTGTCGTTTTAAAATGAACTATAACTCTCTTGGGACTGTCCGTAGAAGAAAGTTGTCAACTACAAAAATGAAGCTCTACTTTTGATCTGTACGATCCATTAAAAATCTACTTGATGGGACAATCAATATTACCATGAGATACTCTCAAAATTGGACCTTTTCAACTGAATAGGCAAAACTTAATATACTTTTGAGTGGTACTGTAGGTCACGACCAATACATAACTCCAAACTGTCTCCAATCATTTCCCAATTTCAGATCCCAAACAGTAATGAGAAGAGCACCTTGTCCGCGGTACTCAAAGACGCCGTCAACGAATACACCCCAATTGTCAAAGGATTCCTCCACGCCAAACTCGTCGGCGAGCGACCAGCTGGAGTTCGAGAAAAAGTTTTGGCTTTCCGCAAAAAGCAGAAAGCAAGACTCATTGATGAGATGGAAAAGGAGAGCGGAGTCATCGTAAGGGAGGACATCGGCACCGGAGGATGGATCCTTGAGATGACGGGAAGGATCTATTTGCAATCAGAAGTCAAGGAGAGATCAGAAATGGAAGGCGAAAATTGTCACCACCTCTATAATGGAATCAAATTGGGAGGAGACAAGGAGCAGATTTGCATGTCGGTCTGGAGAACGGAGACCGTCGGAAAGTACATCCGTCGGTCCTGCCAGCCGACATGCGAGCTCCGTCACCTATTCGGCTCCGAGCTTCATTTGATTGTTGTTGCTCGGAAACCAATGAAGAGAGGGGACGAGGTGACGCTGGCTCTTGATTCGGATTGCCTTGACTTCCAAAACCAATTAAAATGCCTTCTCCACAAATGGAACCCGGAAGACTGCCCATTGGAGAAGCAGAGATTATTGAGAAAGGCGCAGAACGAGAGTCCGGTGAGAATAAAACAATTTTTTCGTTGTTATTACTGATTTTCCTTCTAGGCTGCTTACACAACTGTTGTCACCTTAACGGATTCGGGAGAGGAGATCGAAAACATCGAACCGATCGTCCCTAGGTTGGCTGGATTTGCAGGACCGTCATCATCCGATTCTTCTTCTAGTGGACCACCAAAAGTTCCGAATGCTCCAGAAGATGTTCTTCAGGGACGTGAAAACCAAGGATCCTCTAATCATGAAAATGAAAGTGTAAGTTTTTTTTTGCTGGCCCGGAAATTCAGTACTGAAAAAATACAATGAAAAAAATTTTAGTGAAAAAGCTCAATCATTATATCCGGTAGCAATTTTTTCGACCCGTAATTTTTCAAGTCTAGTTTCTAGGAGCCCGTAGAAAATAGAAAATTTAGGAGAATCGAAAATAGATTTTGTTTCAGAATCTTCCAGTTGCTCAAGTACCAACGAATTCTCCAAAACTTGCCGATCCTCCAATAACTTGCATCCATCCTATCGTCCTCCGTGATCCAATTGTCACGTCCCTACCAGCGCCTCGTCTGAATTTTCCCCTACCAATCTTCAACTCATCGTCATCCGGATCTGCAGTGAGTAGTTTTTACGTGAAAAAACTATTAGAGCCAATAGGATCAAAATAGAACTCATTGCACCTGCTTTTCAAATATTTTAGAAACAGCAGTTATTAGTTGAAAATGGCCAACTTTTGTGAGCATTTTCAAAAAATATTTCGCGGGCTGAAATGAGAGTGCGGCAGGGAGTTGTGGGCGGAGCTTAAACTCCAAGCGATGTAATTTCAGCTGATTTTCTAACATGTTTCAGTTGATTAAACGTGAAAATTTTGCAGACATACTGCAAAAGTCGTAGAAAACATCGATTAAAACACGAGTTTATCTAAAAATTCCATGCTACTCGTTAAAAAATTGGGAGGAATTTCATCCGCTTGCAGTTAACTCCCTGCCGCACTTGCGATTCAGCCCGCGAATTTTTTTTTGCGAATTCCTTTTCTGAACTTTATTTTTTTACAGTAGAGTTACATTTTTGTAGTTTACCACCTTTTTGTACGGGTTCATCTTAAGAAGTTAATGATGTGACTCTTCAGACAGGCTTTGTACAAAAAAAATTGTCAACTAGAAACAGTAAGATTTGCTCTTGATCCCACCACTTTTTAAATTCTTGACATTGTGAGATAATCACTATAACATTCCTAATGCCATGAAAATAAAATTTTTTCAAATAATGGAAAACTGAAACCGTGTTTTTTCCAGAATCGCTTACCACCTCCAAAACTCCACAATGAGTACTCGGAGGAAGCACAAAACATCCTCCGTCCCCGCTTCACCATCCCATCAGCCCATCATCAGGAGATCATTTCGAATATCAAAAACAATCCGAGAGTCACTAAACAACCCTTTTCATGTAACCTCTTATTGAAAGAGGATGTTGGGAAGGATGAGTTGCTGTTCGAGATGACTGGTTATTTCAAGAAACGGAGTGAAGAGAACGCCGAAAGGAGTAAACGACATCATATCGTAATTGATGGAATGCCTCTCAGTCTGGAGACGCGGGAACAGGACACCCTCGCAAAAAATATGAAGAGATCGTGCCAACCAAATTGCCGTCTCACATTTTTCTGCGGTGAAGAGCTCCACATCTTTGTCACCAGCAATGAGGCTATCACAAAGAATAGTATGGTCACTCTCCCTGTGGAGCCGGACTTCTGGGAGTCGGATGAGAAATTCTGCCCCGAACATGTGTTCCAGAAGAAGAAGTGCTCCGTCGAGGATCAATGGCTGCAGAGGATGACGTCAGTAGCACCAGTCCCGGAGACGCCACTGGAAAAGGCTCCACTTGATAAGCCGGAATCTGAAAATGACGATCAAGCAGAGATCGATGAACCGGCTGAAAATGGTATTGTCCAAAAATTTGTACAAAAATTTAAATAATTCTTTCAGACGGTGCTCCAGTCGTGGATGCTCCAAGAGAAGCCAGATCGCCGAGAGCCGTGAATGATGTCGCTTCATCATCTACTGGTTCAAATGTAAGCTTTTTTCTTCAAAATTTTGTTTTCGAAAGTCTTGAAATTTCCACGCCGTAGCTTACTATTACTCATTTCTCTTTTGAGAATGGCAATCCAGAGCCAGCACCTGAACCGATGGAAGCTCCAGAGCCAATTGATGCTCCAGAAGCAGCAGCTCATGAACCTGAGGAGGCTGCAGCTCCAGTAGCTGCTGTTCCAGCCACTGCCAGTCCTGCAACACTTGCTCCATCAACTAGAAGACGCCTTCAACCTGCTTCAAACGGTCACCCTGATATGAGAATCGGACAATCAGCAGCTCTCGATCTCACGGAGCCAGTGCAAGTTGACGTTCCAGCTACACTTGCTCCACCGACCAGAATGCTCTATCGAGTCGCCAAGAAGTCAAGAGGAGTTCCTGTAGCCAGTGTCCAGGTAAGTATTTATGCACTTTATGCCTACAATTACCGGACTATCCGTGATGTCCCTAGAGATTGACTTCTACAATGATGACGAAACCGAAAATTTTAATAATAATTAACCCATCCCTATTTTCAGAACACACGATCTGGAAACTCTTCTGCTGTCACGTCGCGAAGAACCGATTGTCGCAGTGATAGAGATGCTAGACGTGTAGCAGCTCCACTAGCCGGAAGGAAGAATAGAAGAGCCCAACGTCTGGAACAAGCAGCGTATGCACGTAGTTGCAAACGAGAGAATAATGATGCTGGAGCAGCCGCCAATGTGGATCCAGCTCCTGCGCCTCCAGCAGCTCCTACGGCTCCAGCAGTCGTCGATTCCTCGACCACTCGACGGAGACGTGCGAGTCAAGCGTTGTCCCCGGTGGCTCCAGTTTCGACGCGTCGCCGTGCGGTATCTCCTTTGGCTCCGGCAACTCCTCGCCCTGCTCGTCCAGCTGTTCCCCGTCGTTCGGCTCCAGGTCCATCCGCTCCTCCTGCAGTCCCTGCTCCAGTCGCTGCTTCAAGAGCAAGAGAAGTCTCTGTGGCCCGACAGGAGCTAATTGCACTCATCGGACAATCAATGCATCCCACTCGAGCAGCGGTCAAACAGCTAAGGGTAAATTCTTTCTTTTTTGGGTCAAACTAGTATTAAAATCCAATTTTTCAGGACAAAAATTCAAATCAAGGTCATGGCAAGAAATAACTGTTTTTTTTAAATTTAAATCTTTTATTGAATCCTTGCTCCGATGTTTAACTTTAATTATTTCTTTGTTTTCTCAACGTTTTTTCTAAATAAATAAGTTGCGTTGTAAAAAGTATCTTTTGGTTTTTCAGAAATCGACGTTTTTTTTTTAAATCATCACCGGTTTCAGTCAGCTACTATATATAGAACACATTTTTCTACAGAGTTGATAAATTCGACAGAGTTGATAAAATAAAAAAACCTCCACTTTTTTCTGAAATCATAATTGAGACCGTCAGCTCATCTACGCATACTAGGTGTATTTAATATATTCCACTCGGGCTCCTCGTTGTCCCTTCTTTTCGCTGCTATTCTCTTCAAGAAATCGCTTAACTGACATCATTATATCCCTTGACCAAAATTTCCATTTTCCCGAAAACTAAAAATCCGTGACCTTTCATGCCCACATTCCAAAAAGATGGTAGTATTATTACGCGATCATTTTTCACTACATATAAAAAAAAATTATTTACCTGTTTCACTTTCCTGATATTCATATGTGTGAATTTTACAAGGAATGGATATACTCTTTGCCATGTTTTCCCATAATCAGAGAACCTTTGTTTTTTTCATTTTTTCAATAAATTTCCTTTTCTTTCAATAAAAATGGTGTTTTTGAACCAAATAAATAATTGATGTTTGATATTTTATTTCCATACAAATCATGTTTTGAATAATCGGAGGTTCTAAGAATATTCTGATAGCAATTACATGAAACATCCATTCATAATAAATTATGCGGTTTCACAAAAAAGAGATAAAAGAAGCTGCATGTCTTTCAATATTGCTAAGAATGAAAAAGTTCCAAAACACAACGTTTTAAGAAACCAATCCAGAATTATCGTTTGTCTAACCAAGTACAGGTAATGAAACTTGATTTTTTCGCAAACTATGAAATTAAGGTTGAATAAAACAACTAGCATCGACATCCTACGCATTAATAAATATAACTAAAAAATAGGATACATTTCTTCTTGTGGGTGTATATTTTGTCGATTCTATAACAAGACCTGGAAAAATAAAAATAGTAAATGATTTTGCTGAATCAGTCAATGAATTTGATATTTATATTTTTTGCTATTTATATGTTAAACCAAATAATAATAGGCAGTCGCGAACTTCTAGTAATCGTACCAGAAAGAAAGAACTAATAATGGGGGATATGAAACAGCAAAAAAAGCATAACCTTTAAGGTTATATTCGGAAAAAATCAAATATAAAGTTTGGGTTTATTGTTATGCTGATTGTAGTTCAAAATTAGTGAAGGATATAGATCTGTATCTTGATTAGTATCTCACTTTTTAAAATGAAAAAATCGAAATTTGAGTAAAGAAGCAAACCTCAAAGTTGAATCAATCATTTCTTGAAAAATGAAAATTGTTCCAATTCACTGGCAAGTTTTCCAATGAGACCATTTTTGAGTTTTGGTAACATAGGTAAATATATATATTCATGACTTGCTTGCAGTTCACAAAGTTCACAAAATTCTACAAAATTGTGGTTTTGGCTTTTTTCTGTTTTCGAAGTGTCTCTCGAACCGCTACGTCGAAGATCTGTAAAGTAAAACAAGGTTAAAAAGACGTTTTTAAGAGTTTCTGGATGATCCTGCATATTTTGGGCAGATAAAGTAAATTGCCAACGATCGATTTTCAAAATGATCTTTATAACTATGTAAGCAATTCGAAACAGAAAAAAACTCAATCTAGATTATCGAAATGACTTCTAATTAATGTTTCAGAATTCTCATTTTCTCCCGATAAAGTTATCTGTTCCACTGGGAAATTGTCTATCACATCTTCAATTTCACTATTCTGGTCATAACTATTAAAAATATTTTATCAAGCCGTAACATTAGGGAACACATTCGCATCATTATCTCACAACTGTTGTTTAAGATTCTACGAACGCTTGAAGATATATTGTTTCGGGTTTTCAATGCCACCTACTACTTTTTTAACAACTTTATTATAAAAGAGAGGAGTTAGAAATTAAAAATCCATGATAAGAATGTCTGCTTTCCAGAAAACTACATTCTCGGGAACCTGAGATCAATATATGTTTCTTCGGTACTAATGATTTACAATAAAAACCCACCAAAAAAGACTATGAAGTAACAGTAAAATTTTTTAATAATAAATCACTGTAACAGTAAAGATCAAATAAAAATGTAACAGTTACTCTCAAAACGATCGCCTCTTTTTCTTCTACCGCCGTCTCTCAAACTCCAAGCTTTTTTCTGTTCCACATGTGCAACGAATGAACTAACATGAGGACTTTATATTCCAGGAAATGCAACCGAATCGACATTTTCTTTTCTTCAAATTTTTAATTAGCCAAAGGTTGGAAAAATCTTGCAACAACCTGAATTTTCAAAAAAAATCTGTAACAAAACCTAGATAACAAGGATCGTTCAGGGTCTACTTATTTTTGATGAATCATTTTTAGCCTATCGAAATTGTCTGTTCATAATTAACAAGTCAGAATAAACACTTTTATGTTTCAAAAAGATTGTTTACTATAATCGTACTATACTATAATCGTCAATGGTGATTCTCTTAAAATCGGAAAAAAAGGCATGTTCACCGGATAGGGGCACATATATTATTCCGTATTCTTTTCAGTGTCGTTTTTCCTGATCTTCAGTCATTTTCTTCTTGAATAAAAAAACAGTTTTGTTTCAAGCATGTGTAAAGGCAGAGCGCACCTGCTCCGTTTTTTATCATTTCTGTCTGTTTTAAGTACATTCAGTTTAGATTGCAGTAATATATTTCCCGGTAGAAAAAAATAAAAAGAGGAAAATGCACCTCGGTCGGCAGAGAAAGTGTGTACGCCCCGCTGAGCCAAGAACAATAAATCTTCCCAATAAAAAATCGAGTTTCATTGATAATGTACACTGTGGAAATTCCATTAAACTGCCAGAAAATGAGTTAAAATTTATCTTTTCTTCAAAACAGTATATTATTCTATTCCCTTAAATATGCATGAATTACCTGGACACTCACTCCAGCATAATTATGGGACCTCTGAAACTGTATTTTCGGGTAGCAATTAGCAAAGATAAAGTCTTGAAACTAGCTCAAACAAATTCAAAGTTTATTCATAGAAAATTATAAGAATATTTTTTTAATTAAAAAAAACACGGAAAAGTTTTCAGTTCATAATGGTCTGATTACATTTTTAACATGAGAGTCAACTACTATCTAACTAGGGAAGGTCCTCGACTCGGTCTGGAGATATGTGTCGTGACCTATATCATTCGAAAGCTGAGAAAACGTTGATTACAAATATATATTCAGTTTTTGCCCTCGAGGCCTGGTATTTGAGAAACACGGGGTCAAAGTTAGAAAAAATGACAAATTATTGCCTTTTTAACACGGGAAAAAATGTTTTGAAATTTTTTGCAATTTTCGCGTTTTAAAAAGGCAATAATTTTGTCATTTTTCTAGCTTTGACCTTGTTTTTCTAGACTACCAGGCCTCGAGGGCAAAAACTGAATACATATTTGGAAACAGCGTTTTCTCAGCTTTCAAATGATATAGGTCACGACACATAACTCCAGACCGAGTCCATGACCTTCCCTAGTAAGAAAGGCTGTCAGAAGCAGTATCTATCAAAGATATTTGAAGAATTTGCGAAACGTCATCATTTTAATGATTTGAAGTTTATACAATTATCAAAACAGAAAAAAAATCCAAATCAGTAAACCATGAAAGAAACAATTTTCCGTTTTTAAAAGTAGTAAAATATAATCTATCTTGGTAGAATATTGATATGGCTGGCACAAATTCTCCAATACGTGGTTCATTAACAGTATTTTATGTCTTATAGCTACATACTGCAGTACCTTTTTCCCTCTAGATATCCTCCCAATTTTGTAATGTTTACACTTCTCTCCTTTCCAACGCGATACTATCTCCCTCCATTACCACATAAGATTCACACGGTCCCCTCCGTTTTCTTCTCTATTTGCTACGTGATGGTCATCTACTCGTAGAGAGACTACAAAAAGGACAGGTGCATGGAAGTGTCTACACAGATTCGGCAGATCGTCATCCTAACTAGTCCAATGAATTTTGACTGTCTTTTCAGCAAAACTATGTGCACTATGAAACAGAATGTTTCGGTTTTGCAATTTTTAGTTTTTTGAAAAATTTGTAGTTACAGTACCGGCCAAAAATCTATCATTTTAGCCTTTTTCTGTTGAAAATGCCCAACTTTGAGAGTGCGTCATGGTAAAACTAACTTTCCAACAATATGACTTTTTATGGAATCGAACAGACCAAGAATATAACTTTTTTAGTTGACAACTTTTTTGTACGGACACTTCCTAGAAAGTTACGTATCGACAAAGTAATTTCTCCCTAAATTGACCCGTGCAAAATTGAGCGATTTTGGAGCTGTCCCTTTAAAATGACCATACGTTTCTAGGGAGCGTCTGTACAAAAAAGTTGTCAACTACAAAAATGGAGTTACTTTTGATCTGTTCAATCCCATAAAAAGTTGTTTGACTCTCAAAATTGTACATTTACCACTGAAATATGATAGATTTTTGGCTGGTACTGTACATATATAACATTAAATTCAAGTACATACCAGTGCAATAAACGAAAAAAGTAGAAAATTATAGTCAGATTAGCAACTGATTATTTTCTTTCTCCACTGTTACACCAAAGTGTTAATGTGAAAGTCAGACTAATAAGCGGAGATCTCGATAATTCATGACACGGAGCCAGTTTGTAGTCATGATGTTGGCCGAGCCTAATATTGTTCGTCCCATAATTTTAAGTTCTGTAATTTGGAAAAGATTGAAAGAAATTCACGAATTGCAAAATCGTTCAATATTCACAGATAATGTGGTTCTGAAACAGTTTTTTGGCAAAAACAAAGCGTTTCGGTTCTGAATGGTGAATGTAAATAGCCGTAAGTTCAAACATAATTCATAAATACTGAAAACAGAGAAAAAAATATGACAATTCATCTAATATTCATTTTCTAGACATAAAAACGGCTGAAAATGCGTTTTTCAATAAATTCTTGACTAAAAATTTGCAAATTTACAGTTTTTTCAGGTTTCGTAATTTCAATAAGGTTTTTTGTGAAAAGACTCTGCTATAATTTAATCGTTTTTTCGTTAATTAAGACTTTTTTAAAAATTTCATTGAACTATTAATAATTTCTTGTTACCACCAATTACCTATCTGTTTGTGTTGTAACAGAAAAAAGGTCTTCACTGATAAGCAACTGTCTGTGGGCGCAAAGTAAACGTGTTGGCCGTCTTATCGAAAGTTAAATTGGTGGTGAATTGAAGTTTATAACTCAAAATGACAAAGGTTTGAGCACTAAATAACGGGTATTTGATTATTTTTAATGGGGTTTATGAAATAGGTTTCTTTTTGGTAACAGTTAGAATTTTTTTTAAAAATCACAGTTTCAGTTTCTACATTTCAACGACAAATTTTAGAAATCTCAGTGTTATTTCTGTATATAATTTGGAAAAAACCACAACACAATGTATTATAGTTAGGGTTGTGATTTCCGCCGTTTATTTTTTACGTCACCATGTTTTCGAAAAATGTATTAATTTAACTTTTAAAATTTGAACAATTTTCCGTTTCACCCAGTTTTCTAACACAAACTCACAATTTTTTCATAGTGATAAGTCATAGTTCCATTTACGCATAAAACTTCCGATAACTTTTTTAGTTCTCACAACACGATCTTGGCAAAGTGCCAAGAGGTGTATTGGTCGTCCTAAGAAAATTTATGTACATGTGTACACACACACACATATTCTCTGGTAAAAGACAGATTGAGAGAGAGGGAGAGTGTAAGACACAGAGATAATGAACGGTGTCCTTCCCTAATGCTCCTTCACACCATCATCTTCCCAACCGCTCGCCTAAAATCGATTAGCTGAGTCGATTTTTTCTTAATTATGCTCTAAAATTTAAACGTAACTTTTTCTACTGTATCACTGAAATTTTAAAGAAACGAATAATTTTGAAATTTTAATTAAACGATCCAACTAGGATATTTACAATTAAGATTTGAATTATTCCATTAGAATTTATTAAGTCTTTAGCACAGTACACTACTCCACAAAAGTATCGTTCCACCCCTCTTTTTTTCGAAAAACAGGGCTCACCTTAATTTTTATAAAAAGGTGTCCACATGAAAAATACTTTATATTCAAACAGAATTCGGGTCCATGTGTTTTTATTCTTACACCGTGACCCAGATTTGAGAAAATCAAAAATTTCGATTTTGACGATTCCACAAAAGTATCGTTCCACTTGGAAGAACTCTTTTTTTTGGTCAAAGTCTTACAAATTCATTTTGATATGGTTTCAAAAACGTTTTTAGTCAGTCTGACCTCGTTTCCCTGACATTTCCAGAAAAATTGTTGGTCGACTGTACGTTGAGTGGTTTTTGGCACCCAACCACCTGAAACGGCTTCCGGTGCCAATTCTTCCATAAAAACGCCTTCTGATTGTGAATTGTTTCAGAGTAATTATGTTCATCTGTACCCAAGAACATGATTAGGTCGAACAAGAGCAGGAGCGTTCTCATTGAAGCAGTGTTGAATTCCGACACTGGAATCAACAGGAATCTGTCCCAATGACAGTTATATATATATATAAAGCTGATCCACCAGCACGAATACAATAGATAGAGAATAAGACGAAGACGAATTCCCAGAATAACCAAATTTATTGACAATACTTAAACGAATAGAAAACGATCCCAAATACAATAGTTTCCCCCTTTTATACATAGAATATTAACATATATGAATTTATTGTAATTAGTTCTTATGGAAAATTATCATATGGAAATATTTCATATGATAATTTTTCCCAGAAGATCAAGTGTTCAGAAATCACTTGACACTCCAAGAAAGAGAGAGAGAGGGAAAAGGCGAGAGAGAGAGATAGGGGGGATATTTCTAATTTCTTTTAGATTTTCGAAAACGTCTCGAGGACTTAGGGAGGGAACTAAATAACCTACAGTAGGGAAAAACTACAATTTTTACAATAAAGATTACTATTACTACAAATGCGATCAGTAGGAGGAAGGGGACTAGACTACCAAAGATGTGATCGGTTATGAACGAGCCAATAAAAGAAGGAAGAGAGGAGAGGGAAGGGAAAATGTCTTCTTGAATAATTCTCTCGTAGATGGAGGAGAATGAGAACGAACCATTTTGAAGCAGAAAAGCAGGGTTTGGAGCGGCAGTGCCTCGAACGACAAACTCCACTCGATGTCCGCAATCCGACGAGCAATTGATGGCAATGGTTGAAGGAGAAGACGACTGAAGGCCAACGGCTTTGACGTGAAATTGGAGATCAGTGGTGGGGGAGTCAGGTCCACAGGCGATATTGGCATGAAAGTCACTACAAGTGACTAGCGTGGAAGTTTTGACTGAAGAGTGGCATTTGAGGTGGAGTTTGACACCAGTGTGGCACGAGAGGCATCCATTGAAGGTTTCAACTTGAGTGGTGACACATCTGGAAATTTCGGTGAACCTACTCACACTGGCATTGATAGCGTCCACTTGGATTCCCATCACTCCATCATAGGTCGAATCAATTTCAACTTGTTCCGTTTCGTCATTGAATTTGATTTGATGGTTCGATGACGTAAAAGGCAGTTTGTTCTTCAGCTGGAAATCCTTCATCTTTTGGTGACGACAAATGCATTGAACCGAAGTAGAAAATCCTACACATCTGCATAATGCGTTGTCGAATTGGCAGTTGAAATCCTCAGCATCACTGTTTGTAGGACACATCAATTCTCCCACGAATCCTTTCGTGGGCGTTCCAGGGGAGGCAGCAGGATTGAAGGTCAATGCGGTCCAGAGAAGTTGTCCGTCAGGAGATCGAGCATGGATGTAGTTGGCGGAGTGGGCCGAAATTGGAGGAGAAACGAGACCAATTGCAGTCAATGAAATGTTGGTTCCTGGAATCATGTAGCGGACGCCGGGACTCAAATTTGTTGTCGTGGAGGAACTGTTGTTAATCGTAATCTTGACACGCAATTTCGGAGTCCAGGAAGGACAGTGGAATACTTCGTAAATGGTGTTAGAGGTTGGTGTGGCGTATGTGCGATAGAAAAGACAGCTGGGATCACAAAAGAGACATCCACAGTTCACACATCCACAGCCTGGTAAACATCCGGTAAATCCTGGTTTTGATTTGGCGAGATTTGACAATTCCGGCAGATCTTGATCGGGATCCAAAGTTGTGCACTGTTTTTCAGAGCAGGAACCTTTCATGTCACATCTTTGAATGTATTCGTAATCCAGCTTAAAGTCCCGACTGAAGAATAACGTGTTCTTCTGGCATGAGGTGGATATCGCGTCACTTTCAATTTTCAAAGTGAGCACCGGCTGTTGGGCATCTCCAAAATGAAGACATGTGATAGATCCAGTAGATCGAACATTGATGAGTGACACACTGTTTATCACGCATTCCATATGAGTTCCATTTCCTTCAGCATTACGATTGTAGCAAACGGTTTCATCCGATCTGGCATGGTTGACATCATTGCATCCGTAGACGAGCAGAACGAAATGCAACATGACAATAGTCCTTGTAACCGGCTTGGATGGTCTGGGGATTCTACACTTTCGTATAACCGTAGAAATCAACTTCCGCAAAAGGGTAACCATCCAGTGTACCAATATCCTTACGAGGTCCGTGACATGGAGGAGAATGCTGAAGCAGTATAGTGTTGCAATAATTCCGAGAAACATGACACTATAACCCAGGTGGATTGCGATGTCCGTCACAAGTGAAGAGATAGTGTTCCAGATGTCGACGATTGAAGTACCAGCGGTTTTATGTTGAGGTGTGAAACCGTCCAAAGTTTCTGTTGCGGTGACAGAATGAAGGAGGCAGAAAACAACAACCAGAGACAGGGTTGTTGATGAGAGAAGTATACGACTACTTCGAGTCCGTTTGGCAATAGGTTGTTCGTGAGCTGCTTGGAGAGGGATTGCTTGTGGATTCATGGGCAAAGCCTGGGTAGAAGAGGATGTTGTCGTCGGTGTAGTCTTTATCTCGGATGAAACAGATGGACGCACTTCAAGTGGATATATCTTTTTGAATGGTCTTTCAATGAGCCGGTTGGTTTTTCCCGTGATCATTTTTGCCGATCTCGATCCGACTTCTGTGATCCGAGCCATGGGCCATGACGACTTGTGACCATCTTCTTCGATGATGACAATATCATTGACTTGGGGAATCATCTGAACTGCCTTAGCATCTTGACGATGCTCCCTTTGAGTTCTGTCCTGGAGAAGTTAGAGATACTCTTCGTTCCAACGTTGCCGAAGCTTTGTCGTGATAGAACTCAAGCTCATCCAGCTTTCAACAAACGTCGAGTGAGTATTGATGAGAGAAGAAACGTCGAAATTCTCATCTGCCAACAGCAATGTTGTACGTCTTTTGTTCGGGTGGACGAAATCACATGGTCGAAGAGGAAGAAGATTCGTATCCGTATCCACTGTCGTAAGTGGCCGATCGTTGATTATGGCCTCAGTTTCTTTGAGCAGCGTGATCAGATCATCCAATTGGAAAAGTGATTTGTGTGTGCCAGCTCTCGCAAGACATCTTTTGATGATCCCCACAATCCGTTCGTAGACACCGCCTTGCCATGGTGACAAAGCTGGAATGAATTTGAATGTTGGCCAATCGTAACTGTTGAAGTACGGCTTTTTGGACTGCTCTTTCAATTCCTTGAGACAATCATCCATCATGTGCATCTGACGAGCATTGTCGGTTATGATCGTTGCTGGTGTTCCATACAGCGCTGAAAATCGACGGAGCGCATTCAGCAGAGAGGAGGCACTGAGGCTGTCGACCAGATCGATGTACGTGTATCTTGTGGTGAGACATGTCATAACGATAAACCAATACGGCTGTGATTGTCCTCGACTTTGTGCCTGGATTGGGCCAGCATAATCCAAACCAATAGTCGTGAAGGGTGGAGCAAACTCTGTTCTGGAGGATGGCAAAGGAGGGAACGAAGGTTGTCGTATCGGTTTGGTAGCATTTCTTTGGCATTGTTTACACTGTCTGACACATCTTGTCACAAAGGAAAGTCCTTTCGGAATCCAGACTTCATTCCTGATTTTTGACAGAGTATAACGAGGACTGCTGTGATGATACTTCTCATGAACTGCTTGAACAAAAAGTTTTCCGATGTGATGAGCGGGCAAATACGGCTGTCGATGACTTGGAATCCTTCCTTCATAATACCACAATGATCCATCAGAAACCAAATGTAGATTGTCGATGGTCGCGTTGTCGGGCGGATGAAGTTGTTGTGCAAGCCTGATCAGAACCATTTTAGCACGATTTCGTAGTTGTTCTCGAGGAAACTTGGTTACGAACGTCAGAATGAGCAGGATAGTGTTGATGAGTCGATGAAACGAGCTGAATCGATGTGGGTCGATGTCCAATATGAGTGGGGAAGTCGTAGGTGGTGGGGTGACTGTCGAAATGCTGCTCAGAATGGGTGAAGCTCTTGACGCCGAAACACTCGACTGGCGAAGGGGGAGTTCGTGGTTCAAGAGAAATGATGGACCGTTCCACCAAAGATCATCCGATCGTAATTCATTGGTAGTGCATCCTCTGCTCAGAACATCAGCTGGATTCGATTTACCCGGAACATGAGAGAACGTGACATCTAAAGCCATGTCTTTTATCTTTCGTAAACGATTCCTTGCAAAGACATTGCTGGCACGATTGCTGTGAATCTGATCAATACAACACAACGAATCGCTCCAGATGAAAGTTTTATCCACATCCATATCCAACTCCGTTTTGAGAAAAACAGCGAGAGCAGCGGCTTTTTCCACTCCAAGAAGTTCAAGTTGAGGAATGGTGAGGGACTTTTTGTGAGGAGCAATTTTCACCTTTGCCATGAGGAATGCAGTATCGATTCCTGACTTACTGATCCGACGAAGGTATGCAACTGCGCCATATGCTGACTCGCATGCATCCGAAAACACATGAAGTTCAAAATGATCCGAATCAGAATTGGGTGTCTGGAACAGCAAACGGGGTCTTTCGATGACATCTCCAGTCCACGAAGCTTCAATGTCCTTCCATTGCTGCAGTTCATCAGGAGAAAGCGAATTGGAATCCCAACCGTGTGGACGGTTCCACAACGTTTGGAAAAACAGTTTACCACGTAGAATCACTGGCGAAAGTACTCCAAGAGGGTCGTAAACCGAAGCAATCCGACTGAGGATGAGACGTTTAGTGAGAGGCTTCTCACTATCCAACTGCTTTGGCATGGGGATACTCCAGGTGTCTTGTGCGATGTTCCACTGAATTCCCAAAATCTTTTGATCAGCAGTTATTGGCGAATCCGAGTGATCCATATCCGTCAAAGTCTTGTTGAGTTTGTCGCAGTTACTGAAGAATTGTGTGAGGTTCATCTGAGCTGAAGCAAACAATTCCTTCGATTTCCTGAAGAGATCGACACCACTTTCGATGGAATCCACTCCGTAGAAGACGTTGTCCACGTAGATGTTACGAAGAATAGAATGAGCCATCGGACTGTCGCAGGCGAGTAGATGCTTTTTCAACACGGCGTTGAGTAGGTAAGGCGACGTCTTGACACCAAAAGGGACTCTTTGAAAGCGATAGCAAGTTGGTTTCGAATCACCTGGGCTGGTCCAAAGGAAACGACAAGCATCTCGATCGGCTTGGGCCAGAGAAAGCATCAAAAAGGCTTTTTCGATGTCTCCCGAGATGAGGATGGGTGGCTTACGACATCTGAGCAGGATTCCGGGAATCTTCGGAAGAAGAGATTCGCCTGTGTGCAGGACATCGTTCAGTGATGGAGCGTCTTTTCTACTGCGAGCTGAAGCGTCAAAGACAATTCTCACTTTGGTTGTCTTGGAAGTAGTTTTGATCACAGGATGATGACTGAGATAATGAAGAACTCGACGATCACATACACTTTCGTCAGGTACGACTTCGATGAATCCACGTTTCAGCTGGTCAGCAAAAATCTTTGAATACTCAAGTAGCAAAGCGGGATCCTTTTCCAGTCGAGAGATTGTTGAACGGAGACGAAAGTAAGCGACATGTCTATTGTCCGGGAGAGTTTCCATCCCCTCCTTGAACGGAAAACAACATTCATATCGGCCGTTATCCAGACGAGTCGTTGTTTCATCAAAATATTTGGCTGTCCACTCTTCATCAGATGTTCTTGGGTTAGAGTGAATACCCGTCATCTCGACATACCAGAATTTTTGTAGATCAGCACGGAGAGCAGATAGTTCAGCAGCAGCATCAATAGACAGTAATCCCGTCTTGTTGGTCTGTGTGGCAAAAGCACAGAACGTGGGGTAGTTGTCCTCGATGTCATCCAAATCAGAAGCAATTGATGAAAGAAATTTCTCCTGAGATTCACTACAGTCGTATTTCCATTCTTTTCCAGTAATCATAGTACCACAATCCGTAAAGTGTGCGGTAGTACCATTTGCTAGAGTTTTGGTGATGGTATTCCCAATGAGTCGTGACATGAAGTCCAATCCGATTAGAATTCCAGGAGTACTAGACATTCGAGGAAGAGTGACATCAGCGTTATCGAAGAGCTCAAGTAATTCATCGTCCTTGATAGCAATCATGCGAACGGAAGAGACGAACTGTGGGGAAATGGTGAGTGGCAGAGAAACAGGCTGTTTCTTGGTATGCAAAGTTACCATACAACGAGCTGTATCCAATTCCTGCAGAGGAGAAGCAAATGGTTCAATGACAAGATGCTCCGGATCGAACGTTGGTAGATTGAGACGTGCAGCAAATTCTTGGGTGATGAAACTTCTGTCGCTGCCGGTATCAAAGAAAACGGTTGTCTCAACATGATCACCTTTGCTGTCTTCCACTGCAATTGTCATTGCCATCATAGCCACATTCTCACTGGTATCCGTTGTGTTGATAGCTTGGTGATCGACGGAAGGAGACAATAAAGAATTCTCATCTGGAGTAGTGCTGGCCTGAAGAACGATACTGGCGGGTGGAATAGCAGACGTTTTGGCCACTTCTGTAACCAATGAATGAGTTCTGACCGACGTTTTGCCAAATGCAACATGACGATCTTGTTTACCACCGCTTGGAGAATGAGAGCGAGAATTCCGACCGTCCGAAGAAGGTGTTGGAGAGTAACCACGCGAAGAAGGTGGATAAGGAGATGATCGACGAGGCGCAATTTCTCCACGATGTTGAGAACTGTAGCGAGGATTGGATCCATCTGGGCGTGGACTATCTCTGAAGCGATGATTCTGGGCTTGTTGATCATGCTGCTGATTACGGCAAAGTGAAGAATGATGTCCTCCTCGACATTTGTTGCACGGGCGCTTCCTTTCACATGTACTGCCTGTATGACCAGGACGAATGCATCGGAAGCACAAACGGAGATCGTGAGCGCGTTGGAATCGATCTTTAGCCGTGGGATAGTTGGGACACTCAGCGTGACGATGGAAACTATCCGGAGTAGCACAGAACACGCAAGGAGTACCTGGTGGTTTAGACGACAGTCCGTGAGTGGATCCATGATGAGGACTCATTTGACCATTGGTAGAATGATGTTTGCGTTGCTGCTGACTATGTGGCTGGCTTCCGGAAGACATAGTCGTTACACGTTTTTCCATAGCCGAGTTGTTTTCAGAAAAGATGGAATTTGTAACCACATCCTTCTGCACCAGACGATGAAGTGCGAGAAGAAAAGAAGACGTCGATAAATCCTCCCGATAATCGGAAGAGAATAGTTTCTCGACATACCGTTTGGGAAGTTTCCTTGCAATGATTTCCGTAGTGGAAAGATTGTCAAAAAGCGGCTCAATATTATGGAGTTGATGGAAAATGGAAGATACAGTAGTCCAATATTGAAGCACCTGAGCAGGATCTTTCACGAAGGCAACACTTGGAACGTCTTGAAGTTGACGGAAGAGATGATGTCTGGTACGGAACACATTTCCATAGGAGTTGTGAAGAAGGTGAAGAGCCAGATTATAATTGTCAGCAGTGAGCGGTAGATGTTGTACAAGTTGTTTTGCTTCTCCCGACAAATATGAGAGAAGATAATGCAGCTTAGTGACCGGTGTCAAACGCGGATTGGTGTCAATGATAGAGTTGAACAGCTCGATGAATGATTGGAATTGCACGTGGTCACCTGAGAAAACAGTTGGAGCGATGGGCGGAAGTTGAGCGTTGTACGACATGTAGTCGAAGGAGTTGAGAGGAGCAAAAGGTTGCGTTGGTTGAGCAAAATCAGCACCATGTGTGCGTGGAGGCGAAGCCACAGGTGCAGGTAGAACTGGAGGAGGTGCCGGAGCTGTAGAAGCGATAGGCATTGTCCACGTAAGCGGAACAGCAGTAGGAACAATTGGCTTCGAAGCAACAACAGCTTCGGAGGAAGTATCTGACATGTCCAAATCATCAAAAAATGGGTAATCAGATGGTGTAGACGTTGATTTCTTGTGGAGCTCGACAGCTGAGGTGAAAAGAGCTCGGAGACGTACCAATGTCTCCTCTCCCTGTTTCATAGGAAGATTAAAATCGCCGACGCGGACCAAGTAATCGTCATACACTACTTGTTCGGCTGAGTTTTTCTGAATGATGCTCAACCATTTCTCTCGCAACCGGTTCAAACGGGTGCACTCCTGACGAATCTTATGTGCGACTGCACAGATCTCTACGACCTCTTCGTAGAGAGACTCAACTTCCAACTCGACGAGTTGATTTTCAGCGGTGATTTCCTCTGCTTCATCAAGAGCATTCAGAAGCCTTTGCTTGGACAGGCCGATCTCACTTCTGATGTGTCCACTGACACTGACACGTGAAGCGGAGGAAATAGACATGGCTACTGGCTATCTGAACTCACAGAAGATTGCAGTAGAACTCCTGGGTCACCAATTGTTGAATTCCGACACTGGAATCAACAGGAATCTGTCCCAATGACAGTTATATATATATATAAAGCTGATCCACCAGCACGAATACAATAGATAGAGAATAAGACGAAGACGAATTCCCAGAATAACCAAATTTATTGACAATACTTAAACGAATAGAAAACGATCCCAAATACAATAGTTTCCCCCTTTTATACATAGAATATTAACATATATGAATTTATTGTAATTAGTTCTTATGGAAAATTATCATATGGAAATATTTCATATGATAATTTTTCCCAGAAGATCAAGTGTTCAGAAATCACTTGACAAGCAGTTTTACAATTCTTCACACCACAAACTGCCGTTTGGAATAGATGGACCAGATGGGTACCGTTCCTACTGGCACAATCTCCAAAAAGAGAAGTTGAGATTCTCTCGTTGTAACCTCAAGGAAGGCGAGGTGATGGTCTGGGCGACCATCGCATCTACGGGACGATTCATGATTTGTGTCAAAAAACTGAATGGAACCGATTATCGAATTGTCCTTCGTCAAGGATTGGCGTGTTTTGACGTAGAAACCGGAACGGAACCGTTTCTTCTGTTCAGCAATTCGGTAGATTTTCTTGCTCTGTTTATTGGAACTCCGTCATGTTGAAAGATAAAGTTTCCGTTCCGGTTTCTACGCCAAAATGGCATCAATCCTCGACGAATGACAATTCGATAATCGGCTCCATTCAGTTTTTTGACACAAATCATGACTTCAATCGTGCCGTAGATGCGATGACCGCCCAGACCATCACCTCGCCACCTTTGAGGTTACGAAGAGAGAATCTCAACTTCTTTTTTTGGAGATTGTGCCAGAAGGAACGGTACCCATCTGGTCCATCTGCTCTAAACGACAGTTTGTGAGGTGAAGAATTGTAAAACTGCTTCAATGAGAACGCTCCTGCTCTTGTTCGACCGAATCATGAGCTTGGGTACAGATGAACACAATTACTCTGAAACAATTCACAACCAGAAGGCGTTTTTATGGAAAAATTGGCACCGGAAGCCGTTTCAGGTGGTTGGGTGCCAAAAACCACTCAACGTACAGTCGACCAACAATTTTTCTGGAAATGTCAGGGAAACGAGGTCAGACTGACTAAAAACGTTTTTGAAACCATATCAAAATGAATTTGTAAGACTTTGACCAAAAAAAAGAGTTCTTCCAAGTGGAACGATACTTTTGTGGAATCGTCAAAATCGAAATTTTTGATTTTCTCAAATCTGGGTCACGGTGTAAGAATAAAAACACATGGACCCGAATTCTGTTTGAATATAAAGTATTTTTCATGTGGACACCTTTTTATAAAAATTAAGGTGAGCCCTGTTTTTCGAAAAAAAGAGGGGTGGAACGATACTTTTGTGGAGTAGTGTATATGTATTTTTGCAGAGCAGAGAAAGAGGCGTTTTTTTGACATTGTTTCACTTTTTCAATGAAAATGTGAACATTTTTGACAAGGCCCAGTCCTAACAAGTATTCAGAGATTTTTCGAAATCCTTATAACCCTTTTTGATTAGCCGCCGCTGAAACCTTGATCCTATGCGGAACCCACGATGCTCTCTCTTGTCCCCTCATCTTGGCACGATGCCAACCTTCGTGTGTGGTCGAAAAAGTCACTGCCCCCCTCCTCCTCGACGCGCTGGGCGCAAGACACCCCTCACATAAAACTGTTTCCGCGACAGATCGGTGGTGCCTTGGGCGGTTAGACAGTGTGTGATGTAATAGAGACGGTTAGAGAAAAAAGAGGTATGGGTGTCCGTCTCTCCCGCCAACCCGATTCTTATCTTTCAATTAGTTTCTCTTCTTTTTTGAATGTATGTTCTGCCGTCTATTTCTCTTCAACGTTTTATTCTTTCTAATTGATTTCTTTTTTTCAGAACTTACGTATTTCCACGAGCTCATTGAAGAAAAATGTCTGCGAACAAGATGATGCAATACACCACGAAAAGCGGCAAAGTGCGAGTTCGCACGGTAAGTTAATTTATATCTAACTAGGAAAAGTCATAGAGTCAGTTTTGTGACACGCGAAAAAATTTGTGCAACTTAAAAAAAAATTTCAAATCTTTGTAACTTTCTGGCACTGTTTTGGAATTTTTGGACATTCGGACACACCGACATACAGATAGACACAAAGTTTGTGTTTTTGGTCCAGCCTTTGACTCAAAAGTATAATTTTTTGACAAACTTTTTGAACAAAAAACTGAAAACTCAACCTAATCTTCAAGGGGGACTGCGGTATTCCAAAAATTGAGATTTTTTGATAAGGATCGACCCAGAATTTTGTAGAAAAGAGAAGAATCTCTTGGAGCCAGGTCCGAAAATTAGTCTAAAACGAGTTATGATGTCTCAAAGTGTCAAAAAAGGGCCTCTCGTCGTGAAGATTTGCCTTATTTTCAAAGTAAAATTCTCTCGCCGGAACATGAAAAAATTTTGAAATTCATATAAGGCAAATGTTCACGGCGAGAGGCCCTTTTTTGACACTTTGAGGCCTCATAACTCGTTCGTTTCAGATGAGTTTTCGGACCTGGCTCCAAGAGACTTTTCTCTTTTCTACAAAATTCTGAGTTGATTCATATCAAAAATCTCAATTTTTGGAATACCGCAGTCCCCCTTTAAGGTATTAATATGATTTTGACAATCTTGACTGGATTTTTTAAATGAACTACAGTAGCGATCATGGGTGAGTACACCTGCATACTTTCATATGTATCTCAGCTGAAACAAGTCCGTTTTGCGTAAACTTTTTTTTCAAAGATAGTTGAAACATTCAGCAATACGACAATCAGTTTTTTGAAATAGTTCCAATTGTGATTTTTTTTGATAATCGATTTTTCCTGATTATGATTTGAAAATTCGAAAAAAAAACTTTTTATTTTTTTCTTGGAGTTATTGAGTTTTTAATGTAAAAATGTTGGAAAACACTCAAATAAACAAAAAATAATGTTGAATCGGCATTCTACGTTTTAAGCATCGTGCCACAGCTCCAGAAGTCAAAAGTGTCGCCCTCGGGAAAATCATCATAACTCATCAAGAAATGCTTCAAATTAGTTGAAACATGTACGAAAAGATGTGTCTTGAACTTTTCTACGAACAAACATCAAAAAATTACATTTTTAGAAAAAATAATTTTTCTTATTTTTTTCACTCAAAATTTTTTTGATTCCCATTTTTTCCTAATTTTCGATAGTTTCTGGCTATAAAACGAATATACTTTTGAAAAACTGGTTACAAACTGTTTTTTCACACATAATCAAACACATTTCTGCATTCTTTGTTCGTTTTATAGCCAGAAAATTAGGAAAAAATGGGAATCAAAAAAATTTTGAGTGAAAAAAATAAGAAAAATTATTTTTTCTAAAAATGTAATTTTTTGATGTTTGTTCGTAGAAAAGTTCAAGACACATCTTTTCGTACATGTTTCAACTAATTTGAAGCATTTCTTGATGAGTTATGATGATTTTCCCGAGGGCGACACTTTTGACTTCTGGAGCTGTGGCACGATGCTTAAAACGTAGAATGCCGATTCAACATCATTTTTTGTTTATTTGAGTGTTTTCCAACATTTTTACATTAAAAACTCAATAACTCCAAGAGAAAAATAAAAGTTTTTTTTTCGAATTTTTAAATCATGATCAGGAAAAATCGATTATCAAAAAAAAAATCACAATTGGAACTATTTCAAAAAACTGATTGTCGTATTGCTGAATGTTTCAGCTATCTTTGAAAAAAAATTTACGCAAAACGGACTTGTTTCAGCTGAGATACATATGAAAGTATGCAGGTGTACTCACCCATGATCGCTACTGTACGTTTCAAGGTACCTGGTGCTTTAGGCTTCAAGATTTAACCCTAAAAAGGTTTATTTTCAAACTTCAACTTTATTTTTCTCGAATATCAGACCTCGAGGCAAAAATTGGATATATTTTTGGAATCAGCGTTTTCTTGGCTTTCCAATGATATAGGTCACGTCCTACAACTCCAAACTGACTCCATGATATCAAGTCTCCATTCAATAATTTCCTAATTTCAGATGCCGAACGATAATGAAAAGAGTGCGTTATACACTGTTCTCAAAAATGCCGTCAACGTGTACACCCCCATTGTCAAAGGATTGCTCCAGCCCCAACTCGTCGCTGAACGCCCAGCTGGCGATCTGGAGAGAGTTTTGGCCTTCCGAAAACAGCAAAAGACCAGATTCAACGATGAAAGTGATAAGACCCGAGGAGTCATGGTCAAGGAAGATATTGGAAAGGGCGAGTGGATACTGGAGATTACGGGTGAAATCTATCTGGAGTCCCAAGTCAAGGATAGATCGCTAATGGAGGGAGAAAATTCCCATTATCTCTACAAAGACATCAGATTGGGAGCAGGAAACGAACCGATCTGCATGGCGGTGTGGAAACAGGAGACCGTCGGAAGATACATCCGACGGTCCTGCCAGCCGACTTGCCGGCTCGTCCATCTCTATGGAACCGAACTTCATTTGATGGTGGAAGCTCTGCAACCAATGAAGAGTGGCGAAGAAGTAACATTGCCTCTTGAGGCGGACTGCCAGGACTTCAAAGACCAATTGAAATGCCTTTACCATCAAGCGAATCCGGAAGACTGCCCATTGGAAAAGGAGCGATTATTGAGAAAGGCGCAGAAAGAGAATTCGGTAAGAGAATTTCGTCTGGTGGTTATGAACTGATTTTTTTCCTACCAGACTGCTTACTCAACTGTCGTCACTCTCACGGATTCCGATGAGGAAATCGAAATCATTGTCCCACGAAAGCCAGAATCGATAAAATCTCCAGGATCGTCGTCATCCGATGCCTCAGCTCGCCCCTCTCCAGAAGCGCCGAAAGCTCCAGCGGTTCTACGGGACTCTGAAATCCAGGGATCTTTGAATCGTGAAAATGGGAACCGTCGTGAAAATGAGGAAGTGAGTTTTCGCAGTTTTGAAAAGCCGGGCCGGGTCGCAACTTTTTCGACCCGAAATTTTGCAGTTCTGGTTACTAGGAGCCCGTAGAAAACAGAAAATTTAGCAGAATCAAAAAAATTTAAACAAAATTTTTCAGAACCTTCCCGTCACTCCTCAAGTACCAACGACTACTCCAAATCCTGTCGCTCAGAACGTAATTTTCATCGAGGATCCTCTCCGCCGGGACACTTCCACATCTGGAGATGCTCCAGCCGTGAATGATCCACGAGAACCCAGATCGTTGAGAGCCGTGTCACCACCAAATGATGCCGCTTCCTCATCATCAACAAGTTTAGAAGTAAGCTTTTTTTTCATAATTTTGATTTCAAAGTTCCCGAAATTTCCACGTCGCAGCTTACTCATGTAAACTTTCAGAATGCGGAACCAGAAACGGCACCAGAAACGATGGATGCTCCAGAACCGATGGATACTCCAGAAGCAGCAGCTTATGAACCAGAGGAGGCTCTAGCTCCAGTAGACGTAGCTACACCTGCTCCGCCAACAAGAAGACGTCTTCGATCTGCTGGAAATGGACGAGCAGCAGCTCTCGATCTCACGGAGCCAGTCCAGGTTGTTGTTCCAGTGATTGTTGCACCTGCTTCACGGACCAGAATGCACTGTCAAGTCGCCAAGAAGACAACAGGAGCCACAGTAGCTAGAGACCAGGTAAGTTTTTATGCACTTTACGCCAATAGTTATCGGACTATCAGTGATGTCCCTAGAGAGTGACTTCTGTTATGATGTCGAAACAGGAAATTTTAATGCATAATTAACCCATCCCTATTTTCAGAACGCACGATCTGGAAACTCTATCACGTCGCCAATAACCGATCGTCACACCTGTCACACCCGTCCGACTGCCAGAAGTGCACCTGCTCCTCCAACTATCCGCAATGCTCCTGTTGCCCCACCAGCCGGAAGGAGGAATAGAAAAGCCCAACGTCAGGAACAAGCAGCGTATGCACGTAGTTGCAAACGAGAGAATAATGAAGCTCTAGCTGCCACCAATGTGGATTCAGCTCCTGCGCCTCCCGGAGCTCCTACTGCTTCAGTAGTCGTCAATCTTCCGACTACTCGACGAAGACGTGCGAGTCAGGCGTGTTCCCTTGTGGCTACAGTTTCGACGCGTCGTCCTGCTCCGAGCTCGTTTCCCGCACCTCCTCCAACTTCCCGTCCAGCTGCTCCTCGACGATCGGCTCCAGGACCATCTGTACCTCCTGCAGCCTGTGCTCCACCAAGAGCCCGACAAATTTCTATGGGCGATCAGGATGCGATTGCACTCATCGGACAATCAATGCATCCCACTCGAGCAGCTGTCAAGCAGCTAAAGGTAAATTCTTTCTTTTTTGGGTCAAAACTAGTATTCAATTTAATTTTTTCAAGGACAAAACGACAAATGGAGTTTCTGGAGCACCGGCCGTCAAAAAGCCAAGAAAGACTGCAAGACTACAACAAGTAAAAAGAGGCAGAGGTGGCAAGAAATAACTGTTTTTTATTTATTTAAAGATTTGATTGAATCGCTGTTCTAATTATCTTCTTTTTGTTATCTTTATTCGTTTTTTTGTTTTCTTAGCGTTTTGTTTTCTAAATAAATAAGTTGCGTTATAAAAAATAGCTTTATAGTTTTTTTCAGACCGAATATTTTTTGAATACATTATCGGTTTCAGTACTTTGTCATTAATTAACTTTGTCATCAACTAATTTCAACTATAATAATTAAGCAATTCCCATCAACTAATTAAGCAATTCCCTATTAAAATGACAATCTTTACAATTACAATGATTCGTTTAATGGTGTTTTTGTGCCAACATATATAATTGATACACTTTGACAACTAATTATATTGGAGTGTTCAATAGTCTTCTTCCAGATGAATCATGTTGCGAATTATCTGAAATTCTAGGAATATGCACAACTGATAGCGCTTACATTAACAACCCACTCAAAAAACAACTTTTTCGTTTCACAATACAGTTAAAAGAACCTGCACATCTCTGAATATTGCTCGCTATTATTTTAAAATCTTAAAGCTGCAATAATTATAATAAACAATTTGGAAAATATTTCATTGTACTACGTTGACTTCCTAGCAAAAAGTCATCTCAGTTTCCACCTACTACATTTTTTTAGGCTAATCCACAACTGTTGTTTGTCTTTGAAAGTTCAGGTAATAAAACAGAGAATTTTACTGTTTGTTTAGAAACTATGAAATTGAGGTTGAATAAAACAGATAGCGTCGACATGCAATGCATCAATTTATTTTTGAGTGTCTGCCAACAACCATTTTTTGGAACATAGAAAAAAACATTTTTCATGCGGTTGTTTATGAAAGATTCATTATGCAGCTGCCTAATCTGTAAATCCTATAACAAGACCAGTAAAAATAAAAAAAACAAAGTGATATTGTTGAATCAGTCAAACAATTTTGAATATACAAAAAAAAATCGTATTAATCTAAGAGAAAATGTTATGATCTATTAATTGACGATATGAAACAGCGAAAAAAAAATTGCATTTAAGGTTACTCGGGAAAACAATAAAAAGTTTGGGTTTACTGTTGCGCTCAATCTTTAAGAAACCTCGAAGTTGAATGAATACTAAAGATTGAAAGCTTTTCTGCTTCACTCACGGTCTCCTGGGACGATTTTAGGGGCAGATTACGTCATCAAACGTGGAATGTCACGAAAAATGAAAAATTACTGAAAATTCACACGTGAGGGCTTTTTTGAACGGGGAATGAAGTGATCATCCATTTTCTCGAGAACCAGGGCAAATCTCAAAAAACTGTCACACAGTTTTGTTCGAAACCGTGTTATGAACCCACCAATAATGTTTTGTGTTTTTCTGTTGAGTAACTTTTGAGTTATCCTATGTTGAAAAATCAACTAAAAACACCTGACTTTTTCAACAACTTTGAAATATCTGACCTCATTTTGCATATATCAAAACTCCATTCTCTCTAATTTTTTCTTATGTTCATTGGCTACCATTTGCACTCATTCATTACGTGTTTGCTTCTTAACTGGCCAAGTTATATCACTTTATGCTTTGACACTATTTTCTTGTCAGAACTGGAATAGCTGTTATAACTCGGTTTCGAACAAAACTGAGTGAGCCAATTTTAGAAAAACGCGTTGGTTCTCGAGAAAATGGATGACCACTTCATTCCCCGTTCAAAAAAGCCCTCACGTCTGAATTTTCTGTAATTTTTCATTTTTCGTGACATTCCACGTTTGATGACGTAATCTGCCCCTAAAATCATCCTAGGAGACCGTGTCACTAACAAGTTTTTCTATTTGAAAATGTTTAAATTTTGGTAATAATACAGCATAAAATCTTTTTTTTTAAATATTTATTTTTCATTTCATTACTTGCTTACATGGAATGTACTCCGACTGCTCCCCCACAACTTGCGAGTTTATTGGCTCATTTGATAGATTCTGCGAAAAAAATGACCAATCCGGGAGCTTTTCCGGTGACTGGACCTATTTTTCAAGATATTGAGATTTTTAGAAAAAATTATTTTTGGAAAAAAAAATTTCTAATTTTTTTTCATTAATTTTTTTGTCTACAATGCAGCATGTAGAGCAAATAGGAAATGCATGTAATAGATACATAATGTCTTCAGCTACAAAAAATTGAAATTTAAACTAAAAAAATTATTTCGAAAATGTTTGAATTTTTCTAAAAACTGAAGGCCTCCAAAAAAAACTTTTTTTTTAAACCATGAAGGTGTGAGTTTTCAACTTTGAAAAAAAAGAACAACTCATTTTGTGTATTTTTTTCAAAAAAAAATTGGGGGTACCCGCACTGAAAAAAGAAATACATTTTGTTGAAAATTTCGGTTTTTCAAGATTTTGATGGGTATAGAAAATATGACATTTCTTCTGTTTAAGATCTGAAAACAATCTTTAATTCAAAAAAAAATTAACAACCACAGGCATGTAAAACCTGTATCAAAAAGTTTTAATGCTTTCTGATCAGTTTTCAATTCGAGGCAGAGACTCATAAATTACATTTATTTCAAGTAGTGAAAACTTCAAACGTGCGGCACGTCCTTCAAACATCAAATAAACGGTTTTTGTTTTACAAACACACTCAAAATAGATGAATTAACAAATTCGGTCACTTTAAACAAAAATTTTGAATTTTACGTTTTTATGAAAATTTCATGTGGTCCCCCCTTATGAAATTTTCATGAAAAATTAAAATTTGAAATTTCCGTTTAAAGTGACCGAATTTGTTCATTCTTCTATTTTGAGTGTGTTTGTAAAACAAAAACCGTTTATTTGAAGTTTGAAGCACGTGCCGCACGTTTGAAGTTTTCACTACTTGAAATAAATGTAATTTATGAGTCTCTGCCTCGAATTGAAAACTGATCAGAAAGCATTAAAACTTTTTGATACAGGTTTTACATGCCTGTGGTTGTTAATTTTTTTTTGAATTAAAGATTGTTTTCAGATCTTAAACAGAAGAAATGTCATATTTTCTATACCCATCAAAATCTTGAAAAACCGAAATTTTCAACAAAATGTATTTCTTTTTTCAGTGCGGGTACCCCCAATTTTTTTTTGAAAAAAATACACAAAATGAGTTGTTCTTTTTTTTCAAAGTTGAAAACTCACACCTTCATGGTTTAAAAAAAAAGTTTTTTTTGGAGGCCTTCAGTTTTTAGAAAAATTCAAACATTTTCGAAATAATTTTTTTAGTTTAAATTTTAGTTTTTTGTAGCTGAAGACATTATGTATCTACTACATGTGTTTTCTATTTGCTCTCCATGCTGCATTGTAGACAAAAAAATTAATGAAAAAAAATTAGAAATTTTTTTTTCCAAAAATAATTTTTTCTAAAAATCTCAATATCTTGAAAAATAGGTCCAGTCACCGGAAAAGCTCCCGGATTGGTCATTTTTTTCGCAGAATCTATCAAATGAGCCAATAAACTCGCAAGTTGTGGGGGAGCAGTCGGAGTACATTCCATGTTAGTTCAATATTCACAAAATTTTACAAAATTGTGGTTTTGGCTTTTTCTGCTTTCGGAGTGTCTCTCGAACCGCTACATCGAAGATCTGTAAAGTTAAACAAAGTTTAAAAAAAAACGTTTTGAGATTTTCTGGATGCTCTTGAAAATTTTAGAAAATAAGAAAACTTTTTGAGAATCAATTATCAAAATGATCTTTATAACTTCATATGTAAACAATTTGAAACAGAAAAAAATTCAATCTGGATTTTCAAATGTCGTCTGATAACTGTTTCAGACTGCTCATTTTTTCCCATACTTGCGAACGTTAATGTGCCGCGGGAATGAGTTTTTTGGTAATTTTCGCGTTTTTTGGCACCTTTTCCCGGCCCGCGGCACATTAACAAATAGCCATCCGGCCCGTAGTAGGACACGGACATAGAACTCGTCGAGATCTACAGTTTGGTATATTTTTCAGATTATAATAATGAATTTGAAGCTAGTTACGCGTCGGCCCCGTTCGGCCCGGTTTGCAAGTATGCTTTTTTTTCCAGACAAAGTTATCTGTTTCACTGGGTCGTTTTCAATATCTTGCAGTAAGATCACAATTATCACAGTTTGGGCAGAAATTAAAAAAAAATTGAATTGAGCGGTAACTTTGAGAAAAACATTTACTGTTATGTTTTGTTTATATTTGCAACAAATTTATTAGGGAATGCTAGATCCTAGATCCTTCAATTAGACAGAAGAAATGAAAAATCTAGTTTGAAACAGGTTTTCAGTCTCGAAAAAGCCATTTTGCCCTAGAAATCATTTTAAATTCATTTAATTCAGTTCAGTGAAGTGTTCTGCAAAATTTGATTGCATATTTTGAATCAGTGTGTTGAGAAGTACCTAGAAGTACCAATTCGAAGGGCACAATTACGTGTGGAACATTCCCTAGTTAGGCCAAAAATCACATTCGAGAAAAAAATATTCACACGATTTTCGAAATTCTCGAAAATTCTAGAAATTGCATATTTGAGTTTCCGATTTTGATGTATCAAAATTAGTACGTGTAAACAGTTTTTGTGATAGATTTAAATAGAAACAGTCCAGATTTTCTTTTTTTGGAAATTTCGGCATACAGACTGACATTCCAGATCATATTTCCATATATCCCAAACCAAGAACAGTACATTTTTCCCAAAAACTTTTCCCAAAAAATGCTCACCTCCTTGACTCCCTCCTTACTCTTCGCGGAGCACTCAAAATACCCAACTGCTCCAATCCTTTGAGCAACTTCCACTCCTTGTTCATACTTCACAGGTACCTGTCTTTTTTTCTCTAATTCTCTCAGCGTCTCTTCATCGTCCCTCAAATCTTTCTTATTTCCAACCAGTAAGAACGGCACTTTCGGGCAGAAGTGTTTGATCTCGGGGGTCCATTTCTCAATGACATTTTCCAGGGAATCAGGGAAGTCGATTGAGAAACAGATAAGAATGATATGAGTTTCCGGGTAGGAAAGTGGGCGGAGCCTCTCGTAGTCCTCTTGTCCAGCAGTGTCCCATAGGTCTAGTTGGACCTAAAAAAGAATTTGGATTCTTGCCGATACAAAACAATTATATGTTGCTGACTAAATAAAATAAACTGATATTGTGAAACAGAAAATTTTGGGATGATAAGAAAAAAGCCAGACGCAGAGCGGTGAACATACTGTTGCAGACAGTTTTCAAAATGAGTTGTATGCAATATTCATATTTTTCTGAGGGCGTGTTACAAAAATACGGAAATGCTCAAAAAATTTCTTTGCTTAATATATTTAAAATTTTTATACTTCCAAATTTTCGGCCCGTCCTGACAGCATAATTGTACGGAATGACATTTTCCGATATCCGGAATCCGGGATTCCCGATGATTCGAAGACCAAGTCATTATTTCGAGTGTTTTTAATGAAAAATAAAGTTTAAACTACTTTTGAGAACCAAAACTGAAAAGAAGTACTGTAGTCGTCTTTTAAGCTCAAAAAATCGCTGAAATTTCAACTTTCGGATACCGCAAATGGGAAACTCAAAAAACCGGAATCCGGAATCCGGAACCGGAATGAAAAAAAACCCGAAATTCCAGAATTTCGGAATCCGGACAACTGTCCCTGATAAGACGCTTCGAGAAAAGATACCTATTTTTTACCAAAGTTTTGGAATTTTTGGAAATATTACATTAAAAAGACCAATTTTTGATGCATAATCAGGTTATGATTGAATTCTGACGGATAGTCAAAAATTCGACGTTTTCGGAAAAAAATAAATTTCAAATCTTCGTTCAAAATTGGGTTCAAAATAATTTTTGAATTTCAAACACAATTTTGCCCCTGCAGTGACAAGTTTGTGAGAAAAATCCAAAAACGGCAAAACTCCGGCCGAAAAATTTACCAAAAATTAAGATTTTTGCTGGTTTTTCACAATTTACAGGGACTCAAACTACAGATTCTTGGAAATAGTACTAAAATCTAGGGCTGTTAAAACGGGCGTTTTTCGTTGCAATTATAAAATTTGTTTGAAAATAAAAACTTTTAATGCTGTTTCTCAAAGTCCATAAAAATTACTACCATTTTGATAACTTTTGGAGAAATTGTTTGGACTCACATATTTCCCATCGACCTCTATATCAATCGAGTCCGTGTCAAATACCGTCGGCACGTATGCTTCTGGAAACTGGTTCTTACTAAACACGATCAAAAGAGAGGTCTTCCCACAGGCACCATCACCAACCACCACGAGCTGAAAGGAGCCAAAGTTACCAGAAAAATAATAATTAAATTAAAAAAATAGTTACCTTCTTGCGAATGTCATGAACAGTTTTCTCCGGGTGACCCATCTTTTTTGCGAACGAAATTAAGAACAGAATGAAAGAAAGAAGAAACGAAACAAATTTTAGAATGAGGAATGAGTCAAACAGGATGGGTGTGTCCGGAATGGAATGTTTGATGGGAACTGATAAGAGAATTTGAATTATTGTGAAATCATAAGTAGTAGTTGTCAACTTATACCTTGTTATCTTTTTTCTCCATTGAAATTGGAATGTTGAGTTAGAGAGAAGAGACGCAGCATTCATGTTTGTCAAAAATCGTGTCCAACTTTTTTGAGGGCTGAAAGTGTGTATTTTTCCTTTTTCAATGAATTCTTTTTTTTCGTGCGAAGTTTAGTCGAAAATAGCAAGAAAAATGAGAAAAAGTGAGCTTTGTTATAAACACGAGATTTGGCTGAGCGGCGACTCAATTGGCAGCCTGCCAAGTGGTGTGCAAACGCGCTTCACTGGATTTCTGGTTTTGCGGGATAATAATTTGATGAAATATGCCATTGGATTCCTGAAATTACTTTCAAATTCATCATGATCGAGAAACAGTGAAGCAGGTTTTGAAAGTGATGTTTCATACGGTTTCGTATCAGTAATAAGTTTCATATCGAATTTTTTGGGTGGTGATATCCGATTTTCACAGTTTCAGAACTTTGACGTATAATTTTTAATTTTTCAGCATACAATAGGTAAAGTGTTTTTCGGGATTTCTTTCGCAAACACCAAATCATCTCAATTCGAAAGTACAAGACATCACCTAAGTCACAGGAAAACTGAGAAAGCGCTGATTTCAAATGCGTAGTCACAAGTTATTGCCTGTGAGCACTGGTACTCGAGAAAAATAGAGTCGAAATTCCGACACTTTTCTATTTGATTTTTTCAGCGTAAAAGTGTTGTACTAGGTTCTGATGACAAAAAAAACACGTTGAAAAAATTCTGTGGGTCTGTCGGATATTAGCTTTGATAAAATCTCTTATTGAGTCCTTCAATTACTTTATAAGTTTGTTTCAATTGAGAAACAGTAAAAAATTAACATTGCCTGTTTTTGGTAACTTTAGATAGATTCAAATCGGAATAGTATATTAGTTTGATCTTAATTGACTGTTAATTTCAATAGAATCACTTGTTCATTATTTGAGGTTGTACATCGACCTTGTAAGAGCTAAAGGGATCTGAAAATACAACGAAAACTCATAAAACAGGTTTCAAGATTCGATTTGTAGGATCGCCCACCACTTTTGCGCTAAATTATTTTTTTGATCAATTAACAGACTTGTGACTCTTAATTTTCTTTCATCACTGAAAAACATCAGAGCTTGCAATTTTAATCATTATGTGAAACAACAGCGTTATGTGAAACAACTCTTGTCTAAATTTTTATAATTTACTGTTTTGAATTCTACCTAATAGTAAGAACGATATTTTAGTGTTTAGTGAACTATCATTTTCAGTCCGATTTTTATTATAGTGTGCTTTGAAAATAGAAACCCTGAATTTGACATAAATGTGAAGGAATATCCATGAGATCCTATTATGCATTGAGGCTTCACGTGAATCTCAGAAGTCAGTGCTGCTATAAAAGAAAAATAAAATAATCATTTGCCGAATAAAAAGAAAAAAAACTGAGTTTCATAACAAGTTTGTGCAACAGTAAGTTTTGAGTTTTGCTAGTTAAATTTTAGAAAAAAATGTTTTGTATGGAACTGTTCGTGTTCAAACTTATGAAAACATAGAATTCATCCACTGGCGTTATTCTGAGTGGTACAGATGGTGGAACTGAATCTGGAAGTTATGGGTTTTTTTTTCAGTTTGTCTTCACTGGAAGCGAGATTTAGGAAATTCCTGAAACAGTATTTCGAATTGTTAGAAATACCAAAATCTTTTGTAATTTTTACTGTTTTTCGTCCATTTTACAATTTCTGAACAAGAATGATACAGTACTGGTTCATCAATTCATAGTTGAGCGAAATGCGGTTGCCAAAAAGAAGGCGGAATAAAAAGTCATTTTTAGAAGATATTGTTATGAAAAGCCTAAAAAATGGTTAGGGTTATATTTGTGTCAAATTTCGGTTTTTTGGTAAAAACTGATAGCTTGGCTGCAAAAAACTAAGTAAATATAGTAAATAAAACTGAACAATTGAGCGTACCATCTATTAATTTCGATATCTTTTCCTAAATCTGTAACAAGCCACTTGAAACTGTATTTTTTTTGGTGAGACTGAGGTGGGATTATCTTTTTGACTTTACTTGAAATATGTAATTTCGGAAAAAAGTGATCATTCGCTGTAGTATTTTCATTTCCAAACTTTTTGAAACTGTACGTTTAGAATCTTCATTTTTTGTTTTTTGTCAACCATTAACTATCCAATAATTTATGTTTCAAAAACTTATGTAACTGCGCATTCTGAAAGAACTCCTGGTCAACATTGTCCGTTTCAGTGACCACTCATCTATTTGTGTTTTTTCATGAAGATAGTTTGTTCCTCGGATCTCTTTTCCTTCCTTCTTATCTTTTCTCTTATTTTATTTCATTGTTTTTCCTATATTTCTTTTCTTTTAAATAAATGGTTTAATTACCCATGTTCTACAGTAGAATTGAATGTTCATTCAATTACTTATATGTGTGTACATACTGAAACATATTTCATAGTATTACTGATCAATTGGGAACAATATTGTTTTAGTAAATAGTTTTGCCATAACACGTTTGTGAAACCGGTTTAATTGGTAAACTTGACATCAAAGGGCTCAGGTCTTGTTGGAACTCGTTTTGATAAATGTTACATTCTAGGCTCGCATGCATAAGTATTTAGGTATGATCTACCCCCAGTAAGAGCGCGCACCTTGGTCTCTATGCGCGTCTCTCTTTCACATTGTTTGTAGTTTAGTCAGACTTCCCTATATAAGGGACTGACATCCCTCATTCTAGTTCTTCCTTCTTTTCCCTACCTATTAGTGACTACTATTCTGTAATCGTTTATCCCCCCTAAATAAACTCTCTATCTATTCAACCCACTGTTCTTGGGACTACAACCCGGCTACAGTATGCCGGATTCTAAGGACACAACAATAAAGTTTAGAGTCTAGCAGTTGAGAATCTTAATCTTCAATTAGAATGGATGTGATGCAACTGCTGAATTGATGGAAAAGTTAAATTATTCGAGCTCCAACAGCACATCAAAGATTAAACAGAAAGTCAAAATAACATGTTTCATCCTACTCTTGAAACATTACCTTTTGTTGATTAGTTAATCTTTCCCAGAGTAATCGATAAATGGTTGTAACAAACATGAAACAGTTCTTTTGTCTGAGCGGTTTTCGTTATGACAGTTCTAGTATTTCACGGTTAAATACGTTTCAGGATTGAATTACGGTTGTTTTTCCATTTTTATTGTGTTCTTAAAAATTGACATGTGCTAACTATCCAAACAATGGCTACTTAGTGTAACAAGTTGATTTGTGTTACTAATGAAACAGTGAGAATACAATTTGAATAGCGTTTTTTCTGCTTTTCGATGTTGTTCTGTTTCAAAGACATTGTGTTATGAACAAGAAGAAACAGCTATTTAATTTCTTGTCTGGTCTGTTACAGCTTTATATGATATCATGCAACTGCTCCAGAAAAAAATATGCTTGCAGAATGTCTTCTGAGATATTTTAAAATGTCTCATTCAACCTAAAATTAAATTTTTAAATGCGATCATACTGATCAATTTTCATTCAATCACTAGAAGTTCGTGAAGAACAATTCTAATTATAACTTCTTGGAACCGCAGTAGTTTTGGAATCAATTTGAAATAATTGAAACATTTTGTAATGTTTCAAAGCCGTACAATAAATAATGTCTCAATTAGTGTTTACTTCATGGAAAAATGACACTTCTTCATTTAAATTATCTAGTTTTTCTATTTCATGAAGGTCATACTTTGTATGCACTTAATTCAGAAACAGTTTCTCTTCTAATCCAATACCGCTGTATAGATACTAGAATAGCTCGGGAATCTCAAAAAATAGTCCCAAGAGTTGTTGTTGTAATCGCTAGTAAATGGATTGAAAGCTAACCTATATTTTTAAAATCAAACTCTTCCGAATAATTGTGATAAAAAAACCATATTTTTTTCTAAAGCGGAAATTGAGGGATTTTGCTGTTGGGGTAATTATCATGAATTCAATCCTGCAAGTAAATTTTTGATAATAAAACCTGTTTCATGTAACCGATTTTTTTTTGCAAAATTGAGAGTTTTCAGTATTCCATCTTCGCAGACAAACAACATATGCCATATATATTTTTTTAATTGGGCCAAATTATGCTAACTGCTATAGGTACTGGTTTCTTGATTTTCTATTTACTTCGGATACGTTTCGTTTTCTTCTAAAAACACGGAAATTGAGGGAATTATGAATAAATTGAAATGCCTACATGCAAATTTTTGATGATGAAAACGGTTTCATGTAATTGATTTTTATCAAAGATTGTTTGTTTTCGGTTGTTGATTGAATAGCAAACGATATATTCTCAAACTCAAACATAATAAATTCGAAATGTTTGAAAAAATACTGGGACAGAGTAATTTTTAAATTTAAGCCTAGGAACATCTATTGTAGTATTGAAAATAATGTTGATTATAATCAATTGCGTTTTTAAAAAGTGAATACAGTCAGTCCAGAAATGTAAAAATCAATGCTGAAACTGAAGGAAAGCTTTGATTATCGTGTATTTTGAATGGGATTGCGAATAAATTCTGATAGACGTGTTTGTGAAACCGGTTCAATTTGAAAAACTTGACTGCAAAGGTTTCAGGACACGTTGAAACTCGTTTTGATAAAGTTTAGGGTTCTAGAAGTTGATCTCAGAAACTTCTTGACTAGCTCCTTGTGCATTTTAGCCAGGTTATTAATTAAAAAATTACCTCGATCTGACATGGGGGAGAGTATCATTCCGGTGCTCTCCTTTTGGGCGGTAGGGAGGAGTTGGATAGCGACCCGGAAGCCCAACCATCGCATTCTGATCTGGCCATGTGTTCCGGATGGTCTCTGTCTCTAGATCTGAATTAGAGCTCTGGCTTGAAGAACACACGCGCGGACCGGTTGGATGCCGACTTGATCTGGAGGGTGCAAACCTGAAAGGGAAAGTTGAAGGACGTGAGGCTCATGGCGGGAAACGGGCCTACCGTGAGGTAGACCCCCGCCGTTGTAACAGGCTCGCCATACAAAAGTCCGAACAAAAGTCCGAATCTAAAGAAAAAAGCATAATTATTGCATTTTATTATTACAGAATCAATCAGTATAGTTTTGAAATCAATCATATGAAACCGAATAATCGCACGGTGAGAGGTTCATCGAATCGAGGCAGAGCGCACTTGCGCAACACGTGGGCGAGAGGGCGGCGCGAGAGAGACGCAGAGAAACGAGAGAAAACATTTTTCAACTGAAAATTCAGTGTTTCGTCAATTACTAGTGTTGCAAGCCGTGTTGTTGGCGTAATTGTGAATATTTTGATTCCTCATCGATTTCTCACCGATTTCTCACCGATTTCTCATCGAAATCGGTGTTTTTCGTAGTTCTTTTGGACTTAAGACACATTCTCTGTGAAACTCGAGGACCGAGCTGTTACCCACTGTCCAGAAAAAAGTCAAACCGCTTTTTATGGGTTGGTATTATGCATAGTGAGTACCCAGACAACTAATAACACATTGGTCCATATTTCATTTGGCTCCGCCCCCTACCGTCTAAAATAGCCCCTCTGGGAGGTGAAAATTCTAAAAAAAAATCTGAAAGTTTTTTCGATTAAATTTTAACGGGAACGAATAAAAAACGTTATTTTAAGCACTTTTTGTGTTCATACCATATTTTTAGCACCTCATTTTCACCGAGAAAAAATGTCATTTTTGTAAAATTTTCTGGTTTTTTTCAAACTTTTGTTTATATCTCAAAAATCTTACGTTACGGGAGATGGGATCTTTTCAGATTCGGAATCTACATAAAATTTGGATTAATATAGGCCGTGTCCGGTCAAAAATCTCGGGACACCTATTTTTGCTACAGAGCAAAATATGCGATTTTTTGAAGAATTTCAACGTATCACTACTCATGGAGCGAAAATTCAATGTCGTCAAATCGGCTGAGATTTCGTCAGAATATTACACTATATGTTATCTATTTATTCTCAAAATTTCAGCTCATCCGGTTCAATCCGCAGCTTTTTTGAAAATCTGTGTGTCAGTTTTCAGTGGTCCAACCGAAAAAAAATCTAACAACTCCGAGTGGCGAGGATCAAGGCGAGGTGATGATCTGGGCGGCCATCGCCTCTACGGGACGAATCAAGTCACGATTTGTGTCAAAAAACTGAATGGAGCCGATTATCGAATTGTCCTTCGTCGAGGATTGATGCCATTTTGGCGTAGAAACCGGAACGGAACCGTTTCTTCTGGTCAACAATTCGGTAGATTTTCTTGCTCTGTTTATTGAAACTCCGTCATGTTGAAAGATAAAGTTTCCGTTCCGGTTTCTACGCCAAAATGGCATCAATCCTCGACGAAGGACAATTCGATAATCGGCTCCATTCAGTTTTTTGACACAAATCATGACTTGATTCGTCCCGTAGAGGCGATGGCCGCCCAGATCATCACCTCGCCACCTTTGAGGTTACGACGAGAGAATCTCAACTTCTTTTTTTTAGAGATTATGCCAGTAGGAACGGCACCCATCTGGTTCATCTGTTCCAAACGACAGTTTGTGATGTGAAGAATTGTAAAACTGCGTAAATGAGAACGCTCCTGCTCTTGTTTGACCGAATCATGTGCTTGGGTACAGATGAACACAATTACTCTGAAAAAATTCTTTACCAGAAAACTTTTTAGGGAAGAATTGGCACCGGAAGCCGTTTTAGGTGGTTGGGTGCCAAAAACCACTCAACGTACAGCCAACCGACGATTTTTCTGGAAATGTCAGGGAAACGAGGTCAGACTGACTAAAAACGTTTTTTGCAACCATTTCGAAAAGAATTTGTAAGACATTGACCCAAAAAAGGAGTCCTTCCAGGTGGAACGATACTTTTGTGGAATCGTCAAAATCGAAATTTTTGATTTTCTCAAATCTGGGTCACGGTGTAGAAATAAAAACACATGGACCCGAATTCTGTTTAAATATAAAGTATTTTTCATGTGGACACCTTTTTATAAAAATTAAGGTGAGCCCTGTTTTTCGAAGAAAAAAGGGGTGGAACGATACTTTTGTGGAGTAGTGTATGTATGTATGTAAATCAGTAAAATTTTACCACAATTTATTTATTTATTACAGAATTTATTATTATTCCTACTGACTCAGTGTGTGGTTTCGAGACCGCTTCGAGAAATTTATCGAGAAATGTCTCGAGAAATGTCTCGAAAAAGTATCAAGAAATTTCCCGATAAATTTTCTCGATACTTTCTCGATACTTTCTCGAGAAATTTATCGAGACGTTTCTCGAGAAAGTATCGAGACTTTTTTGATCACAAAAGTATCGATACTTTCTCGATACTTTTCTCGAAAAATATTGGTATCGAGACCCGGAGTTTCGATAATTTCCCGATAAATCAGACAGTTTTCAGTGTGTTTTGAAACCAGACGTTTAGAAACCGGACATTTCACAAATTTTTATTTTTGACTTTTTAGTACCAATCTAACAACCAGGGTTCGGTCCCCACTCGTGGCAAAACATTTTTGTTTTTTGTTTTTGACATTTTGGTACCAATCTGACAACCAGGGTTCGGTCCCCACTCGTGGCAAAAAATTGTTGTTTTTTGTTTTTGACATTTTGGTACCAATCTGACAACCAGGGTTCGGTCCCCACTCGTGGCAAAACATTTTTGTTTTTTGTTTTTGACATTTTGGTACCAATCTGACAACCAGGGTTCGGTCCCCACTCGTGGCAAAACATTTTTGTTTTTTGTTTTTGACATTTTGGTACCAATCTGACAACCAGGGTTCGGTCCCCACTCGTGGCAAAACATTTTTGTTTTTTGTTTTTGACATTTTGGTACCAATCTGACAACCAGGGTTCGGTCCCCACTCGTGGCAAAACATTTTTGTTTTTTGTTTTTGACATTTTGGTACCAATCTGACAACCAGGGTTCGGTCCCCACTCGTGGCAAAACTTTTTTGTTTTTTGTTTTTGACATTTTGGTACCAATCTGACAACCAGGGTTCGGTCCCCACTCGTGGCAAAACATTTTTTCATTTTTTTTCTTTGGGTTTTGGTACCAATCTGGTTCTGAAATGGCTTGGAACCAAAAAGCAAAAAGTAAAATGAAAAAAGTTTTGACACCGGAGAGTTGGGGACCGATCCCCGGTTGTCAGATTGGTAACAAAAAGTCAAAAACAAAAAACAAAAATGTTTTGCCACGAGTGGGGACCGAACCCTGGTTGTCAGATTGGTACCAAAATGTCAAAAACAAAAAACAAAAATGTTTTGCCACGAGTGGGGGTCGAACCCTGGTTGTTAGATTGGTACTAAAAAGTCAAAAATAAAAATTTGTGAAATGTCCGGTTTCTAAACGTCTGGTTTCAAAACACACTGAAAACTTTTTCACAAAATACAACTTCCCGGGAAAAGTATCGAGACGTCTCGAAAGTATCGAGAAAGTATCGAGAAATCACTCAAAATTTCTCGAGAAAGTATCGATACTTTCGAGACATCTCGAGAAAGTTTCGAGAAATTTTCGAGAAATTTTTCCCGGGAAATTTCTCGATAATTTCTCGAAATGGGCTAGTATCGAGAAAGTCATATCGATACTTACACACTGTACTGACTGATATTCACTGTTTCACAACTACATCAATTACTTTCTGGACAATACCGAAATGTTGAATCAAGAAAATTCTTTATAAGAAATCAATTTGAAGTGTGGTGAAAAATCATTAAAGGACAAAAATTATATGGGAAAAACATTAACGTGTGTCACAACAAATTAATCTGATATTAAATTTTTCGCAAACGAAAAAGTGGTTAAAAACCAGTGCTTCTACCTTACAATTTAATTTTTGGAATCTGTTAGGTTACTGTTTTAATATGGGCTCTTAATGTTCTGTTTAATTTTCAATTCTTCAATTCTTCAATGATTGGTCATTGCAAAAAAATGGTCTGATTGTCCTTGTCGGTTTTTGCAACAAAAAATCAATCTTCAAAGGGCTTTCAAACATTTTGTTACTGTTCCGAAATGATTAAGAACTTGCAGAAACAGTTTTATTTAATTAATAGGTTTGACGCTTGTAATTATTTTCTACAAAATAGTTTGAAGACTTTAGAGTAGGCCTGAAACAGATGCCCACGCATAAATTCGAGGGTTATCGTTTTATAGGTAATGAAAAATGAGAATAAGCTGCCATTTAAATCGACACGCTGAGATTACGGTAGATGAGTGAAAACTTGAATGAACTGTGAACTGTCGTTGTAAACACGGTTATGAGGGTCCTAAACCACCGTGCAATTCACAGCCATTCTGTAAAAAATGAAAACCCAGGGGTGGCATGAAAATATTGGATTTATGAAACGGAAGGAAAATGAAAATCCGGCAATCTACATAACTGTTGGAAACAATAAGCTCGACGTATTTCACGGTCTTATCAATAGTGCTTTCAAGCCGTATGTAGACACTTTTATTTGAAACCGTTTTTTTTTGAGATACCAAGTTTCATTGAAATTTATCAAAACAACAACTACTCATTGAACTTATCGAGTTTTTCAATTTCATGAAGGTCATATTTTGAATTCACTCGATTCAGAATCGGGTTCTCTACTAATCTAATACTGCTGTGTGGAAACTAGATTAGCTCGGGAATCTCAAAAATGGCCGCTTCACTAGACTACCGGTTTCGCGGGAAAAATATGAATTCATATGGACCAATTATGTCTCCTGTGGCATTGGATTACTGAAATTACCTTCAAATTCACGATAATCGTGAAACAGCGAAGCAGGTTTTGAAAGTGACGGTACCTAGAGCTCGTAAGTTTTATAAAACCTTTTGGGTAGCTGACAAATAAAATTATTAAAACAGTTTCAGAAGTTTGACCTATAATTTGTAATTTTTCAGCATACAATTCAGCGTTATTAAATCTTTTTCAAACACCAAGTCATGTCTATTTGGAAATATGAAACATGACCTGACAGACATAAGTGAGTCATGGGAAAGCTGAGAAAACACTGATTTCAAATATGTACTCACAAGTTATCGCAGGTTTTATTGAGTCACTCAACTACATTAAACTTTTATTTGTTAATTTCAATAGATGAACTAGTTCATCATCTGAAGCTGTATATTGACATACAGGGTAAAGCTAAAATAGGGCACTCTGAAATGTGAACAATGAAAACTCATAACACAGGATTCAAGATTCGATTTGTGTGATCCCACGCTAATTTTAAGCTAAACTTGTGTGAAAGGCCATTCGACCTCTTCTGGTCGTTGGTCCCATAATTATTCTATCGCCCGAGTCTCCGTCACTCTTGCGGCTCTTCCGTCTTGCGGGTGGTCACATGAGTGAGAGGGACGAGGGAGGAAAAGGCACGCGGAGCCACACCCACGAGTATTCTATTCTTATTCCTCAGTAAGACTTAACATCTGGCCGGAGAGAGGTCGGTCCATCTGGACCTCTCTCCGCTTACTCAATAAACATGGATCGATCCTTAATCATGTTTTCTATATCTTATGGGAAAGATATGGGCAAAATATCTAATCTATAACATGGAGATTCCCACCTCGAGATTGAACTCGAACTCTTATCTTCATATAAGAGTTCCTGGTCGTCTAGCCCGAAATTTTATCTTTTTGCCACTGCACACGATCCCACCGCAGTAGATAAAATTCCGTAAGCTAGAAGGAGTTCTGAGTGTGCCCCACCGCTACACCATGGCCCACCTATTATTCCTATTCTCCCATCCCCTACACCACCCACTCCCTCACTTCTATTTTACTCTGGTCTAGCTATTATATTCCTCAATCAGTTGCGGTCATGTCACTTGCTTCAGTGCGGATTTTGGACGTCAATCGTCATGTATCGTTGAATTTCGACATCAATGCTGAAATGGCAAACAGCTGCGTATCCAGATGAACCCGTGATGGTCATATATGGTATTTAATTGGATGATAATTGTTCCTCTAAAATGAGTGATTTAGTTCCTACGTTGATTTTTAAGCCATTGAGTGAGCTGTTCCGTAGTGATTTGTATAAGAGCGTTGAAAATTCCGCCTTGATTCAGACATCCCCCTCCCCACCCTTACCATATTTTAATCGCAGTTAACTAATCTCAACGACTAAATTCTCATTTTCTTTCTTTTGAGAAGTAAGACCCAGATAGAAGCCGCCAAAAATAGTCTCATTCTCATTGTAGGCCCCCGCAGCCCCCAGCGCCGTCGTTCTTAAAATTCCGGTAAATAGAGTAAGACTGGGCAAAGAAATTTTGAGATCAATCTGTTTGTATTGTATTTTATGCTAGACTAGAATATTATATTTGTTTGATAGTTTTTCTTGATTGTTTATTCCTTTTAAAAAAACGGTTTCCACCTCGAGCACTAACACCAACTTCCGGTGCTCCGAGGACGAAGCAATTTTTTAAAGGGGTGGGATGTGGCGTCGCGTTGCGACATTAATTTTGGCTAATCTTTTAGGAAGTTGTGACGTATTCGGGCTCTAATTATATATATACGCATATATGTATATATGTGTATATATGAGCTCGGAGGACCTCGCTGCTTTCTAAAAAGGGTAGGATGTGAAAGGCCATTCGACCTCTTCTGGTCGTTGGTCCCTTTCTTATTCTATCGCCCGAGTCTCCGTCACTCTTGCGGCTCTTCCGTCTTGCGGGTGGTCACATGAGTGAGAGGGACGAGGGAGGAAAAGGCACGCGGAGCCACACCCACGAGTATTCTATTCTTATTCCTCAGTAAGACTTAACATCTGGCCGGAGAGAGGTCGGTCCATCTGGACCTCTCTCCGCTTACTCAATAAACATGGATCGATCCTTAATCATGTTTTCTATATCTTATGGGAAAGATATGGGCAAAATATCTAACCTATAACATGGAGATTCCCACCTCGAGATTGAACTCGAACTCTTATCTTCATATAAGAGTTCCTGGTCGTCTAGCCCGAAATTTTATCTTTTTGCCACTGCACACGATCCCACCGCAGTAGATAAAATTCCGTAAGCTAGAAGGAGTTCTGAGTGTGCCCCACCGCTACACCATGGCCCACCTATTATTCCTATTCTCCCATCCCCTACACCACCCACTCCCTCACTTCTATTTTACTCTGGTCTAGCTATTATATTCCTCAATCAGTTGCGGTCATGTCACTTGCTTCAGTGCGGATTTTGGACGTCAATCGTCATGTATCGTTGAATTTCGACATCAATGCTGAAATGGCAAACAGCTGCGTATCCAGATGAACCCGTGATGGTCATATATGGTATTTAATTGGATGATAATTGTTCCTCTAAAATGAGTGATTTAGTTCCTACGTTGATTTTTAAGCCATTGAGTGAGCTGTTCCGTAGTGATTTGTATAAGAGCGTTGAAAATTCCGCCTTGATTCAGACATCCCCCTCCCCACCCTTACCATATTTTAATCGCAGTTAACTAATCTCAACGACTAAATTCTCATTTTCTTTCTTTTGAGAAGTAAGACCCAGATAGAAGCCGCCAAAAATAGTCTCATTCTCATTGTAGGCCCCCGCAGCCCCCAGCGCCGTCGTTCTTAAAATTCCGGTAAATAGAGTAAGACTGGGCAAAGAAATTTTGAGATCAATCTGTTTGTATTGTATTTTATGCTAGACTAGAATATTATATTTGTTTGATAGTTTTTCTTGATTGTTTATTCCTTTTAAAAAAACGGTTTCCACCTCGAGCACTAACACCAACTTCCGGTGCTCCGAGGACGAAGCAATTTTTTAAAGGGGTGGGATGTGGCGTCGCGTTGCGACATTAATTTTGGCTAATCTTTTAGGAAGTTGTGACGTATTCGGGCTCTAATTATATATATACGCATATATGTATATATGTGTATATATGAGCTCGGAGGACCTCGCTGCTTTCTAAAAAGGGTAGGATGTGAAAGGCCATTCGACCTCTTCTGGTCGTTGGTCCCTTTCTTATTCTATCGCCCGAGTCTCCGTCACTCTTGCGGCTCTTCCGTCTTGCGGGTGGTCACATGAGTGAGAGGGACGAGGGAGGAAAAGGCACGCGGAGCCACACCCACGAGTATTCTATTCTTATTCCTCAGTAAGACTTAACATCTGGCCGGAGAGAGGTCGGTCCATCTGGACCTCTCTCCGCTTACTCAATAAACATGGATCGATCCTTAATCATGTTTTCTATATCTTATGGGAAAGATATGGGCAAAATATCTAACCTATAACACTTGTTTTTTGATTCAATCTTTTTTCTATTATTTGTATAGGAGCAGTGAGTCAAACATCAGAGTTAAAAAAAAATCAATTTTAATCATGAAGTCAGTACTGCTAAAAACCAGTTTCCAGTTTTGCTGATTTAATTATCTAATTGAAACCTTGTTGTCACAATATTCTGATGACATCCTACATAAACTAATGTCATATTAATTGAAAATGAATATATCTTCTTTGATATGCAAAAATGGAGAAGCAACGGCTCTACGAATAAAAAAGAAAAGTATTGAGTTTCATAGCACGCTTGCGCAAAAGAAAATTTTGAGTTTTGATTACCAATTTTTCGAGAAAATTGTTTTCTAATATCAGTGATTTTTGACACAGATAAGAATGGTTAATAATAATTTTATTGACTTCTAACCAGGGAGGATTCAAAAACGCGTCTACTGAAATAACCTCCAGCCCGGGTATTATAGACTACTACATCCTCTGATCGACGAGTCTATCCGGAACCGACACAGATAAGAATGGTGGGGGAAGTTAATTTCATAAAAAATACCCTGTTTTTAAGAATTTCAATTATAATTTTATTGATTTCTAGATTTTAAAAATGTCCTGTTTTTTAGGAATTTTAATTATAATTTTATTGATTTCTATATTAAAAAATGTCCTGTTTTTAGGAATTTAAATTACAATTTTATGGATTTCTATATTAAAAAATGTCCTGTTTTTAGGAATTTCAATTATAATTTTATTGATTTCTAGATTAAAAATGTCCTGTTTTTAGGAATTTTAGTCATAATTTTACTAATTTCTAACCCGGGAGGATTCAAACCCGCGTCTACTGAAGTATCCTTCAGCCCGGGTATCATAGACTACTACATCCTCTGATCGACGAGTCTATCCGGTACCGACACAGATAAGAATGGTGGGGGAAGTTAATTTTATAAAAAATACCCCGTTTTTAAGAATTTCAATTATAATTTTATTGATTTCTAGATTTTAAAAATGTCCTGTTTTTTAGGAATTTTAATTATAATTTTATTGATTTCTAACCCGGGAGGATTCAAACCCGCGTCTACTGAAGTATCCTTCAGCCCGGGTATTATAGACTACTACATCCTCTGATCGACGAGTCTATCCGGAACCGACACAGATAAGAATGGTGGGGGAAGTTAATTTCATAAAAAATACCCTGTTTTTAGGAGTTTCGATTATAATTTTATTGATTTAAAAAATGTCCTGTTTTTAGGAATTTAAATTACAATTTTATGAATTTCTATATTAAAAAATGTCCTGTTTTTAGGAATTTCAATTATAATTTTATTGATTTCTAACCCGGGAGGATTCAAACCCGCGTCTACTGAAGTAACCTTCAGCCCGGGTATTATAGACTACTACATCCTCTGATCGACGAGTCTATCCGGTGCCGACACAGATAAGAATGGTGGGGGAAGTCAAAGTTAAGAGCGATAAAGTATTTTATTTCTGGGGTTTATAACTCACGTCAATCAAATTGATCGTCTTGTGATTCGTCTCGATCCATTGCTTTCTTGTCCACCGTTTGTTGTGTTCCTAATCTATCACGACTGTTGGTTTGTTCTTCATGCGCTGTGGTTTACCACTAAAAAAGAAAACATTAATTCATAAATGAACTTAAAAAAACAGGGAATATGAGTACAAGATAAATCATGGTTATCTCAAAGTTATCTCAAATCTCAAAGATGGCCAGAAAAGAGAAGATAGAAGAATCACCATCCAGTACGGTGAGATGGTGGACGAATGAGCCAAGAAAATGAGATGAGGAGACTGGGGGGTCAGTGGGTGGAGTCTAGTAGAAAACAGCCATCTGTTGATCTAATTGGATAAGTGATTTCCCATGGAGATAAGTGAGCAGGTGGTTTGAGTTAACAATAATGAAACAATAGGCAAGTGTCTATCTATTTTATGTTATCTTGGGAAAGGGCACGGAAAAAGGAGGAAAGAGGTGAATGAGGTCAAACAAAAACGAAAAAACACAGTCATCTGGCAAAAGACAGGTGGGCCCTCTTATCCTACCGTTCAAGGTTCCAAGTTTCCCCCAAAATCATCCTTTTGGACCGATTTCTCAAGGAGATAAGGAGGCAGATGGTAATACGTGAAGAACACATAAAAACCAAGTATAAGTTTGGTCTAAAAACCAAGAATGAGTAGCAAGTCTTAGCTAAAATAACGAGAAGCACACAAAACGTAAGAAAAACGGCGAATATTTGAGAGAAAGTCACTATTAATTTCATCAAAACCGTATTTTGACACAAACTAGAACCTCAAACGCGGATAAACAACTTTTTGATGAAATAATCAATGTATTTCAACGCCACGCGCCTAAAACCTACAATAAAACAAGAAAACTAAACATTTGTTGTAAAAACCAAAACGTGCCTCCGCCAGCGCCCAAGAGTGCCGAAATTCTTCACTTTGTAAGCGAAATTAACAAAAATAGCGACGAGAAGCGTGCCCGTAGGTCAACGCGGCAACACAGTGACACTCGAAGTGGGTCTAGAAACTCAAGTGACTTTAAAGAAATGTTTTAGAAGAGAAACCGCCAACCATACAGAATGTACGGAAACAAGGAAGCTTACTGTGAAAAATATAAAGTTTCGACAAGGAAAATTCAAACGAATGTGAAATGAAACGATAGTCATCCAGGGGGGGAAGGACAGGTGCATTTTCCAACCCTTGAAGGTTCCAAGTTTCCCACAGAAAAATTTGATCAGGTCCCAAGTTTTGAGGAGTTTTCTATCTGGTTTATTCGAGATATCTAATTTTCTTTATTACTGGAAATATAGGTTTGAGCTTCATGTTTATATACAGAGACTAGAAAAATGTGTTTAAGAAATAGCAAAGTTTGAAATAAAGAATCAGGTGGTAAATACCGTAAAACCTGTAGTAGAAGCACCATTTTTATTGAGACGCTCCCTGACTTGCGCTCTGAATAATTGAACAACTACTCTGAATTGAGGATTTCAATGTGATTTGTTCGGAGGAAATGTTTTTTTTACAAAAAGTGAAGAGGTGAAAGATGAAGATTTGCCGGTATACATGGTGGTCTTTAGTAGTGTTAGGTTGATATTTTGACCTATTTTCCACCCTGTCGGGACACACCCTGACCGTCTGTCGGGACACATGTGGATCCAGCGGGGAGGGACAGCTGCGTCCAATTAGTGCCGCGGCTCCCTCTTGAGTCCCTGCCCCCCCTCCCGCGCCCCTTTGTCTGACTGTCTGCACCCTCCACTCTCTCTAAGCTCCGCCCCCTTTCGCGGTAAACCCCTATTATGCGGGAAGCGCCCCTCATAGTAGTAGGCGCAGCAAGATGAAAGTGAATTGGCACCATATGTTGCAAATTAGCAAGATCACAATATGATATTAATAAGTGATATCACGTTATGATACTGATTAGGATGAGATGCTAGATTTAGTGAGAAAGTGCATCCAATTAGAGCTCCTTCCCTTTTTTAAAAATGAGAGTGAGTTAGCGAAACCACCCGGCAATTTCGCAATTTTCCAATGTCAAAAACGAGTAATGCGCGAAGGTGCGACGCGTTTCTAGAAACCTTAGTGACAAATTGTGCATCATAAATTCTGTGAAATTTGTTTCATTGAACTGTGAATTTTTAAAACATCATATATCAAAAGTCAACACATTTCACTTTTAAGTTTATTATATTCCTCTCAAATGACCAAAGTTCAATCTTTTCTCCCCTTTCTAAGCGCCCCCCCCCCCTTTTGTGGTAAATCTTCCTCTCCTCTTGCGGGGAAAAAATAGGGCATCGTCTAACTGTCTCTCCTCTCGTCCCCCCTCCTTTTGCGGGAACCCCCTCTTTATGCGGGAATGGGAATGCCCAGTGCGTGGTATCAAAAGTGCCAAATTTTTGCAAGATCCTTCACAATGTAATTGTAATAACGTTTTATTAGCGGAGAAAAAATCGAACAAGAGTTCCATCAGCCACAATGATCAATCGTCCAACTTCCACCTAGTGTACAGCATCCTGGATTGAAACTAAAAGAAGAAAGTATCAAAATCCTAAACGAAAGGGAAATTCCTTACTTTGTTTCCAATTTTGGAATATTGAGTAGATTCTCTTCCAATTTTGCAATTTCTACACAGATATCACCAATTTTCAATGTTGATTGATTGTATACTTGTACTATCTCCCGATCCGGAATTTTCCTTTCCTCGATAGACTTGTTGATGACATCACACATGTCCTGGAGTTTTGAAGGCGCATCATGTAGTTGGCGGTTTGCAATTTCCCCCGATTTCTCAACAAAAGTTTCTTCACATCGTACATATTGTGAAATCCAACTTCCATTGAAAATTCAGTCATCCTGAATAAATGTTTAAGAGACCAAATTTTGATTATTAGAAATCACAATGGCAGCACGTTATATAACAATCAACATTTCTTTTAATCAGTTTATTTTCAAAAGAAACATTTAGTCCTCAATATTATTTTCACGCTTGAAGACGAGAAGATCGTGATTGAAAAAACTTGTTGCGACGTTGAATGTTAAAGTTGGCGCAGCGAATTTTGCACAGCGACAAAGCTGAATTTTTCCAAAATTATAGAGATATTGCAAATAAAGCAAAAAAAAACTTACGAAATTGTTGGTATTCCTCATTGACTTGCACGACATCCATGTTGCGATTTAGTTTTCTACACGTGAAGCACATTTGGAGCACAAAAGTCGGATCATCAAACATGAAGAGTGGTTTCAATTGTGCAGCCTAATTGGTTTGCATTGTGACATCCCTTGCCTTTGCAGTCATGTACTTCTAAAAAATACTAGTTTTCAAAAAAAAAGGAATACTAGTTAAAAAAAAGAATTTTGAAAAAAGAAATGTACCTGATGATTTTCTTTCCATGCTCCTTGTTGAATAGGCTTGTATGGGGTAGATTGGAGCATTTGTGGTTTGAGAGCTTTTTGAATTCTGGGCATGCTTCTAGAAAAGAAAAAAACGAGAGTGGCGGAGAAAAGGAGGGGACGGTGGCGAAAAAAGAGACACTTGAGAGTTAATCCTATTAAATCCCGTTGCGCGTCCCAACTGGATGACGCAATAATAATTCAATTAGTCATGTTCAAGGAGTCGTTGAAAAATCACGCTTTCACTGTATGATTTTATACGTGTCAAAAAAAAACACGGGTTGGCTCTTTGAAAAAATAGAATTTATTCAAAGCACAATGGTACAATTGATCAATTTTAAGATTTAAAGCTCATTGACACGTTGCCGGCATTGATCGCATAACATTATTGTAAGAGTTCTGCCATCATAAGTCGTGTTTTCGTGACATTCTTTACAGAAATAAACGCACACAAATTTTTCCATTCCACGAAATGCCAAAGTTTCTAAAATATAATTCATAAAACACTTTCAATTGAAAAGATGGCACAACCTCGTTCTTCAATCTGCTTTTTGCGAGATACTCGCTTTCGTTTTGGCTTTTCAGGCGATTCATTCATTTTTATCATTTTCTTTCCGCTTATTTGTCGTTTTGGCTTTGACACTGGATTTTCTGAAAAGAAGGGCGCGTCACACATCAATCGAAAAGAACTCACTCTGGACAGAAACACAATTTTCCACACACGTTTGGGTTTCAGCATCTGGAATGTTTCATTTTTATCAATTATTAAGCAAAAAAACAAAACCTTGTCTATTAAATTTTTTTCTGGGTGTTTGAGTAATTTGATTAGCTGGGAAAAAGAGTTCAGTGGCTAGCATTGACGGAGAAGGAGACAGGCTCAAATCTTGGAATATGGTTCCATTTTCCACAACGGGAGGATTAATGTCAAAATCCGACATGGATCGAAGAGATGGAATAGAATTCATTTCAGACAAAAAATATTGGTCACCACTTGGTGTGTTGAAATTCTGTAGAAATGAAGAGAGACTCAAGATGCAAGGGAGAAAAAAGTGGGCGGAGTCTTGTACGGTAAATTTTCCAATTTTCATCAAAATTCTATTCTACCATGTAACACAAAAATTTTTTCATCATGACTACTTTCATTGAAAAGCAAGAATTTTACATTTTAAAAAGTATCAGAAGAAGATCTAATTTGAAAATTGTAAATATTTTCGAATAATAGAACTCATGCTTCAAGTTGCAGAGGGATGCTAGGGCAATGCACTAATTGCAATCACCTCCCCAAGAACATACTTTTTGATTAAAACATCTCATTTTGAAAAGAGGAAAAGCTGAATTTTATAACCTACAAACAGCTAATCCTCTAGATGCAAGAACAATCTTCAAGTTTTGTGGTTTGACCCCCCAAAAACATGAGATGGCAACAAACATGATCCAAATTTGCAAATTGTCATTGCGGATGAGGTGGGGTGTATGAGTATTCTCGAAGAGTTGAATACTGTTTTGAAAAGAAAGACCGCATTTGGTGGATGCGAACGAGCGAGACAAGTTCCAATTATACAAAGGATTGTGAGTGTCAACGAAGAGGATCCAGCTCCTCGTGGATAACAAGCCTATAGACTGGGTCGAAATCAAGTGACTTCAAAAGAAGAAGGAAAAAGTGCATACAATTCTATTTTTTTAGTATCCTTTCATCAGTAAAGAGGCTATCATAGCCTTGGATGAAAAACATGAAATCAATTAATGAAATCACTTTTCTGAAAATCCACGGAAACGAATAAATGACATTATCCCTCTAAGTTCTATGCAAAAAGTGAAAGAAAGTGAAAGTGTGTCGTCCCTCACGGTTCATAATGAGATTAAAAAGGGGGGAGGGGAGGAGTGCGCGCCAAACCCGACTACGTCAGCTGCTCCCGAAAATTTCGAAAACCGCGTCATTTGCATCATCTTTCGCCCTACAGAATGGATATTCCTTCTTCTTCTTCTTCTTCTTCTGTTCCTGGTGAGTATATTAGTTTTTCGCAAAAAATCATACCATTTTTTTTTAAAGATGATGCAATTATTGCTCAACACTTTCCTACAAGGGAAGAAATGGAGTTTCTCCGAAAATTTGCCGACATTGTTGATGGCACGAAAAAAGTTCAAATAACAAGTGACGTACTAAAAGTAGGACCCACTAGAATTGCATTGAAAAACGTGGATCAATTTCCAACAAATGTGCGCCTTGATCAGAACATTGGAAGACTTTTTGACATTTTTATTCGTGCAATGATAAAAGAATGTGGAGGAAATTTGCAAACTACAAAATTTTGGATAAACCTTCAACATCCTGGTTATCACGATGACGATGGATTTTATATCATGCATAAGACGTACCAAATGGCAAACGGCCACACTCTAATAAACACAATAGCCCGCCATAGTCAATCAAAAAAGGAATTGGCAATGGATGAGGCGATGATCTTCACAATGCGCATCTTTACGCGTCCTCCAAAAGCAAGACCGGGAAAAGGAGGTCGTATTCCGGATCAAATCTTGGCAAGTTTAAATTTTTTTCAAGTCCTCTACTATTATTCTTCTTTCAGCGTAAATTTGGAGTAAAAACTCGAAATGTTGTCGGAACTGGACACTGTCTCCCCAAGGCGCTAATCATTGGAATGGCATGGAGTGATATGCAAAACAATAAATGCCATAGCACGACAAACAGTTTCAAAAGACTGACTAGAGCAGAGGTGAGTTGATTTCTTTTCCAAAAAAAGCACAAAAATTTCATTTTTAGTATGAGCACACGTCGCGCCCTAAAATTCAATTAAGAGAAGCCAAGGCACTACTAAAAGCTGCAAAAATGAGGCAAAGGCAATCAGAGCACACACTCGATGATTTGAAAAAGCTTGCAAAGCACTTGTCCAATTATCGAATCCGTGTATGGGCTCTGGAAGATGGAGTGGCTGTGCCTACGGTAGTTTTCGATGAAAACCAGTCAGCCGAAGGCTTCATCCCAATCTTTTATGCTCAAGAACATTATGAATTTTTCAAACCCACTTGCCCAACAGTTGGTGTGAGATTTTGTTTCAAATGTCATAAACTGGCTGATGACAAGCATTGGAAAAAATGTTCGGTAGAATGTAAGAGATGTGGCAGAGATAATTGCATCCAAAAACTCGACTCGATGCAAATCTACTGTGCAGAGTGTAACATTAACTTCTACAGTCAAGAATGTTATGATGCTCACTTGGAAAAGCCATCCGCGAAATCACTTCCGTTTTGCAGTCGCTATGAAAAGTGAGTTTTTTTTCAATTTTTTCCTCAATTTTTTTTTCTTATAGATGCAAAGAATGCTACGTCATTCATCGCCGAGAAGAATATGCAAAAGACAAACACGTATGTTACCATTCAGACTTTTGCAACGTTTGTATGGAAAAAGTATCTGGAGATCATGATTGTGTGCATGCCGCCCCAACACAAGCCTCAAGAAAGCGTGCCCTAGAACGGCAATCAAAGTGGACTATTGTCATTTATGACATTGAGACAATTGTAGTAAAAAGTGGAGAGTATAGAGGTGAGTTGATATCATCAAATGACATATAATGTTCTTTTTTCAGGAACCGACAACTTTGGAGTAAAACACGAACCTAATCTCATTTGTTATAAACTGGTTTGCGAAAAGTGTAAAGAAGGCGAGTGCGAAAGATGCGGTAAAATAGAGACGATATCGTACAAGGACAAAGAAAGTGGGTCGGTCATTGAAAGATTTGCATCATTCCTAAAAGAAGATCCAAGACTTGTGAATGCATACGTCATTGCTCATAATGGTGGCCGGTAAGTTGTCTCCAAGAATTTCTAAACAAATTTCCCCCTTTTTCAGCTATGATCACGTATTCACATTGGAGGAAATGATGAGAAAGGATCCGTATGAGCCCGATTTCACAATGACTGGTTCGGCATTCATTTCTGCAAATGTAAAGCTGTCAAAGAAAAATACGCTTCACTTTCGCGACTCTGTACGCTATATGGCAATGAAACTGGATCAACTCCCCAGTGCCTTTGGTCTTCCAACAAAATCAAAAGGCCACTTTCCATATCTGTTCAACCATCCCGACAATTATGGAACAATATTACCAACTCTTCCTCCAATCGACTACTATGAACCGAAACTTATGGGCGTGAAGGCGAGGGCAGAGTTTGAAGAATGGTATGAGAGTGCAAAGGATCATCCGTTTGATTTTGACCAAGAGATTGTCGACTATTGCAAAAACGATGTGAAAATTCTCACGGAGGCGGTGGTGAATTTTATAAAGGTGCGTCTTTGTTTCTATTGTCAAATTGATCCCTTTTTATTTCTAGTTGTGCGAACCCCACTGTAATGGTTGGAATCCCATCATCCAGAGTCCAACGCTTGCTTCGTACATTTTGTTTGTGCTAAAATACCAGCATATCAAGACGGGAGACATTGGATACATCCCCGAAAACGGTTGGCCAGGCCGGAACAATTCAAAGTATGCCCTCAAATATTTGCTATGGCTGGAACACGAGACACCAGGACTGGAACTTGTCCATAAGCTTAGAAAAAGTGGTGAGCATTATGTAACGTGTGGCGAGCGCGGATTCTTTGTCGACGGATTCAATCCTGAAACTCTTGATGTCTATGAGGTTCACGGATGCATGTGGCATGGATGCCCGAAATGCTACCTCGATCGAGAAGCCAAATGTCCACGAAACAAAAATATGACAATGGAACAATTATGGGACAAAACAGTGGAAAGGGAGCAGGTTATCCGAGAGGCAGGCTACAATCTTCGTACGATTTGGGAATGCGAAATCAAAGAAATGCTTCAGAAAAATGGAAAAATGGCAAAATTCTTCAAAAATGCAAGTTTTTCTCCCTAGTATACGTAGTAGAGATCATTAATTTTATATTTTTCAGTGCAGCTACACAGCTCGCCTCAATCCAAGAATGGGAATGAATGGAGGAAGGACGCAACAGTTTCAAAGCTTGGTCACTGCGACCGATGAATTTTCAATCGAATTTCTCGATTTTTGCTCACTCTACCCCTATATCAACATCAAGGGCACCGTCTACCCACGCGGAGCGCCTCATAAAATTACGGAAAATTTCGCACCAACTGATGAATCAATCCCTTATAATGGTCTCGTCTATTGTGATTTGCTGCCACCTCCACAATGCCCAATACCCATCGCTCCGGTTCGAACCGACTCGAAACTCTTATTCCCATTGTGTAAGTCTTGTGCCTTCTCAAAACAAAGCGGCCCGTGTACGCATACCAAAATATCAGAGAGATATTTTACTGGTGTGTGGTGTACCGATGAGCTAAAATTGGCCCAACAAGAGGGATACCAAATTTTGAAATATCACGAGGCCTGGCACTGGGAACCCGAGGCATGGTTCCGTGGAGGATTCTTTGAGAGCTTTATGAAACCACTCCTCAAGATGAAACACGAAGCTTCTGGATGGCCACAAGTGGACATGACTCAACAGGAAAAACTCGATTATGCTCAAGACATTTTCGACAAGGACGGTGTATGGATAGAGCTGGACAAGGTCGAACATAACCCCGGACTTCGTAGTTTTGCAAAGCTCTTCTTGAATAGTGTTTGGGGAAAATTTGCTCAAAATCCACTCAAAACCGAAACACGCCTCATTCCAATTTCAAAAGCGGTCGAAATTTGGGAATTTTTCGAAGAACCAGGCTATGAACCAAAATGTTTCAAAGAGTGGGGAGAGCATCATGTGCTGGTGGCGCGGCGCCCTCTAAAGGAGAATGTGAAGACTGCAAAGTTTACGAGTATCGTGTATGGAGCCCTCACAACATCGGCAGCACGAATCAAATTGTTCAAGGCAATGCAACTGGTCGGAGCCGAGAATTTGATTTATTGTGGTAAGCATTTCGCAAAATAGACTCTTCTCAAGCAATTTTTTCAGATACCGACTCTATAATCTTCAAACAAAAGCGAGGAACAGACCCACTAAAGTCTCTAAAAGGGGACGCACTCGGGCAGTTGACTAGTGAGGTGCCATCCGGATGGAAAATTGAAGAGATTGTTGCAATGGCACCAAAAGTCTATGCATTGAAAATGGTGGACGCGCAGGGCAATCATCGCTATGTGACAAAGGCAAAAGGAATCACACTAAACTCTGAGACTATGGATAAGATCAATTTTGAGACAATGCGTAAAATGGTGAGGATTTATGACTAGTGTATTTATAACTTTGTCAAAATTTAGGTCACTGCAAAGCTGGATGGTGTTGGCAATCAGGAAACAATTGTGCGAAGGATGCGAATGAAGAGAGGCTCAAACATTTTGGATGGACTTCGAACCGTCATAGAGCCAAAAAGAGTACGCCCAATGATGGATAAAGGACATTTTGATGAGTCTGGAGTGTTACAACCATTTGGAACACATTGTGATAACATTGAATTTGATGATGATTACATGTTTTGAAAACGGGTCTCATTTCCGGTTTGTTTTGTTTTAGCAGTTTTACAATAAATTATAATGTTAATAGTGAATTTGCATCTACCCAAGAATTAAATTCAGGTCCATATCTTCTCCAACGAACGAGATGTTGAGTCTTTCCGCGCCCAGTTCGAGTGTTTAAGTTTTTCTCAGTTTCATGCATCCTGAGTTACGCCTCAAACAACTCAAATAGTTTTTTTCGGCGCATATTTCATTCAGAAATTGAAATTGAACTGTTGTACCACTCGGAAATGTACATCCTGTCACATAGGACTTGTCATTGAGTTTTATATACCTGAAGGATTTTTTTAGACTCTGCATAGACCATTCATGTGCGTCACTGAGTCTCATACATACACACACTATGGTCTGAAGTGAAATCCGGCGAATACATGAATTTTCTTTGCCTCTTGGCTTTGAAATATCATGTAAAAACAAAATTCACTCTATGCAAAGAAGTGATTCAATTCACAAAAGTCAAAACTGTTGAGAATCGCTATAGCTTCATTAGATTTCATGCTAATTGTTGTGTTTGCATCAAAAAATACTCATCTAGCAGGGTACCACCCGCATTAGTTTTTACCAGCACGAATTTCTTTCGACCTGTCCCCCAGCTCAAAGTGTAGCATCCCATCATCACGTTCCCGTTAATTCAGACTATTTCTCCAAGCATGCATACGTCTCGCTAAATATATGTGCCACATGTACTATTTTCCTCACTTCTTTCCAATCTTTAGAGAATTTCATTCAAACCAACGGCTTTTTTTCGTTTTTAACATAGTGTGACCTAGATGAATTTTCAACTACGCACACCCTACTCGAATAGAAATAGCATTGCTGAAATACAAGACAGTCGACTCGCAAAAACTGTTGGCAATTCAATACTCATTTCATTGCAAATTTGTGTACAAACTGTAAAAAACATCAAACTTGCATCATTTTCAATAAAAATCATGATACGTACACTTATTTTAAACAGTCTATTGCCCTTTTTTAGACACTACACATGTATTTTATGCTATCTCATCAAATTTCTCTATGCAAAATGAATAAACTACCATTTGAATACGATGCTTGTTGGTACGTTCATAGCATATTTATAAATGTACTAGTAATGCTTTTGAAAGTAGCACACCCGTTGAGTTAGCAGAAAATATTGTACTAGTAATATCAGTGATCTAGTGAAACAGTTGTCTATCAAAAAACAATATTCACTCTGTTTTCAACTAAATATACAGGCATCTATTGAAGAAACACGCTTAAAGTGTCTTGTTGCAAGCTTTTTGAATGATATTCACAAAATGTCTTAGCTCAGAATGTACTCACAATTACAAATATAAAATCGTTATACACATAAAGTATGGAGTCCGATGTTTAACTGGAAGCCGAAAAATAGGAGTATAGGAGGAATATAACCGTTCAATAGCTTTTTGGGCATGATCCTGCTACATAGTAATTATGGCTAAATGTCTGCAGCATATGCACATACTTTTAACCAATGTTACGAACTTAATGTTTAAATGCATAGTTATTTTAAAAAAATAGAGTATGGACTGGTATGGGGATGACTGCGATGGGTCTTGACCGATATAAAAAATGTGATACAAAAGGCGTTATACTGATGTTTTTCATATGACCATTCTATAATATTTTCAAAATCAAACACGATAGTAAGGTTGTGGAGAGAGACGAACGAGAAAAAACAGCATAATGTGGTGTTCAGTGGGATAATAAGAGCGAGCGACACGAAACTTTTCTAGGTCAACCAACAATAAGTCTCTTTTTTCATACGGAAGTTTACAAATAACAAAAACACAGTACGAATCTGGATTAGCGAATGGCCTCGCCTCTCGCCGCCGTAAATACGCTTAAGTCACCTTATTCTTTCGTTGGTGAAGATTATGACCAATTCGTAGAGATCATTCATCTCTACACATAGTGCGCTTCACAATACACCCAAGACGAATAGACAGACTATGTGATTGAGGAAGAGTGTACTGACCGTTAGATTCTTTCGACCAATGGGGGTCCAAACTCAATTCAGTGTGTTTATTTTGATTTCGCGTAACTTATAGAATAAAGTTAACCCTTATTCTTCTATATTTCTCATTTATTTAGTTTTACACTTCCGGTAATCTAGCTCAACCAAAAGAATTCTTTTTGAACTCACATAATGTCTGCCTTCCATGTAAACGTCTTGCCCTCCTATTAGTCATATATCAGGAACTTTATGTTTCTTTGAGGCTTGGATAGCTCTATTCTCGATGCTGCCTTTATGTTATCATCACGTTATTTTGTAAAGGGTTCGTTTCACTCACAACTGTTTCCGTAGACCGGACATTCGTCATCGCTCACCGCGACGACTCATTTACCGGTCGGTGGTGTTGGAAAGGGGGGTAGTGGGGGTGTTGGGGTGTGGTAGTGTTAGAAAAGTAGGAAAACGTGGTTTTTAAAAGTATTTCTTTGTGTTTTTTACACTTGTGACATAAAAATTTCACAGTGCCTACAATTCACATACTATTCTATGTAAATTTCTCATTAAATCATTGAAACAACTGTATATTGTTAATTACGGCTTCATGAGTTATGAAAAAAATTAAATCAAGAACATAATCAAGAAGTATACAGTGAAGGTGTTATAGAAGACAAAAATTCGGTTATACATCCTAGAACTAGATATAGCTTCTTCATCTACAGGAATACACCTCCACAATGCTTGATTTAGTCATTCAAGTGTTTAGTAGAATGTTCCTAGAATTTCCGCCCAATCCTAAAAAATAAATAGACGAATTGACTTTAAATTTAACATAGGTCCCCGTTTTTGTCTGAATCAAAAGCGTTGATTTGAATGTTTTAGAAAGAAAGTTATATCAAACTTGCAAGGAACCAAGAAAAAACAAAAGAAAATAACTACTTTTGAAAGAATAAAACATTTTAATTTGGCTGCCACCTATGATACTTAGTCATATGAGGGGCTTATATCAAATTGATGATCATATTACAATGCATACCCCTCATCTACTTGAATGACTAAATCAAGCATTGTGGAGGTGTATTCCTGTAGATGAAGAAGCTATATCTAGTTCTAGGATGTATAACCGAATTTTTGTCTTCTATAACACCTTCACTGTATACTTCTTGATTATGTTCTTGATTTAATTTTTTTCATAACTCATGAAGCCGTAATTAACAATATACAGTTGTTTCAATGATTTAATGAGAAATTTACATAGAATAGTATGTGAATTGTAGGCACTGTGAAATTTTTATGTCACAAGTGTAAAAAACACAAAGAAATACTTTTAAAAACCACGTTTTCCTACTTTTCTAACACTACCACACCCCAACACCCCCACTACCCCCCTTTCCAACACCACCGACCGGTAAATGAGTCGTCGCGGTGAGCGATGACGAATGTCCGGTCTACGGAAACAGTTGTGAGTGAAACGAACCCTTTACAAAATAACGTGATGATAACATAAAGGCAGCATCGAGAATAGAGCTATCCAAGCCTCAAAGAAACATAAAGTTCCTGATATATGACTAATAGGAGGGCAAGACGTTTACATGGAAGGCAGACATTATGTGAGTTCAAAAAGAATTCTTTTGGTTGAGCTAGATTACCGGAAGTGTAAAACTAAATAAATGAGAAATATAGAAGAATAAGGGTTAACTTTATTCTATAAGTTACGCGAAATCAAAATAAACACACTGAATTGAGTTTGGACCCCCATTGGTCGAAAGAATCTAACGGTCAGTACACTCTTCCTCAATCACATAGTCTGTCTATTCGTCTTGGGTGTATTGTGAAGCGCACTATGTGTAGAGATGAATGATCTCTACGAATTGGTCATAATCTTCACCAACGAAAGAATAAGGTGACTTAAGCGTATTTACGGCGGCGAGAGGCGAGGCCATTCGCTAATCCAGATTCGTACTGTGTTTTTGTTATTTGTAAACTTCCGTATGAAAAAAGAGACTTATTGTTGGTTGACCTAGAAAAGTTTCGTGTCGCTCGCTCTTATTATCCCACTGAACACCACATTATGCTGTTTTTTCTCGTTCGTCTCTCTCCACAACCTTACTATCGTGTTTGATTTTGAAAATATTATAGAATGGTCATATGAAAAACATCAGTATAACGCCTTTTGTATCACATTTTTTATATCGGTCAAGACCCATCGCAGTCATCCCCATACCAGTCCATACTCTATTTTTTTAAAATAACTATGCATTTAAACATTAAGTTCGTAACATTGGTTAAAAGTATGTGCATATGCTGCAGACATTTAGCCATAATTACTATGTAGCAGGATCATGCCCAAAAAGCTATTGAACGGTTATATTCCTCCTATACTCCTATTTTTCGGCTTCCAGTTAAACATCGGACTCCATACTTTATGTGTATAACGATTTTATATTTGTAATTGTGAGTACATTCTGAGCTAAGACATTTTGTGAATATCATTCAAAAAGCTTGCAACAAGACACTTTAAGCGTGTTTCTTCAATAGATGCCTGTATATTTAGTTGAAAACAGAGTGAATATTGTTTTTTGATAGACAACTGTTTCACTAGATCACTGATATTACTAGTACAATATTTTCTGCTAACTCAACGGGTGTGCTACTTTCAAAAGCATTACTAGTACATTTATAAATATGCTATGAACGTACCAACAAGCATCGTATTCAAATGGTAGTTTATTCATTTTGCATAGAGAAATTTGATGAGATAGCATAAAATACATGTGTAGTGTCTAAAAAAGGGCAATAGACTGTTTAAAATAAGTGTACGTATCATGATTTTTATTGAAAATGATGCAAGTTTGATGTTTTTTACAGTTCGTACACAAATTTGCAATGAAATGAGTATTGAATTGCCAACAGTTTTTGCGAGTCGACTGTCTTGTATTTCAGCAATGCTATTTCTATTCGAGTAGGGTGTGCGTAGTTGAAAATTCATCTAGGTCACACTATGTTAAAAACGAAAAAAAGCCGTTGGTTTGAATGAAATTCTCTAAAGATTGGAAAGAAGTGAGGAAAATAGTACATGTGGCACATATATTTAGCGAGACGTATGCATGCTTGGAGAAATAGTCTGAATTAACGGGAACGTGATGATGGGATGCTACACTTTGAGCTGGGGGACAGGTCGAAAGAAATTCGTGCTGGTAAAAACTAATGCGGGTGGTACCCTGCTAGATGAGTATTTTTTGATGCAAACACAACAATTAGCATGAAATCTAATGAAGCTATAGCGATTCTCAACAGTTTTGACTTTTGTGAATTGAATCACTTCTTTGCATAGAGTGAATTTTGTTTTTACATGATATTTCAAAGCCAAGAGGCAAAGAAAATTCATGTATTCGCCGGATTTCACTTCAGACCATAGTGTGTGTATGTATGAGACTCAGTGACGCACATGAATGGTCTATGCAGAGTCTAAAAAAATCCTTCAGGTATATAAAACTCAATGACAAGTCCTATGTGACAGGATGTACATTTCCGAGTGGTACAACAGTTCAATTTCAATTTCTGAATGAAATATGCGCCGAAAAAAACTATTTGAGTTGTTTGAGGCGTAACTCAGGATGCATGAAACTGAGAAAAACTTAAACACTCGAACTGGGCGCGGAAAGACTCAACATCTCGTTCGTTGGAGAAGATATGGACCTGAATTTAATTCTTGGGTAGATGCAAATTCACTATTAACATTATAATTTATTGTAAAACTGCTAAAACAAAACAAACCGGAAATGAGACCCGTTTTCAAAACATGTAATCATCATCAAATTCAATGTTATCACAATGTGTTCCAAATGGTTGTAACACTCCAGACTCATCAAAATGTCCTTTATCCATCATTGGGCGTACTCTTTTTGGCTCTATGACGGTTCGAAGTCCATCCAAAATGTTTGAGCCTCTCTTCATTCGCATCCTTCGCACAATTGTTTCCTGATTGCCAACACCATCCAGCTTTGCAGTGACCTAAATTTTGACAAAGTTATAAATACACTAGTCATAAATCCTCACCATTTTACGCATTGTCTCAAAATTGATCTTATCCATAGTCTCAGAGTTTAGTGTGATTCCTTTTGCCTTTGTCACATAGCGATGATTGCCCTGCGCGTCCACCATTTTCAATGCATAGACTTTTGGTGCCATTGCAACAATCTCTTCAATTTTCCATCCGGATGGCACCTCACTAGTCAACTGCCCGAGTGCGTCCCCTTTTAGAGACTTTAGTGGGTCTGTTCCTCGCTTTTGTTTGAAGATTATAGAGTCGGTATCTGAAAAAATTGCTTGAGAAGAGTCTATTTTGCGAAATGCTTACCACAATAAATCAAATTCTCGGCTCCGACCAGTTGCATTGCCTTGAACAATTTGATTCGTGCTGCCGATGTTGTGAGGGCTCCATACACGATACTCGTAAACTTTGCAGTCTTCACATTCTCCTTTAGAGGGCGCCGCGCCACCAGCACATGATGCTCTCCCCACTCTTTGAAACATTTTGGTTCATAGCCTGGTTCTTCGAAAAATTCCCAAATTTCGACCGCTTTTGAAATTGGAATGAGGCGTGTTTCGGTTTTGAGTGGATTTTGAGCAAATTTTCCCCAAACACTATTCAAGAAGAGCTTTGCAAAACTACGAAGTCCGGGGTTATGTTCGACCTTGTCCAGCTCTATCCATACACCGTCCTTGTCGAAAATGTCTTGAGCATAATCGAGTTTTTCCTGTTGAGTCATGTCCACTTGTGGCCATCCAGAAGCTTCGTGTTTCATCTTGAGGAGTGGTTTCATAAAGCTCTCAAAGAATCCTCCACGGAACCATGCCTCGGGTTCCCAGTGCCAGGCCTCGTGATATTTCAAAATTTGGTATCCCTCTTGTTGGGCCAATTTTAGCTCATCGGTACACCACACACCAGTAAAATATCTCTCTGATATTTTGGTATGCGTACACGGGCCGCTTTGTTTTGAGAAGGCACAAGACTTACACAATGGGAATAAGAGTTTCGAGTCGGTTCGAACCGGAGCGATGGGTATTGGGCATTGTGGAGGTGGCAGCAAATCACAATAGACGAGACCATTATAAGGGATTGATTCATCAGTTGGTGCGAAATTTTCCGTAATTTTATGAGGCGCTCCGCGTGGGTAGACGGTGCCCTTGATGTTGATATAGGGGTAGAGTGAGCAAAAATCGAGAAATTCGATTGAAAATTCATCGGTCGCAGTGACCAAGCTTTGAAACTGTTGCGTCCTTCCTCCATTCATTCCCATTCTTGGATTGAGGCGAGCTGTGTAGCTGCACTGAAAAATATAAAATTAATGATCTCTACTACGTATACTAGGGAGAAAAACTTGCATTTTTGAAGAATTTTGCCATTTTTCCATTTTTCTGAAGCATTTCTTTGATTTCGCATTCCCAAATCGTACGAAGATTGTAGCCTGCCTCTCGGATAACCTGCTCCCTTTCCACTGTTTTGTCCCATAATTGTTCCATTGTCATATTTTTGTTTCGTGGACATTTGGCTTCTCGATCGAGGTAGCATTTCGGGCATCCATGCCACATGCATCCGTGAACCTCATAGACATCAAGAGTTTCAGGATTGAATCCGTCGACAAAGAATCCGCGCTCGCCACACGTTACATAATGCTCACCACTTTTTCTAAGCTTATGGACAAGTTCCAGTCCTGGTGTCTCGTGTTCCAGCCATAGCAAATATTTGAGGGCATACTTTGAATTGTTCCGGCCTGGCCAACCGTTTTCGGGGATGTATCCAATGTCTCCCGTCTTGATATGCTGGTATTTTAGCACAAACAAAATGTACGAAGCAAGCGTTGGACTCTGGATGATGGGATTCCAACCATTACAGTGGGGTTCGCACAACTAGAAATAAAAAGGGATCAATTTGACAATAGAAACAAAGACGCACCTTTATAAAATTCACCACCGCCTCCGTGAGAATTTTCACATCGTTTTTGCAATAGTCGACAATCTCTTGGTCAAAATCAAACGGATGATCCTTTGCACTCTCATACCATTCTTCAAACTCTGCCCTCGCCTTCACGCCCATAAGTTTCGGTTCATAGTAGTCGATTGGAGGAAGAGTTGGTAATATTGTTCCATAATTGTCGGGATGGTTGAACAGATATGGAAAGTGGCCTTTTGATTTTGTTGGAAGACCAAAGGCACTGGGGAGTTGATCCAGTTTCATTGCCATATAGCGTACAGAGTCGCGAAAGTGAAGCGTATTTTTCTTTGACAGCTTTACATTTGCAGAAATGAATGCCGAACCAGTCATTGTGAAATCGGGCTCATACGGATCCTTTCTCATCATTTCCTCCAATGTGAATACGTGATCATAGCTGAAAAAGGGGGAAATTTGTTTAGAAATTCTTGGAGACAACTTACCGGCCACCATTATGAGCAATGACGTATGCATTCACAAGTCTTGGATCTTCTTTTAGGAATGATGCAAATCTTTCAATGACCGACCCACTTTCTTTGTCCTTGTACGATATCGTCTCTATTTTACCGCATCTTTCGCACTCGCCTCCTTTACACTTTTCGCAAACCAGTTTATAACAAATGAGATTAGGTTCGTGTTTTACTCCAAAGTTGTCGGTTCCTGAAAAAAGAACATTATATGTCATTTGATGATATCAACTCACCTCTATACTCTCCACTTTTTACTACAATTGTCTCAATGTCATAAATGACAATAGTCCACTTTGATTGCCGTTCTAGGGCACGCTTTCTTGAGGCTTGTGTTGGGGCGGCATGCACACAATCATGATCTCCAGATACTTTTTCCATACAAACGTTGCAAAAGTCTGAATGGTAACATACGTGTTTGTCTTTTGCATATTCTTCTCGGCGATGAATGACGTAGCATTCTTTGCATCTATAAGAAAAAAAAAATTGAGGAAAAAATTGAAAAAAAACTCACTTTTCATAGCGACTGCAAAACGGAAGTGATTTCGCGGATGGCTTTTCCAAGTGAGCATCATAACATTCTTGACTGTAGAAGTTAATGTTACACTCTGCACAGTAGATTTGCATCGAGTCGAGTTTTTGGATGCAATTATCTCTGCCACATCTCTTACATTCTACCGAACATTTTTTCCAATGCTTGTCATCAGCCAGTTTATGACATTTGAAACAAAATCTCACACCAACTGTTGGGCAAGTGGGTTTGAAAAATTCATAATGTTCTTGAGCATAAAAGATTGGGATGAAGCCTTCGGCTGACTGGTTTTCATCGAAAACTACCGTAGGCACAGCCACTCCATCTTCCAGAGCCCATACACGGATTCGATAATTGGACAAGTGCTTTGCAAGCTTTTTCAAATCATCGAGTGTGTGCTCTGATTGCCTTTGCCTCATTTTTGCAGCTTTTAGTAGTGCCTTGGCTTCTCTTAATTGAATTTTAGGGCGCGACGTGTGCTCATACTAAAAATGAAATTTTTGTGCTTTTTTTGGAAAAGAAATCAACTCACCTCTGCTCTAGTCAGTCTTTTGAAACTGTTTGTCGTGCTATGGCATTTATTGTTTTGCATATCACTCCATGCCATTCCAATGATTAGCGCCTTGGGGAGACAGTGTCCAGTTCCGACAACATTTCGAGTTTTTACTCCAAATTTACGCTGAAAGAAGAATAATAGTAGAGGACTTGAAAAAAATTTAAACTTGCCAAGATTTGATCCGGAATACGACCTCCTTTTCCCGGTCTTGCTTTTGGAGGACGCGTAAAGATGCGCATTGTGAAGATCATCGCCTCATCCATTGCCAATTCCTTTTTTGATTGACTATGGCGGGCTATTGTGTTTATTAGAGTGTGGCCGTTTGCCATTTGGTACGTCTTATGCATGATATAAAATCCATCGTCATCGTGATAACCAGGATGTTGAAGGTTTATCCAAAATTTTGTAGTTTGCAAATTTCCTCCACATTCTTTTATCATTGCACGAATAAAAATGTCAAAAAGTCTTCCAATGTTCTGATCAAGGCGCACATTTGTTGGAAATTGATCCACGTTTTTCAATGCAATTCTAGTGGGTCCTACTTTTAGTACGTCACTTGTTATTTGAACTTTTTTCGTGCCATCAACAATGTCGGCAAATTTTCGGAGAAACTCCATTTCTTCCCTTGTAGGAAAGTGTTGAGCAATAATTGCATCATCTTTAAAAAAAAATGGTATGATTTTTTGCGAAAAACTAATATACTCACCAGGAACAGAAGAAGAAGAAGAAGAAGAAGGAATATCCATTCTGTAGGGCGAAAGATGATGCAAATGACGCGGTTTTCGAAATTTTCGGGAGCAGCTGACGTAGTCGGGTTTGGCGCGCACTCCTCCCCTCCCCCCTTTTTAATCTCATTATGAACCGTGAGGGACGACACACTTTCACTTTCTTTCACTTTTTGCATAGAACTTAGAGGGATAATGTCATTTATTCGTTTCCGTGGATTTTCAGAAAAGTGATTTCATTAATTGATTTCATGTTTTTCATCCAAGGCTATGATAGCCTCTTTACTGATGAAAGGATACTAAAAAAATAGAATTGTATGCACTTTTTCCTTCTTCTTTTGAAGTCACTTGATTTCGACCCAGTCTATAGGCTTGTTATCCACGAGGAGCTGGATCCTCTTCGTTGACACTCACAATCCTTTGTATAATTGGAACTTGTCTCGCTCGTTCGCATCCACCAAATGCGGTCTTTCTTTTCAAAACAGTATTCAACTCTTCGAGAATACTCATACACCCCACCTCATCCGCAATGACAATTTGCAAATTTGGATCATGTTTGTTGCCATCTCATGTTTTTGGGGGGTCAAACCACAAAACTTGAAGATTGTTCTTGCATCTAGAGGATTAGCTGTTTGTAGGTTATAAAATTCAGCTTTTCCTCTTTTCAAAATGAGATGTTTTAATCAAAAAGTATGTTCTTGGGGAGGTGATTGCAATTAGTGCATTGCCCTAGCATCCCTCTGCAACTTGAAGCATGAGTTCTATTATTCGAAAATATTTACAATTTTCAAATTAGCTCTTCTTCTGATACTTTTTAAAATGTAAAATTCTTGCTTTTCAATGAAAGTAGTCATGATGAAAAAATTTTTGTGTTACATGGTAGAATAGAATTTTGATGAAAATTGGAAAATTTACCGTACAAGACTCCGCCCACTTTTTTCTCCCTTGCATCTTGAGTCTCTCTTCATTTCTACAGAATTTCAACACACCAAGTGGTGACCAATATTTTTTGTCTGAAATGAATTCTATTCCATCTCTTCGATCCATGTCGGATTTTGACATTAATCCTCCCGTTGTGGAAAATGGAACCATATTCCAAGATTTGAGCCTGTCTCCTTCTCCGTCAATGCTAGCCACTGAACTCTTTTTCCCAGCTAATCAAATTACTCAAACACCCAGAAAAAAATTTAATAGACAAGGTTTTGTTTTTTTGCTTAATAATTGATAAAAATGAAACATTCCAGATGCTGAAACCCAAACGTGTGTGGAAAATTGTGTTTCTGTCCAGAGTGAGTTCTTTTCGATTGATGTGTGACGCGCCCTTCTTTTCAGAAAATCCAGTGTCAAAGCCAAAACGACAAATAAGCGGAAAGAAAATGATAAAAATGAATGAATCGCCTGAAAAGCCAAAACGAAAGCGAGTATCTCGCAAAAAGCAGATTGAAGAACGAGGTTGTGCCATCTTTTCAATTGAAAGTGTTTTATGAATTATATTTTAGAAACTTTGGCATTTCGTGGAATGGAAAAATTTGTGTGCGTTTATTTCTGTAAAGAATGTCACGAAAACACGACTTATGATGGCAGAACTCTTACAATAATGTTATGCGATCAATGCCGGCAACGTGTCAATGAGCTTTAAATCTTAAAATTGATCAATTGTACCATTGTGCTTTGAATAAATTCTATTTTTTCAAAGAGCCAACCCGTGTTTTTTTTTTGACACGTATAAAATCATACAGTGAAAGCGTGATTTTTCAACGACTCCTTGAACATGACTAATTGAATTATTATTGCGTCATCCAGTTGGGACGCGCAACGGGATTTAATAGGATTAACTCTCAAGTGTCTCTTTTTTCGCCACCGTCCCCTCCTTTTCTCCGCCACTCTCGTTTTTTTCTTTTCTAGAAGCATGCCCAGAATTCAAAAAGCTCTCAAACCACAAATGCTCCAATCTACCCCATACAAGCCTATTCAACAAGGAGCATGGAAAGAAAATCATCAGGTACATTTCTTTTTTCAAAATTCTTTTTTTTTAACTAGTATTCCTTTTTTTTTTTGAAAACTAGTATTTTTTAGAAGTACATGACTGCAAAGGCAAGGGATGTCACAATGCAAACCAATTAGGCTGCACAATTGAAACCACTCTTCATGTTTGATGATCCGACTTTTGTGCTCCAAATGTGCTTCACGTGTAGAAAACTAAATCGCAACATGGATGTCGTGCAAGTCAATGAGGAATACCAACAATTTCGTAAGTTTTTTTTTGCTTTATTTGCAATATCTCTATAATTTTGGAAAAATTCAGCTTTGTCGCTGTGCAAAATTCGCTGCGCCAACTTTAACATTCAACGTCGCAACAAGTTTTTTCAATCACGATCTTCTCGTCTTCAAGCGTGAAAATAATATTGAGGACTAAATGTTTCTTTTGAAAATAAACTGATTAAAAGAAATGTTGATTGTTATATAACGTGCTGTCATTGTGATTTCTAATAATCAAAATTTGGTCTCTTAAACATTTATTCAGGATGACTGAATTTTCAATGGAAGTTGGATTTCACAATATGTACGATGTGAAGAAACTTTTGTTGAGAAATCGGGGGAAATTGCAAACCGCCAACTACATGATGCGCCTTCAAAACTCCAGGACATGTGTGATGTCATCAACAAGTCTATCGAGGAAAGGAAAATTCCGGATCGGGAGATAGTACAAGTATACAATCAATCAACATTGAAAATTGGTGATATCTGTGTAGAAATTGCAAAATTGGAAGAGAATCTACTCAATATTCCAAAATTGGAAACAAAGTAAGGAATTTCCCTTTCGTTTAGGATTTTGATACTTTCTTCTTTTAGTTTCAATCCAGGATGCTGTACACGAGGTGGAAGTTGGACGATTGATCATTGTGGCTGATGGAACTCTTGTTCGATTTTTTCTCCGCTAATAAAACGTTATTACAATTACATTGTGAAGGATCTTGCAAAAATTTGGCACTTTTGATACCACGCACTGGGCATTCCCATTCCCGCATAAAGAGGGGGTTCCCGCAAAAGGAGGGGGGACGAGAGGAGAGACAGTTAGACGATGCCCTATTTTTTCCCCGCAAGAGGAGAGGAAGATTTACCACAAAAGGGGGGGGGGGGGGGGGCGCTTAGAAAGGGGAGAAAAGATTGAACTTTGGTCATTTGAGAGGAATATAATAAACTTAAAAGTGAAATGTGTTGACTTTTGATATATGATGTTTTAAAAATTCACAGTTCAATGAAACAAATTTCACAGAATTTATGATGCACAATTTGTCACTAAGGTTTCTAGAAACGCGTCGCACCTTCGCGCATTACTCGTTTTTGACATTGGAAAATTGCGAAATTGCCGGGTGGTTTCGCTAACTCACTCTCATTTTTAAAAAAGGGAAGGAGCTCTAATTGGATGCACTTTCTCACTAAATCTAGCATCTCATCCTAATCAGTATCATAACGTGATATCACTTATTAATATCATATTGTGATCTTGCTAATTTGCAACATATGGTGCCAATTCACTTTCATCTTGCTGCGCCTACTACTATGAGGGGCGCTTCCCGCATAATAGGGGTTTACCGCGAAAGGGGGCGGAGCTTAGAGAGAGTGGAGGGTGCAGACAGTCAGACAAAGGGGCGCGGGAGGGGGGGCAGGGACTCAAGAGGGAGCCGCGGCACTAATTGGACGCAGCTGTCCCTCCCCGCTGGATCCACATGTGTCCCGACAGACGGTCAGGGTGTGTCCCGACAGGGTGGAAAATAGGTCAAAATATCAACCTAACACTACTGTCTTTCACTCTTTCAAACTCGTTTTCCCTATCTTTTCTCCCCTTTTATAATAATTAGCACAAACAAACAACAAAGGTGGTAAGGTCTATTGTCTGGGTTAATTTTCTTCACAAATACCACCTGCCATGTTATCTTCTTGAGAAATCTGAACGTATACAGTGCATATGCCCCGCCCCCCCCCCCTGAAGATATGAGGTCGGATGAATGAAATACTGTAGTTGTCCCTTTCACTTTTTCACAGAGCACTCCTCTCTTTTTCAGCTCTCTCTGTTTCTAATTGCATTTAACCTATCTGCACTTCCAGCTAAGTTCTCTGTGAAAAAATAAAGTTTCGCGCGCTGAAACGAGCAAGCGCAGTAAGTTGTGGGCGGTGCTTAAACTGCAAGCGGCGCAATTCTTAATTAAAAAAGACAACTGGAATTAGATCCGCGTAGCATATTTACGCTTGTAGTTTAAGCTCCGCCCACAACTTTATGCGCTTGCGCAAATTTTTTTTTTGAAAATCCTTGTCGAAACTTTATATTTTTCACAGTAACCATTCTTGTTAATTTGTTTCCGTACATTCCGTACGGTTGACGGTTTCTCTTCTAAAACATTTCTTTAAAGTCGATTGAGTTTCTAGACTCACTCTGTATGTCACTGTGTTGCCGCGTTTGACCTACGGGCACGCGCGCATTTCTCGTCGCTATTTTAGTTAAATTCCTTTTGAAAATGAACAATTTTGGCACTCTTGTTTGCTGGCGGAGGCACGTTTTGGTTTTTAGACCAAATTTATAGTTTTCTTGTTTTATTGTAGGTTTTAGCCGCGTGGCGTTGAAATAAATTGATTATTTCATCAAAAAGTTTGATATGAATCAGTAGTCCGTTTTATTATTCGAGTCACAATCCCACTTCCAACCTTAGTTACTGTCATAGTCTTACGAAGCTTATGTTTTCCCTGATCCCCACAGTTTGAGTCAATACCAGATGTCTTTATCAATAATTTACACATTGTCTCTCTCGGTATATTGTCTGGGGCATTTTTCTTCACGTATTACCATCTGCCTCCTTATCTCCTTGAGAAATCGGTCCGAACGGATGACTTTGGGGGAAACTTGGAACCTTGAACTGTCTGATTAGAGGGCCCACCTGTCCTTTGCCAGATGACTATCGTCTCCTGTCACCCAACTTCACTTTCGTTTGAATATTCACGTTTTTGTTTGACCTCATCAACCTCTTCCTCCTTTTTCCGTGCCCTTTCCCAAGATAACATAAACTAGATAGACACTTGCCTATTGTTTCAATACTGTTAACTCAAACCACCTCCTCACTTATCTCCATGGGAAATCACTTATCCAATTAGATCAACAGATGGCTGTTTTCTACTATACTCCGCCCACTGACCCCCCAGTCTCCTCATCTCATTTTCTTGGCTCATTCGTCCACCATCTTACCGTACTGGATGGTGATTCTTCTATCTTCTCTTTTTTGGCCGTCTTTGAGATATCTATATAACCATGATTTATCTTGTACTTATATTCCCTGTGTTTTTAGTTCGATTATGAATTAATGTTTTCTTTTTCAGTGGTAAACCACAGCGCATGAAGAACAAACCAACAGTCGCGGTGGATAAGGAACGGCCGAGGGCAACAAACGGTGGACAAGAAAGCAATGGATCGCGACGAATCACAAGACGATCAATTTGAAAGACGTGAGTTATACACCCCAGAAATAAAATACTTTATCGCTCTTAACTTTGACCTCCCCAACCATTCTTATCTGTGTCGGTACCGGATAGACTCGTCGGTAGTCTATAATACCCGGGCTGAAGGTTACTTCAGTAGACGCGGGTTTGAATCCTCCCGGGTTAGAAATCAATAAAATTATAATTAAAATTCCTAAAAAACAGGACTTTTTAAAATCTAGAAATCCATAAAATTATAATTGAAATTCTTAAAAACAGGACATTTTTTATCTAGAAATCAATAAAATTATAATTGAGAGTAATAAAAACAGGGTATTTTTTATGAAATTAACTTCCCCCACCATTCTTATCTGTGTCGGTACCGGATAGACTCGTCGATCAGAGGATGTAGTAGTCTATAATACCCGGGCTGAGGTTTTCCTCAGTAGACGCGGGTTTGAATCCTCCCGGGTTAGAAATCAACAAAATTATAATTAAAATTCCTAAAAACAGGACTTTTCAAAATCTAGAAATCCATAAAATTATAATTAAAATTCCTAAAAACAGGACATTTTTTATCTAGAAATCAATAAAATTATAATTGAGAGTAATAAAAACAGGGTATTTTTTATGAAATTAACTTCCCCCACCATTCTTATCTGTGTCGGTACCGGATAGACTCGTCGATCAGAGGATGTAGTAGTCTATAATACCCGGGCTGAAGGTTACTTCAGTAGACGCGGGTTTGAATCCTCCCGGGTTAGAAATCAATAAAATTATAATTAAAATTCCTAAAAAACAGGACTTTTTAAAATCTAGAAATCCATAAAATTATAATTGAAATTCTTAAAAACAGGACATTTTTTATCTAGAAATCAATAAATTTATAACTGAAATTCCTAAAAACAGGGTATTTTTTATGAAATTAACTTTCCCCACCATTCTTATCTGTGTCGGTACCGGATAGACTCGTCGATCAGAGGATGTAGTAGTCTATAATACCCGGGCTGAGGTTTTCCTCAGTAGACGCGGGTTTGAATCCTCCCGGGTTAGAAATCAACAAAATTATGAGTAAAATTCCTAAAAACAGGACTTTTCAAAATCTAGAAATCAACAAAATTATAATTAAAATTCCTAAAAACAGGACTTTTTAAAATCTAGAAATCCATAAAACTATAATTAAAATTCCTAAAAACAGGGTATTTTTTATGAAATTAACTTCCCCCACCATTCTTATCTGTGTCGGTACCGGATAGACTCGTCGATCAGAGGATGTAGTAGTCTATAATACCCGGGCTGAAGGTTACTTCAGTAGGTGCGGGTTTGAATCCTCCCGGGTTAGAAATCAGTAAAATTATAATTGAAATTCCTAAAAACAGGACTTTTTTATTAATAAATCAATAAAATTATAATTGAAATTCCTAAAAACAGGACATTTTTAAATCTAGAAATCAATAAAATTATGATTAAAATTCCTAAAAACAGGGTATTTTTTATGAAATTAACGTCCCCCACCATTCTTATCTGTGTCGGAACCGGTTAGACACACTTCGACCAGAGGGTGAAGGAGTCTATAATATCCGGGCTGAAGGATACTTCAGTAGACGCGGGTTTGAATCCTCCCGGGTTAGAAATCAGTAAAACTATAATTGAAATTCCTAAAAACAGGACATTTTTATTTATAAATCAATAAAATTATGATTAAAATTCCTAAAAACAGGACATTTTTTATCTAGAAATCAATAAAATTATGATTGAAATTCCTAAAAACAGGGTATTTTTTATGAAATTAACGTCCCCCACCATTCTTATCTGTGTCGGAACCGGTTAGACACACTTCGACCAGAGGGTGAAGGAGTCTATAATATCCGGGCTGAAGGATACTTCAGTAGACGCGGGTTTGAATCCTCCCGGGTTAGAAATCAGTAAAATTATAATTAAAATTCCTAAAAACAGGACTTTTTAAAATCTAGAAATCCATAAAACTATAATTAAAATTCCTAAAAACAGGGTATTTTTTATGAAATTAACGTCCCCCACCATTCTTATCTGTGTCGGAACCGGTTAGACACACTTCGACCAGAGGGTGAAGGAGTCTATAATATCCGGGCTGAAGGATCTTTACTATTAACAAACACCAGATTCTGTATGTTTGTGTGTGTGTCGCCGATCCTACCGCCCTTCCTACTGAACCGATTTTCTTCAAAGTTGGACCAAAAGATCAGGAATTTCCCCCGCATGATGCCCGTCTTTTTCTTTTTTCAAAATTCTCAAAATGACGCCTTCTGAGCCAAAAACACTGATAAAGCATAGGGGAATGAAAAACGGAAAAAGATGCGTGAAACTGTCGGCCTAAGCGTCGTCATTTCTTTCCTTTCTTCGGCTTGCATTTTCCGTGGGCTGCGTGGTTGAAGGCGGCGTGTCGACGCGTCCGATCTGGCAAGTTATGCGTCATTGACTACAGTTAGTTTTTAGTTCGATCCCGGGGGCGAAGAAAGATTTTTAATTTTTTTTTGTTGATAAATTCGGAAAAAAGAGATTTCCGAACGTGTCGTCTGTTTCCAATAAGGAAAAGTACGGTCCGCGTTCTAAAAAGCGAAGACGTGAAAGATGCTTTGGTATCATAAGATTCAAAAAAGTTGATGATTCCATCCGTGTCGTTTTTCTCCAGATTGATCAAATCATACAAATACGGGCAGTTTTCTGGGGACAGCTAAAAGGGGATGAATTCATTGTGGATATGGGTTTACATTTTTTTAAAGTTTTATTAGCCATTCTTTCCAGCATTTACTTCTTCCTCTTACCACGGTTTTAGCTCCGCCTACTTTTTTTCGTGTAAAATACAGTGAAAAGCAGAAGTTGCATGAAGTCCAGACATTGGGCCCACGTAAAGCACATTCTTTTGAACTGCCGATAATTATCATTTTCCTTTTTCCCTTCATGCTCCATCGCTCAGAATCAGATGAGAGATTGAAGCTCGGAGGAGTTGATGGGACATTCAACGCATGACACAGGAGTTGATGAAGAAAAACGACGAAAAGAAGACGTCGGGCACTGCTATCCGGACTTGAGATTGTCCAGAATCCATGGCAAATGTTGCTGACCTATCACCCTATATTTGAATATCCACTAATCTTTTGGTTCTCTTCAAGGCCGCCTGAAGAAGCGAAAATTTTCCATGGCTGGGAACTGAGATATAAAATCGCCCACCGGCCTTTTTGACAGCCTTGGCTCGGTTCACATATGATCGTAGAGCTTGACGGAATGGAAGGGATTGAGGACGAGATGATGAACACGAAAACGAGATAAGAAAAACGCATAACCTCGCTTTAGAGAGAAAGAGAGATCAACTTTTGATGACTTCAGGAAATAAAGCTGCTGATTCAAATCGTATGGTAGCCGAACAAAGCTGAGAGTCAGGATGACACAAAATTGAGATTGAAAATCATGGCAACTGATACAGCACTCCGACTATCTCTACAGTCTGACACTGAGAAGTCGAAAAGCAACAGAACCAACGCCAAAAAATTGGAAACAGCAGTGAAAAAAGTCCGAAGATAATCTAGAAGAGCTTCAGTAGCTTCCCGAGCAGCTATCAGACGATCAGAAAAGCCCAATGATGTAACGGCGAGAAGAAAAGAGCTATCGCTACACCAGAAGGATGGATCAAATTTGTTCATATTGCGAGGGGCTATACTTCAAAGCTAAGTTTCAAATGGCGAATTTCGATGCGTTTAGGATCCCGATCTGTCAAATTCGGCAACGTTGACTGTAGTCAGATGAATAAAACTAGGGCTTTAAATGGGACTCGGTGGGACGTCCCGCGTCCCCGTCCCGCGCGTCCCCGATTGTCATAAAACGGTTAAAAATGAACCGAAATTCTTGAAACTTTGGAAATCGCGTCCCCAGCTATGTCTTCAGGCTCTGTGAAAGTTTGACTACTCCCCGACAAAAATTGATAGTTTTCAAAAATGACCGGAAAAATCTGGGACGCCCCATTTCGAGCGCTAAATCAAACCCATGTTGGGACGTGAAATATTTTTTCTTATATTCAGATATAGAAAAAAAAGGATTCGAAACGTGTCGTCCGTTTCCGGATTGATCCACAGAGGCGATTTGAAAGATTTTTTGTCATCGTCAGAGTCAGAAAAAACGGGGTATTCCGAACGTGTCGTCCGTTTTCGGAATAATTACGATTTACTGTAACACCTAGAAGGGTGGTGTTGAGAAGGAGGTTTAGTCGCCGTTAGGCGACGTGAACCGACTGGTACTTCAGTAGACGCGAGTTTGAATCCTCCCGGGTTAGAAATCAGTAAAACTATAATTGAAATTCCTAAAAACAGGACATTTTTATTTATAAATCAATAAAATTATGATTAAAATTCCTAAAAACAGGACATTTTTTATCTAGAAATCAATAAAATTATGATTGAAATTCCTAAAAACAGGGTATTTTTTATGAAATTAACGTCCCCCACCATTCTTATCTGTGTCGGAACCGGTTAGACACACTTCGACCAGAGGGTGAAGGAGTCTATAATATCCGGGCTGAAGGATACTTCAGTAGACGCGGGTTTGAATCCTCCCGGGTTAGAAATCAATAAAATTATAATTAAAATTCCTAAAAACAGGACATTTTTAAATCTAGAAATCAATAAACTTATGATTAAAATTCCTAAAAACAGGGTATTTTTTATGAAATTAACTTCCCCCACCATTCTTATCTGTGTCGGTACCGGATAGACTCGTCGATCAGAGGATGTAGTAGTCTATAATACCCGGGCTGAAGGTTACTTCAGTAGACGCGGGTTTGAATCCTCCCGGGTTAGAAATCAATAAAATTATAATTAAAATTCCTAAAAAACAGGACTTTTTAAAATCTAGAAATCCATAAAATTATAATTGAAATTCTTAAAAACAGGACATTTTTTATCTAGAAATCAATAAATTTATAACTGAAATTCCTAAAAACAGGGTATTTTTTATGAAATTAACTTTCCCCACCATTCTTATCTGTGTCGGTACCGGATAGACTCGTCGATCAGAGGATGTAGTAGTCTATAATACCCGGGCTGAGGTTTTCCTCAGTAGACGCGGGTTTGAATCCTCCCGGGTTAGAAATCAACAAAATTATGAGTAAAATTCCTAAAAACAGGACTTTTCAAAATCTAGAAATCAACAAAATTATAATTAAAATTCCTAAAAACAGGACTTTTTAAAATCTAGAAATCCATAAAACTATAATTAAAATTCCTAAAAACAGGGTATTTTTTATGAAATTAACTTCCCCCACCATTCTTATCTGTGTCGGTACCGGATAGACTCGTCGATCAGAGGATGTAGTAGTCTATAATACCCGGGCTGAAGGTTACTTCAGTAGGTGCGGGTTTGAATCCTCCCGGGTTAGAAATCAGTAAAATTATAATTGAAATTCCTAAAAACAGGACTTTTTTATTAATAAATCAATAAAATTATAATTGAAATTCCTAAAAACAGGACATTTTTAAATCTAGAAATCAATAAAATTATGATTAAAATTCCTAAAAACAGGGTATTTTTTATGAAATTAACGTCCCCCACCATTCTTATCTGTGTCGGAACCGGTTAGACACACTTCGACCAGAGGGTGAAGGAGTCTATAATACCCGGGCTGAAGGTTACTTCAGTAGGTGCGGGTTTGAATCCTCCCGGGTTAGAAATCAGTAAAACTATAATTGAAATTCCTAAAAACAGGACATTTTTATTTATAAATCAATAAAATTATGATTAAAATTCCTAAAAACAGGACATTTTTTATCTAGAAATCAATAAAATTATGATTGAAATTCCTAAAAACAGGGTATTTTTTATGAAATTAACGTCCCCCACCATTCTTATCTGTGTCGGAACCGGTTAGACACACTTCGACCAGAGGGTGAAGGAGTCTATAATATCCGGGCTGAAGGATACTTCAGTAGACGCGGGTTTGAATCCTCCCGGGTTAGAAATCAGTAAAATTATAATTAAAATTCCTAAAAACAGGACTTTTTAAAATCTAGAAATCCATAAAACTATAATTAAAATTCCTAAAAACAGGGTATTTTTTATGAAATTAACGTCCCCCACCATTCTTATCTGTGTCGGAACCGGTTAGACACACTTCGACCAGAGGGTGAAGGAGTCTATAATATCCGGGCTGAAGGATACTTCAGTAGACGCGAGTTTGAATCCTCCCGGGTTAGAAATCAGTAAAACTATAATTGAAATTCCTAAAAACAGGACATTTTTATTTATAAATCAATAAAATTATGATTAAAATTCCTAAAAACAGGACATTTTTTATCTAGAAATCAATAAAATTATGATTGAAATTCCTAAAAACAGGGTATTTTTTATGAAATTAACGTCCCCCACCATTCTTATCTGTGTCGGAACCGGTTAGACACACTTCGACCAGAGGGTGAAGGAGTCTATAATATCCGGGCTGAAGGATACTTCAGTAGACGCGGGTTTGAATCCTCCCGGGTTAGAAATCAGTAAAATTATAATTGAAATTCCTAAAAACAGGACATTTTTAAATCTAGAAATCAATAAACTTATGATTAAAATTCCTAAAAACAGGGTATTTTTTATGAAATTAACGTCCCCCACCATTCTTATCTGTGTCGGAACCGGTTAGACACACTTCGACCAGAGGGTGAAGGAGTCTATAATATCCGGGCTGAAGGATACTTCAGTAGACGCGGGTTTGAATCCTCCCGGGTTAGAAATCAGTAAAATTATAATTAAAATTCCTAAAAACAGGACTTTTTAAAATCTAGAAATCCATAAAACTATAATTAAAATTCCTAAAAACAGGGTATTTTTTATGAAATTAACTTCCCCCACCATTCTTATCTGTGTCGGTACCGGATAGACTCGTCGATCAGAGGATGTAGTAGTCTATAATACCCGGGCTGAAGGTTACTTCAGTAGGTGCGGGTTTGAATCCTCCCGGGTTAGAAATCAGTAAAATTATAATTGAAATTCCTAAAAACAGGACTTTTTTATTAATAAATCAATAAAATTATGATTAAAATTCCTAAAAACAGGACATTTTTTATCTAGAAATCAATAAAACTATAATTAAAATTCCTAAAAACAGGGTATTTTTTATGAAATTAACTTCCCCCACCATTCTTATCTGTGTCGGTACCGGATAGACTCGTCGATCAGAGGATGTAGTAGTCTATAATACCCGGGCTGAAGGTTACTTCAGTAGGTGCGGGTTTGAATCCTCCCGGGTTAGAAATCAGTAAAATTATAATTGAAATTCCTAAAAACAGGACTTTTTTATTAATAAATCAATAAAATTATGATTAAAATTCCTAAAAACAGGACATTTTTTATCTAGAAATCAATAAAATTATGATTGAAATTCCTAAAAACAGGGTATTTTTTATGAAATTAACTTCCCCCACCATTCTTATCTGTGTCGGAACCGGTTAGACACACTTCGACCAGAGGGTGAAGGAGTCTATAATATCCGGGCTGAAGGATACTTCAGTAGACGCGGGTTTGAATCCTCCCGGGTTAGAAATCAGTAAAACTATAATTGAAATTCCTAAAAACAGGACATTTTTATTTATAAATCAATAAAATTATAATTGAAATTCCTAAAAACAGGACATTTTTAAATCTAGAAATCAATAAACTTATGATTAAAATTCCTAAAAACAGGGTATTTTTTATGAAATTAACGTCCCCCACCATTCTTATCTGTGTCGGAACCGGTTAGACACACTTCGACCAGAGGGTGAAGGAGTCTATAATATCCGGGCTGAAGGATACTTCAGTAGACGCGGGTTTGAATCCTCCCGGGTTAGAAATCAGTAAAACTATAATTGAAATTCCTAAAAACAGGACATTTTTATTTATAAATCAATAAAATTATGATTAAAATTCCTAAAAACAGGACATTTTTTATCTAGAAATCAATAAAATTATGATTGAAATTCCTAAAAACAGGGTATTTTTTATGAAATTAACGTCCCCCACCATTCTTATCTGTGTCGGAACCGGTTAGACACACTTCGACCAGAGGGTGAAGGAGTCTATAATATCCGGGCTGAAGGATACTTCAGTAGACGCGGGTTTGAATCCTCCCGGGTTAGAAATCAGTAAAACTATAATTGAAATTCCTAAAAACAGGACATTTTTATTTATAAATCAATAAAATTATGATTAAAATTCGTAAAAACAGGACATTTTTTATCTAGAAATCAATAAAATTATGATTAAAATTCCTAAAAACAGGGTATTCTTTATGAAATTAACTTCCCCCACCATTCTAATTTGTGTCGGTACCGGATAGACTCGTCGATCAGAGGATGTAGTAGTCTATAATACCCGGGCTGAAGGTTACTTATGGTAACTAGCGGAGCAAAGGCTACTCAGTGTAACAAGTTGATTTGTGTTACTAATGAAACATTGAGAGGGTTAAAGAATAATGGAAAATGAGAATACGCGGCCGCGAAAATCGACACGCTGAGGCTACGGTTGGCAAGTGAGAATTTGAGTGAAGTGTCGTTGTACACAGTATTATGAAGGTCGCTTACTACTAGAAACGGCTAATCTAAGAATGAAAATACAGGAGTGTCGTGAAATAATTGGATTTATGAAACGGAAGGAAATTAAAAATCCAGAGGTTGTAAACAATCGGCTGTGATAAATCGAAAATAGTATGACAGCGATTTGAAACGGAAAAATATGCATGATTACTGTTCCAAATAATGATATTTTTTTATGTAAAAACTAGGCACTACTCATGACATTGATATTAATTGCTCTCACACGGCGGGGCTGCGGCGACGCGTGGCCTAGAAAAACCGCATTAAATACTCAGTCGAAAAAGTTGTGTACACTTCACACGGTGATTGCGGACTAGTGTATACAGTAACCCGAAAATGATATAAAAATGTTTTTAAGTGCAGAAAACCACATTAAAAATGATAAAATGTGGTTTTTTTTGTGAGAAAAAGACTTTATCGGCAAAAATTGCTTTGAACGAAAATAAAAACACTAATTCAGAGAACGTATACGGAAAATTAAGTGTGAGGGCTAAGCAATTTGTGCTGATGTGAGAAATAAACTAAAAAGGCCTTCAAAATGTTTCAATCGACTGAAACTAATGTTTTTATTAAATTTTATAGCCTGATTTTACTATGAGAAACCGTTTCACCAAAAAATCCAGTCCAGTTTTTGAAAAAAAATAAAAAATAAATCATTTTTGCCTATTTTTCGACATTTTCCAAAAAAAACGGCCTTCAAAATGTTTCAATAGACTGAAACTGATGTTTTAATCAAATTCTGGACCATTATTTTACTTTAGACAACTGTTTCAGAAAAAAATCCAGTTCAGTTTTTGAGAAAATAAATGATTTATTGTTTTTTCTCTAATTTTTCGGTATTTTCAAAGAAAAACTGCCTTCAAAATGTTTCAATAGCCCGGAACTGCTGTTTTTATTGAATTCTAGTCCCTCATTTTACTTTACACAACTGTTTCAGCAAAAAATCCAGTCCAGTTTTTGAAAAAAATAGACAAATTCATTGTTTTTCCCTACTTTTCGACATTTTCAAGAAAAAGGGCTTTCAAAATGTTTCAATAGCCCGACACTCATGTTTTTATTAAATTCTAGACCCTTATGTTACTCTAGAAAACAGTTTTTAGAAAAAAATCCAGTTCAGTTTTTGAGAAAATAAATGATTTATTGTTTTTTCTCTAATTTTTCGGTATTTTCAAGAAAAAGGGCTTTCAAAATGTTTCAATAGCCCGAAACTGCTGTTTTTATTGGATTCTAGACCCTCATTTTACTTTAGAAAACTGTTTCAGAAAAAAATCCAGTCCAGTTTTTGAGAAAATGACTTTTTTCTCAAAATACTCGTTTTCTTTGATAAAAAGTAATTATAATCGAGATTTTTTGTTATTCCATAATTTGCAACATTGAAAAATTGTTTGTTTCAGTTAAAATCATCTGTAATGTGTTAAATATATCCAATACTTGCCAGAAAACGTGGAAAAGCCTGTCAGCGCGTTTTGTGAGAAAAATTGGTGTTTGAATTTCGCGCGCCGCCGCATCGGGGACGAGGAATTTGGCTGCGGAGTCCGCGCGTCGCCGCTGCCCCGCCGTGCTCACAAAACTTCCTTTATCGATATCAATTCCTATTACTACTTCATGAAACCGCAGTAGTTCTGAAATCAATTGAAAAGAATAGGAAAATTTGTTTAATGTTTCAAAGCCGTACAATAACGCCTCAAGAAGAGTTTATTTATTCGATATATTTGAAAAATTTATCAGAACAACAACTGCTAATTTAAAGGTCATATTTTGGATTCACTCGATTCAGAATCGACTTCACTACTAATCTAATACCGGAGTTTGGACATTAAATTAGCTCGGGAATCTCAAAAACGTCACGTTGTTGTTGTAACCGTTAGTACATAAATCGATTAAAAGAATTTTTTATTCAAATCATTCAGAAAAATCGTAAAAAGTGTTTCATGTAACATACTTTTTATGCGATATTGATCGTTTTCAGTAACTGATGTTTACAGGCAAACAACATATGTCAAATTATATTCTTTTAGATTGAGAATTTTATAGAGTTGTGGGAATTTACCGCATATTGCTTTCAAATTTTGTCCAAAATCTGGAACAAGTATCTTGAAACTGTAATTTTTGACGATTAACTTGGTGAGTCGGAGATGTGATCTCCTCTTCATTATTACTTTAGCTTTGGAAGAATTAGAAATGATAATTTGTTCAGTTCCAGAAACAGTATGTTCAGAATCTTAATTTATAGATTTTTGTCCATCATTAACCATCTAATAATTTATGTTTTAAAAACTTGTCTTACTGCGCATTGTGAAAGAACTTATTGGTTGACATTATCCGTTTCAGTGGCCACTTGTCTATTTGTGTTTTTTCGTAAAGATAGTAGTTTGTTCCGCGGATATATTTGACAAGAAACATGCTCAATTTTATTTCTCTGGAGTGTAAATTCTCGGATTAGATTTCTAGATATTTTGGATGGGTTCCTCAGATGAAAAAATCGCCAGCTCTTTTTCTTCCTTCTTTTCTTTTCTCTTATTTTGCATGTTTTTTTTCTAAATTTCTTTGCTTCCAAATAAATGGTTCAATTATCCAAGTTTACAGTTGAATTGATTGCTTCTTCAATTACATACATATATGTATGTTCTGGACACCAACAGCGCAACAACGATTAAACAGAAAATCAAAATGACACCTACTCTTGAAACATCACCCTTTTGTTGATGAGCTAATGAGTAATCTAGAAACTCTTGTAACAAATGTGAAAAAGTTGGGTTGTTTGAATTCTTTGCGTTATGATAGTTCATTTTTTACGGTTGAATACGTTTCCGGATAAAATTATGGTTTTGCGCCATTTTTTTAAACGTATTCTTAAAAATTGATTCATGAGTGTAGTTAACTTTCAAAACTTTCCTGTTTCGAAAAACTGTGAAAATTTTCTAATTCTTGAAAAAGTTGTTTGTTGTGTCTTTCTTAACTGTTTCATGAACATAATATTTTTAAACATAATGTATTTTAAAGTTTGTTTGTCGTATTTTTTGGAGAATTTGTATTTGAACAAGAAATCTGATGTATAGCGAATCGGTGATTAGAAGAATTAAAAAACAACCAAACATACTATTAATGATAAAACTTTTTACGGGAGACAGGTTTGGAAAACTTCGCTGCCTTCCACCAAATTTTGATGAGTCAGAAATTTAGTCAGATTATTAGGTATAAAGAAATGTGGAAATAAACTCCATCTCACATAAATATACTAAACGAAAATCTGAATCTTAGTAAACAGTGTTGAAATCTACAGCTATTGAAGGAACTTCGATAGCAGAGTTTTCAACTTAATTTTTTTAAATTTTGAACAACATTTGAAAATTGAAATTGAAGCGAACTTTTTCCACAAAACATCAACACTTTGAGCGTATTATAGAATCAATATAATACGCTCAGCATCAGGTTAGTTTTGAAATCAATTCCATGAAACAGATTAAAAATGTGCACTCTAGTTGTCTTTTTGCTAGTGTTATTTTCTCAAAATGCCTACAGAGCTACGACGTATTTGAATTTAGAAAATCCAACAACTAAAACTTGAATATTTTGAATATAAGAAATTGATTACTGCTTTCAAAATGCTATAAGTGTTGTTAGTTTTTGGTGTTATCAATCGTATCAGGTCAAAAATCTGGGTTTTTACTTAAAAATAAATTTAAGAACTGTGTTTTTTCATCTTTTGCATTCATATTTATCTAGTTTACTGTAATCTCTCGTGCGTTTGTGCGATCGAGCCGTAAGCGAGTTAATAAGAACAGGTTTATTTACAAACTGATTTCCATAGGAAATAACAAGTTCAATAAGTAGAGCACGTGAACTAGGGTGCTAGGCCAGGTTTCTATATCTTCACGGATATAACATCTCTCCTTCTAACAGCAAAAGTCCACGGGTGCCACGTCATTCTGATCGAATCCTCTCCAATTGGCATCTGGTCCACTCATCATTCTCATCTCGTAACAATTTGGAATCCACACGTAACGTCCGGTCATCTCCGAGCATCCAAAATTGTTTCTCCATGGGTACATTGCAAAGCTGGCTTGTGGTGGGATTGGCAACGATGGTGTGCTACTTCCTTGTTGATTCCAGCCACGGTTCCACGCTGAATGTTGCCTCTTCGTCTCTGGAAAACTAACTTTTAGTTCAGGTTGCAATCTTGAGTTCTCTTTAGGATTCTTCTTTTCCCAACGATCGTGTCTCTCAAAGGCTCCAATTTTCTCCTTCCGACCAGGATTTGGACTTCTTGTCACGAAACTCTTGCATCTCTCCTTTCCAGTCTCTTCACGATTCCTCTGAATCTTCACAAACTTCTCATCTGGCCAACGTCTCACATGTCTCTTCATCGATCCGTTCTTCACGACCTCTGTCGATCCCTTTCTCGGCTTCGAATCCTTCACGTATATACCATTGACTTTGTAGATGTCTCTTCTTCTGTTCGGTGTCTTCGCCACTACATGATTTACTCTGTGACCCGAGCGGTCTGACTTCTCATCATCTTGTTGTTCTCGGCACTTCTTGGATATGTGTCCTCTGCGTCCGCAGTCAAAACATTCCTTTTTCTTGGCCCAACAATTCATTGCGTTATGCTCACCTCCACATCGATGACATTTCTTCTTTCTCTGATTATGATTTCTCGTCGGCTTCTCTTCGTCCGAATCATCTTTTTCATCTGTAGAACTTCCTTCGTTCTCACGTCGCTTTTCTTTTCTTAGCAAGTGTCTCTGGCTCGATCTTTTCTGTTCTTTCGCTTTCTCAGTTCTCATCTTTCTCACGGCAAATACCTCTTCACTTGTTCTACATCCTCCAATGTTTCTGGCGTCTTCTCTGAACTCTAGCAACTTCATGATCTCATGCTCCAATTGAATAAGTGTCGTCGTCGGTCTTGTCTCCATAATCTGCATAGCCCGAGCTCTTATATCAACTGTTCCGTTAGTTCTTAGACCCTTTATCCACATCAAACACTGCACTTGCTCTGAACTCATCTCATTGAATTTGGCATCTGCATAGGCTTTCTTCACTCGACCGGTGTACTCTCCTAAGTCGCCGCCTTCGTCTATGATTTTCAAAAATTCCATTCTTCTTGCAAATGTTGATCTTGTCGATGGAAAACATTCTTTCAGTTTGTTCACAATTTCCTCAAATTTGAACTCACTCGTCTTATCTGGTAGGATTCTATCTTTACTATTAACAAACGCAAACGGCTGTATGTTTGTGTGTCTGTCGCCGATCCTACCGCCCTTCTTACTGGACCGATTTTCTTCGAATTTGGACCAAAAGATCAGAAATTTTCTCTTAATGATGCCCGTCTTTTTCTTTTTTCAAAATTCTCAAAATCACGTCTTCTGGATCAAAAATACTGCTTTTCGAGCCAAATTCGAAAAGAGAAAAAAGGGAGGCGGTCGGCAAAACCCGTGAAACGTCGGCTGTTCGTTTTCCTCTCCACAGAGCGGCGCCTCTTCAGTGGTGCGTGGATAAAAGGGAAAGCGCCGACCGTCCGATCTGGCAAGTTAAGCAACGTTGACTACAGTTAGTTGGTTCGACTCCAGACTCAAAAGAAAACCGGTTAACTGTAACTTTAACTTTTTTCTCTTTGTGGCCAGTGGCTGCATAAAACCGTCTCTGTTAACAAACACGAGATTCTGTATGTTTGTGCGTAGATCACCGATCCTATCACTCTCTCTACTGAATCGATTTTCTTCAAACTTGGACCAAAATATCAGAATTTTTTTTTGGACCAAAATATCAGAAAAAAACGTCCTGTGCCAGAAACACTGATAAAGCATAGGGGAATCGGCATCGGAAAGCGGGAAAGACGATCGCCAAAGCGACGGCTTTTCTTCCCTCACCCATGCGGTGGGGGCCGCATGGTGGGTGCGTCGCAGCGTCCGATCTGGGAAGTTAAGCAACGTTGACTACAGATAGTTGGTTCGAACCCATGTCAGACCGTGAAGGATTTTTTGATATCATCAGATTCATAAAAACTAGAGGAATCCAAACGTGTCGTCCGTTTCCGGATTGGTCCACGTCATAAAAAGATACGGGCTGTTTTCTAAAAAGTGACGACGTGAAGGTTTTTTTAATATCATCAGATACAGAAAAACCAGAGGAATCCAAACGTGTCGTCCGTTTCCGGATTGGTCCACGTCATAAAAAGATACGGGCTGTTTTCTAAAAAGTGACGACGTGAAGGATTATTCGATATCATCAGATACAGAAAAACCAGAGGAATCCAAACGTGTCGTCCGTTTCCGGATTGGTCCACGTCATAAAAAGATACGGGCTGTTTTCTAAGAAGTGACGACGTGAAGGATTATTCGATATCATCAGATTCAGAAAAACCAGAGGAATCCAAACGTGTCGTCCGTTTCCGGATTGGTCCACGTCATAAAAAGATACGGGCTGTTTTCTAAGAAGTGACGACGTGAAGGATTATTCGATATCATCAGATACAGAAAAACCAGAGGAATCCAAACGTGTCGTCCGTTTCCGGATTGGTCCACGTCATAAAAAGATACGGGCTGTTTTCTAAGAAGTGACGACGTGAAGGATTATTCGATATCATCAGATTCAGAAAAACCAGAGGAATCCAAACGTGTCGTCCGTTTCCGGATTGGTCCACGTCATAAAAAGATACGGGCTGTTTTCTAAGAAGTGACGACGTGAAGGATTATTCGATATCATCAGATTCAGAAAAACCAGAGGAATCCAAACGTGTCGTCCGTTTCCGGATTGGTCCACGTCATAAAAAGATACGGGCTGTTTTCTAAGAAGTGACGACGTGAAGGATTATTCGATATCATCAGATTCAGAAAAACCAGAGGAATCCAAACGTGTCGTCCGTTTCCGGATTGGTCCACGTCATAAAAAGATACGGGCTGTTTTCTAAAAAGTGACGACGTGAAGGATTTTTTGATATCATCAGATTCAGAAAAACCAGAGGAATCCAAACGTGTCGTCCGTTTCCGGATTGGTCCACGTCATAAAAAGATACGGGCTGTTTTCTAAGAAGTGACGACGTGAAGGATTATTCGATATCATCAGATTCAGAAAAACCAGAGGAATCCAAACGTGTCGTCCGTTTCCGGATTGGTCCACGTCATAAAAAGATACGGGCTGTTTTCTAAAAAGTGACGACGTGAAGGATTTTTTGATATCATTAGATTCAGAAAAATTAGAGGAATCCAAACGTGTCGTTCGTTTCCGGATTGGTCCACGTCATAAAAAGATACGGGCTGTTTTCTAAAAAGTGACGGCGTGAAGGATTTTTTGATATCATTAGATTCAGAAAAATTAGAGGAATCCAAACGTGTCGTCCGTTTCCGGATTGGTCCACGTCATAAAAAGATACGGGCTGTTTTCTAAAAAGTGACGGCGTGAAGGATTTTTTGATATCATCAGATTCAGAAAAACCAGAGGAATCCAAACGTGTCGTCCGTTTCCGGATTGGTCCACGTCATAAAAAGATACGGGCTGTTTTCTAAAAAGTGACGACGTGAAGGATTTTTTGATATCATTAGATTCAGAAAAATTAGAGGAATCCAAACGTGTCGTTCGTTTCCGGATTGGTCCACGTCATAAAAAGATACGGGCTGTTTTCTAAAAAGTGACGGCGTGAAGGATTTTTTGATATCATTAGATTCAGAAAAACCAGAGGAATCCAAACGTGTCGTTCGTTTCCGGATTGGTCCACGTCATAAAAAGATACAGGCTGTTTTCTAAAAAGTGACGACGTGAAGGATTATTCGATATCATCAGATTCAGAAAAACCAGAGGAATCCAAACGTGTCGTCCGTTTCCGGATTGGTCCACGTCATAAAAAGATACGGGCTGTTTTCTAAGAAGTGACGACGTGAAGGATTATTCGATATCATCAGATTCAGAAAAACCAGAGGAATCCAAACGTGTCGTCCGTTTCCGGATTGGTCCACGTCATAAAAAGATACGGGCTGTTTTCTAAAAAGTGACGACGTGAAGGATTTTTTGATATCATTAGATTCAGAAAAATTAGAGGAATCCAAACGTGTCGTTCGTTTCCGGATTGGTCCACGTCATAAAAAGATACGGGCTGTTTTCTAAAAAGTGACGGCGTGAAGGATTTTTTGATATCATTAGATTCAGAAAAATTAGAGGAATCCAAACGTGTCGTCCGTTTCCGGATTGGTCCACGTCATAAAAAGATACGGGCTGTTTTCTAAAAAGTGACGGCGTGAAGGATTTTTTGATATCATCAGATTCAGAAAAACCAGAGGAATCCAAACGTGTCGTCCGTTTCCGGATTGGTCCACGTCATAAAAAGATACGGGCTGTTTTCTAAAAAGTGACGACGTGAAGGATTTTTTGATATCATTAGATTCAGAAAAATTAGAGGAATCCAAACGTGTCGTTCGTTTCCGGATTGGTCCACGTCATAAAAAGATACGGGCTGTTTTCTAAAAAGTGACGGCGTGAAGGATTTTTTGATATCATTAGATTCAGAAAAACCAGAGGAATCCAAACGTGTCGTTCGTTTCCGGATTGGTCCACGTCATAAAAAGATACAGGCTGTTTTCTAAAAAGTGACGGCGTGAAGGATTTTTTGATATCATCAGATTCAGAAAAACCAGAGGAATCCAAACGTGTCGTCCGTTTCCGGATTGGTCCACGTCATAAAAAGATACGGGCTGTTTTCTAAAAAGTGACGACGTGAAGGATTTTTTGATATCATTAGATTCAGAAAAATTAGAGGAATCCAAACGTGTCGTTCGTTTCCGGATTGGTCCACGTCATAAAAAGATACGGGCTGTTTTCTAAGAAGTGACGACGTGAAGGATTATTCGATATCATCAGATTCAGAAAAACCAGAGGAATCCAAACGTGTCGTCCGTTTCCGGATTGGTCCACGTCATAAAAAGATACAGGCTGTTTTCTAAAAAGTGACGGCGTGAAGGATTTTTTGATATCATCAGATACAGAAAAACCAGAGGAATCCAAACGTGTCGTCCGTTTCCGGGTAATTACGATCCACTGTAACACCCAGAAGGGTGGTGTGGAGAAGGAGGTTTAGTCGCCGTTAGGCGACGTGAACCGACTGGTTTGTAAAATAGTTGTAGTCTCTTTGGTTCAATTTGCTCAATATTAGTCTTCTCTTGGCTTCATCTGATAATTCAGCGCTTTCACCCGTAATGGTGTCTCCATATCTCAAGTACCAATCTTCAAACGCCTGACCTTCTTCTGGTTCATACTCAAAATTAGCGATTCTTCTCGAAATCGAATCCACGAGTCCAGTTCCTGCTCCTTCGGTTGTTGTTGTCGTCAATTTCAAACGTCCGTCGGCCAATGCCTTCAGCACCTCATCCATCGAAATTTGAACATTTATACCTTGAGCTTCTTCTACCATTGTCTTATCCTTTGGTGTCTTCAGTGGTCGGTTGGTGGTTTTCTTCTTGAGTCTCTCGTGGTTCTCTAGTGATCCTGATCGCCACTGTTACGTTTGTGCGATCGAGCCGTAAGCGAGTTATTATGAACAGGTTTATTTACAAACTGATTTCCATAGGAAATAACAAGTTCAATAAGTAGAGCACGTGAACTAGGGTGCTAGGCCAGGTTTCTATATCTTCACGGATATAACACTTTTCACCATTCTCTTAGGCTTAGGTTTCTTAGAAATTGGTGAAAAAATTGACAAAACCGGTTATTAATCGTATTTGTCAATTTTTCCCAATTTCTAAGAAACCTAAGCCTAAGATAATGGTGAAAAGTTTTTCGTATCAATTTCGAAGGACCATTCTTTGCGGTAGGGACCATTCTTTGCGGCAGGGACCATTCAATTCTGAAACTCGTGTCACCCAAAATTTTGGGACCATTCTTTGCGGTTGGGACCATTCTTTGCGGTAGGGACCATGTAATTCCTTGGGACCATTCTTTTATTTTTTGGGACCGTTCTTTGCGGTTGGGACCATTCTTTGCCTATAGAGCCCGAAAATTTAGAAATTGATGAGACTCTAATGAATTGCGATACTACAAGACTCGGGACATTGTTTCCTCGTAGTTTTTCACTGTTTCATGAACATAATGTTTTGTAACGCAATGTTTTTCGAAAGATTTGAATTGTGTTTTTGAGATTTTGTATTTGAACAAGAAAACTGCTGTATTCCGATCAAACCGATATTTAGAAGTATTCAAAAACAACCAAACATATTATAACTGATAAAACTTTTTACGGGAGACATGTTTATCGAACATTTCTGCTTTCCAGATAATTTTGAGGAGTCAGACATTTATTCACTCACTCCTTGCAAGGTATCAAAAAAAAAAGTTACCTTCATCTCACATAAATATACCAAACGAAAATCTAAATCTTAGGAAACAGTGATAAAATCTACTCTTGAGCAATTGAAGCAACTTCGACTGCAAGGTTGTCAACTTATTTTCTTAGAAAATTTTGAACAACTTTTGAAAAAATCGTATGAGATTGAAAGTGTCATCCGTGTTAAGACTTATTTAGAATCAGACTTTCCAAAAAAAAATTAAATTTCTTGATTATAAAAAATCGGTTACTGCTTACAAAATGTTATTAATGTTGTTAGTTGTTGTAATTTTCAATTTTCATCGAAAATTATAAATCTGTGTCGCTGAATAAGTTGAACTACATACTTATTGTCTTATTAATAACTTCAGGTTGAATGTCAAGTTTGTAAATTGTGTACTCGGAACAGCACAATTTTCCGTTTAAAACGCTGACCCAGCAAAGGTATCGAAGGTTCAACATCACGGTTCAAAATCATCGCCTAACAAAAATAAGTATTCCTAATTACTGCGTTTTACTGTTTTACAACACTATCAATTACTTTCTGGAAAATACCGAAATGTCTGATAGAACAATCAAGGAGTTTTACCAATTTTGATATTCCTTGCAAGAAAAAGTTAACTTTCTATAAATGAGATCTCAACAAAACTTTCCGTTTTCAAATTACGAGAAATTAATTTTGAGGGTGTGGCGAAAAATCATTAAAGGACAATAATTAGCTAGGAAACATCTTACAAAAAGGAAAAAGTGAATAATCATGCTACACAACTTGCCCTTGACCTTAAAATCAAATTTTTAGAATACATGAAATTGTTAGGTTACTGTTTCAATATGTCCTCTTAATTTTCTGTTCAATTCTTCAATGATTGGCCTTATGCGATTAGAATAATGATGTTCTGATTGTCTCCGCCAGTTTTTTCTAGTTTCTGTTTTAGAATTTGAGATAAATGAAAACATGGGAGTGTCAAGATTTATGAAACGGAAAAAAAAAATTTTGAAAAAAAAGCAATGCCAATGTTGCAGATAATGATCTACGATAAATCAAAAAGAATAGTATGACAGCGATTTGAAACGGAAAAATATGCATGATTACTGCTCCAAATAAGGATCTTCTCTTATGTAAAAACTGGGCACTACTCATGACAATACAACTGATTGCTTTTACAAATCTATCTTCATAGATACTAATATTAGCCTATCAGAAAACATTCGGACTCATTCATCACTAGTACTGTTAAGGAGCGATTTCTATTTGAAACCGTTTATTCTATTGTAAGATACTATCAACTCTAACCACGATAAGAAGAGATATCCGGAATCGATCTTGTTGCTTCTTCCGTTTTCGAAGAAATTTCATTCAATCACTAAAAGTTCGTGACGAACAATTCCAATTACTACTTCTTGAAACCGCAGTAGTTTTGGATTCAATTTGAAATAATTGAAAACTTATGTAATGTTTCAAAGCCGTACAATAAATAGTGTCTCAATTAGTGTTTACTTCATGGAAATATGACACTTCTTCATTTAAATTATCTAGTTTTTCTATTTCATGAAAGTCATACTTTGTATGCACTTAATTCAGAAGCAGCTTCTCTACTATGTAATCTAATACTGCTGTGTGGATACAAGAATAGCTCGGGAATCTCAATAAATAGTCACAAGAGTGGTTGTTGTACCCGTTAGTAAATGGATCGAAAGCTAATCTACATTTTTTAAATCAAATCCTTCAGAATAATTGTGATCAAAAAACTATAATTTTTTCGAAAACGGAAATTGAGGGATTTTTGCTGTTGACGTAATTATCATAAATTCACTCCTGCATGTAAATTTTTGAGAATGAAAACTGTTTCTTGTAACCGAATTTTTCTAAAAAAAAAAATTGAGCGTTTCAGTATTGCAGACCAGCTATTACGTGCAAACAACATGCGCCATAATAGATTTTTAGAAATTGGGCCAAATTATGTTAAGACAATTACTGTTACAGCTATTGGTCTCTTGTTTTTTCATTCACTTCGCATACGGTAAGTTTTCATCTAAACCGGAAATTGAGGGAATTATGAATAAATTGAAATGAAAAACTTCCTGCGTTTAAATTTTTGATGACAACTGTTTCATGTAATTGATTTTTATCAAAGATTGTTTGTTTTCGGTTGTTGATTGATTTTCAGATCATATATTCTCAAACTCAGACATAATAAATTCGAAATGTTTGAAAAAATACTGGGGCAGAGTAATTTTTAAATTTAAGCCTAGGAACATCTATTGTAGTATTGAAAATAATGTTGATTATAATCAATTGCGTTTTTAAAAAGTGAATACAAGTCAGTATTATTCAAATGAGATGCCTCTTGACGGTGATAATGTAATAATGTTTTTACTCTCCGACATGGATATATCATCTGTTCCATCAAAACCAGAAAAATAGCAACACTGACTCCCTGGAATCAGGCCCAGAAATGAGAAATCGATGCTGAAACTGAAGGAAAGCTTTGATTATCGTGTATTTTGAATGGGATTGCGAATAAATTCTGACAGACGTGTTTGTGAAACCGGTTCAATTTGAAAAACTTGACTGCAAAGCATAGTTGTCCGGAATCCGGATTCCGGAAATTCCGGATTCCGGAATTCCGGGGTTTTTTGTTGACATTCCGGTTCCGGTTCCGGATTCCGGAAAATGAAATTTTTCATTCCGATTCCGGATTCCGGATTCCGGTTTTTTGAATTTTTTTTCCGGAATCCTGAAGTTTAAATTTTTAAATTTTTTTTGAGTTTTAAAGATAACCGCATTACTTCTTTTTCGGTTTTGAAGTAGTTTTAAACTTTATATATCATTAAAAACACTCAAAAAAATGACTTGGCCTTGCCAATTTTTCGAGTCATTCCGGATTCCGGATTCCGAAATTCCGGAATTCCGGGTTTTTTCGTCATTCCGGTTCCGGATTCCGGATTCCGGAAAATTAAAATTTTGATTCCGGTTCCGGATTCCGGATTCCGGTATTTGAAAAACTTCATTCCGGTTCCGGATTCCGGTATTTGAAAAACTTCATTCCGGTTCCGGATTCCGGTATTTGAAAAACTTCATTCCGGTTCCGGATTCCGGTTTTTCGGAAAATGGCATTTCGTACAACTATGCTGCAAAGGTTTCAGGACACGTTGAAACTCGTTTTGATAAAGTTTAGGGTTATAGAAGTTGATCTCAGAAACTTCTTGACTAACTCCTTGTGCATTTTAGCCAGGTTAATATTTAAAAAATTACCTCGATCTGACATGGGGGAGAGTATCATTCCGGTGCTCTCCGTTTGGGCGGTAAAGAGGAGTTGGGTAGCGACCCGGAAGCCCAACCACCGCATTCTGATCTGGCCATGTGTTCCGGATGGTCTCTGTCTCTAGATCTGAAATAGAGCTCTGGCCTGAAAAACACACGGGAGGACCGGTTGGATGCCGACTTGATCTGGAGGGTGCGAACCTGAAAGGGAAAGTTGAAGGCCGTGAGGCTCATGGCGGGAAACTCCGTCATAGTCAGTGGTGAGCCAACACCCGACGAGTGTGACATAGTTGGAGGAATCCTGATCTGATAATAATCATTGTTCATATAAGGGAGGGGGATGGTAAATACCCAGGGTCCGAAACCATCAAAGCAGCTACTGACCAGCATGGTAGTGATGAACACATAGACCCTGGGGTTCCCTGAACTCGGCCCATCTGCACAAACCCACTTCGTACAAATGAACCAAACTGATGAAGAGTTTAATGATTTCTTACATCACAGCTAGCGGACCTACCGTGACGTAGACTCCCGCCGTTGTAGCATGCTCGCCATACCGAACAAAAGTCCGAGTCTAAAGAAAAAAAAATTATTATTGCATTTCATTATTATAGGATCAATCAGTATAGTTTTGAAATTAATCATATGAAACCGAATAATTATTCAATTTCAAAGAACTTATTTAGAATTAGATTTTTCAACAAATCATACTTGTCAACCGGGCCGAAACGGGCCGACACGGGCCGGCTCGTAACTCGCGTCAAAATGAATATTATGAGCTGAAAAATATACCAAAATGTAGATCTCGACGAGTTCTATGCCCGTGACCTACTACGGGCCGGAAGGCTATTCGTTAATATGCCGCAGCTACAATGGGTTTTTTGGCCATTTTCGCGTTTTTTGGCACTTTTTCCCGTCCCGCGGCACATTAACGAATAGCTTCCAGCCCGTAGTAGGTCACGGGAATAGAATTCGTCGAGATCTACATTTTGGTATATTTTTCAGCTCATAATATTGAGTTTGAAGCGAGTTACGAGCCGGCCCGTGTCGGCCCGTTTCGGCCCGGTTGACAAGTATGCCACAAATGAAATATGAAATGTGTATCGTGATAATAAGGAATGTGTTTCTGCTTTCAAAATGCTATAAGTGTAGTTAGTCAATTGGATTATCAATTTTTCTGACCCAACATCCGTGTTTTTATTCATAACTAATTTCGAGAACTCTGTGTATTCATTTTTGCAGTAATATGTATATATGTAAATCAGTAAAGTTTTTCCGCAATTTATAATTTGCAGAACATTACTGTTGGAATTGCTGAGTAAGTTGAAGAACTAAACTTGTTCCTATCACTAACTTCTAGTTGAGTGTCAAATCCTTTAATTATGTACATGGAACAGAAACATTTATTGTTTAAAACACTAACCCACCGAAGGTTCCTTACCCAAAGTTCACAACGACTGTTCAAAATCATGGCATAACAGAATTTATTATTCCTACTGACTGATATTCACTGTTTCACAACTCCATCAATTACTTTCTGGACAATACCGAAATGTTGAATCATGAAAAAAATAATAAGAAATCAATTTGAAGTGTGGTGAAAAAACATTAAAGGACAAAAATTATCTGGGAAAAACATTAAACGTGTGTCACAACAAATTAATCTGAAATTAAATTTTTCACAAACGAAAAAGTGGTTAAAAACCCATTGCTTCTAACTTACAATTGAATTTTTAAAATACTTAAAACTGTTAGGTTACTGTTTTAATATGTGCTCTTAATTTTCTGTTTGAAGGGGCTTTCGAACATTTTTTGTTATTGTTCTGAAATGATTAAGAACTTGCAGAAACAGTTTTATTTAATTAATAGGTTTGACGCTTGTAATTATTTTCTACAAAATAGTTTGAAAACTTTAGAGTAGGCCTGAAACAGATGCCCACGTATAAATTGGGGGTTATCGTGTTATAAGTAATGAAAAATGAGAATAAGCGACCATTTAAATCGACACGCTGAGATTACGGTAGATGAGTGAAAACTTGAATGAACTGTGAACTGTCGTTGTAAACACGGTCATGAGGGTCCTTAACCACCGGCAATTCATAGCCATTCTGTAAAAAATGAAAACCCAGGGGTGGCATGAAAATATTGGATTTATGAAACGGAAGGAAAATGAAAATCCGGCAATCTATTATAAATTCACGACACTGCACCGCATGGCTTTTGGCGCCTCTAATTTGTTCAAAGTGGTCTCGATGCGAAAAACATTATTTGCATTTATTTTTAGACCTGCAAAGCTCGAAAATAGGGTATTTGATCTTTTTCAACTACGAGACCATTCCGCGAAATTTCTAATAAATGGGATGCGCCTTTAAAGCCATGCGGCGCAGTGTTGTGAATTTATAATACATAACTGTTGGAAGCAATAAGCTCGTCGTATTTCACGGACTAATCAATAGTGCGGTCAAGCCGTACGTAAACACTCTTATTTGAAACCGATTTTTTTTCATATTTTGAATTCACTCGATTCAGAATCGAGTTCTCTACTAATCTAATACTGCTGTGTGGAAACTAGATTAATTCGGGAAGCTCAAAAATGGTCGCTTCACTAGACTTCCGGTTTCGCGGGAAAAACATGAATTCATATGTACCAACTATTAGCGGCCCACGCCTTCTTACAACTGCGCCTCGCCGCAAACGAGAGAGTATCGGCGAGAGACGGAGAGTTTTTTTCTGGCGCGAAACAGATTTTGACCATTTTCGATGTATTTTTGCATAATTTTCTCCCGGAAATTTTTAATTAAAACTTGTGAAAATAGATCAAAAATGGTGAAAATCTGTTTCGCGCCAGAAAAACTCTGCGTCTCTCGCCGATACTCTCTCGTTTGCGGTGGGGCGCAGTTGTAACGAAATTGCTCCGCTAATAATCCAACGCCCCCTGTGGATTACTGAAATTACCTTCAAATTCACGATAATCGTGAAACAGCGAAGCAGTTTTTGAAAGTGACGGTAACTAGAGCTCGTAAGTTTTATAAAACATTTTGGGTGGTAATAGCTGACAAATAAAATTATTAAAACAGTTTCAGAAGTTTGACCTATAATTTGTAATTTTTCAGCATACAATTCAACGTTATTCAATCTTTTTCAAACACCAAGTCATGTCTATTTGGAAATATGAAACATGACCTGACAGACATAAGTGAGTCATGGGAAAGCTGAGAAAACACTGATTTCAAATATGTACTCACAAGTTATTGCAGGTTTTATTGAGTCACTCAACTACATTAAACTTTATTTTAGTGTTATTTGGTGACTCATTTTCTAACTTTGGAAATAGAAAACCTGGATTTGGCATCAAATATAATAGAATGGTATAATATCCATGTGGTCATAATATATATTAAGGCTCCACGTGAATTTCAAAAGTCACTCTTTTTTTACACCAACTCCCAGTTCTGCTCATAGTTATTATTCATTGTTTTGAATTGAAACCTTGTTGTCACAATATTCTGATGACATTCTACATAAACTAATGTCATATTAATTGAAAATGAATATATCTTCTTTGATATGCAAAAATGGAGAAGCAACGGCTCTACGAATAAAAAAGAAAAGTATTGAGTTTCATAACACGCTTGCGCAAAAGAAAATTTTGAGTTTTGATTACCAATTTTTCGAGAAAATTGTTTTCTAATATCAGTGATTTTTGACACAGATAAGAATGGTTAATTATAATTTTACTGATTTCTAACCCGGGAGGATTCAAACCCGCGTCTACTGAAGTAAACCTCAGCCCGGGTATTAACGACTACTACATCCTCTGATCGACGAGTCTAACCGGTACCGACACAGATAAGAATGGTGGGGGAAGTTAATTTCATAAAAAATACCCTGTTTTTAAGAATTTTAATTATAATTTCGTTGATTTCTATTTTTAAAAAAGTCCTGTTTTTAGGAATTTCAATTACAATTTTATTGATTTCTAGATTAAAAATGTCCTGTTTTTAGGAATTTCAATTGTAATTTTATGGATTTCCAAATAAAAAATGCCTGTTTTTAGGAATTTCAATTACAATTTTATGGATTTCCAAATAAAAAATGCCTGTTTTTAGGAATTTCAATTACAATACCGACACTGATAAGAATGGTTGGGGAGGTCAAAGTTAAGAGCGATAAAGCATTTTATTTCTGGGGGTTATAACTCACGTCAATCAAATTGATCGTCTTGTGATTCGTCTGTATCCATTGCTTTCTAGTCACCGTTTGTTGCACTCGACCGTTCCTTATCTATCACGACTGTTGGTTTGCTCTTCATGCGCTGTGGTTTACCACTGAAAAAGAAAACATTAATTCATAAATGAACTAAAAAAACAGGGAGTATAAGTACAAGATAAATCATGGTTATGTGGATATCTCAAAGATGGCCAGAAAAGAGAAGATAGAAGAGTCACCATCCAGTACGGTGAGATGGTGGACGAATGAGCCAAGAAAATGAGATGAGGAGACTGGGGGGTTAGTGGGCGGAGTCTAGTAGAAAACAGTCATCTGTTGATCTAATTGGATAAGTGATTTCCCATGGAGATAAGTGAGCAGGTGGTTTGTGTTAACAATAATGAAACAATAGGCAAGTGTCTATCTATTTTATGTTATCTTGGGAAAGGGCACGGAAAAAGAAGAAAAGAGGTGGATGAGGTCAAACAACAACGTGAATATTCAAACGAAAGTGAATTTGGGTGACAGGAGACAATAGTCATCTGGCAAAGGACAGGTGGGCCCTCTAATCAGACAGTTCAAGGTTCCAAGTTTCCCCCAAAGTCATCCGTTCGGACCGATTTCTCAAGGAGATAAGGAGGCAGATGGTAATACGTGAAGAACACATAAAAACCAAGTATAAGTTTGGTCTAAAAACCAAGAATAAGTAGCAAGTCTTAGCTAAAGCAACGAGAAGCACACAAAATGTATTTTGACACAAACTAGAACCCCAAACGAGGATAAACCAACGTAACGCAACTTTTTGATGAAATAATCTATTTATTTCAATGCCACAAGAAGACATGTCAACTGATTTACAAATTGTCCTTCTCGGTATACTGCCTGGGGCATTTTTCTTCACGCATTACCATCTGCCTCCTTATCTCCTTGAGAAATCGGTCCGAACGGATAACTTTGGGGGAAACTTGGAACCTTGAACGGTAGGATAAGAGGGCCCACCTGTCCTTCCCCCCAGATGACTATCGTCTCCTGTCACCCAAATTCACTTTCGTTTGAATATTCACGTTGTTGTTTGACCTCATCCACCTCTTTTCTTCTTTTTCCGTGCCCTTTCCCAAGATAACATAAAATAGATAGACACTTGCCTATTGTCTCATTATTGTTAACACAAACCACCTGTTCACTTATCTCCATGGGAAATCACTTATCCAATTAGAATAACAGATGGCTGTTTCCTACTAGACTCCGCCCACTGACCCCCCAGTCTCCTCATCTCATTTTCTTGGCTCATTCGTCCACCATCTCACCGTATTGGATGGTGACTCTTCTATCTTCTCTTTTCTGGCCATCTTTGAGATATCCACATAACCATGACTTATCTTGTACTTATATACCCTGTTTTCTTAGTTCATTTATGAATTAATGTTTACTTTTTCAGTGGTAAACCACAGCGCATGAAGAGCAAACCAACAGTCGTGATAGATAAGGAACGGTCGAGTGCAACAAACGGTGGACAAGAAAGCAATAGATCGAGACGAATCACAAGACGATCAATTTGAAAGACGTGAGTTATAAACCCCAGAATCAACATACTTAACTTTGACTTCCCCAACCATTCTTATCTGTGTCGGTTCCGGTTAGACACACTTCGACCAGAGGGTGAAGGAGTCTATACTATCCGGGCTGAGGTTTACTTCAGTAGACGCTGGTTTGAATCCTCCCGGGTTAGAAATCGGTAAAATTATAATTGAAATTCCTAAAAACAGGACTTTTTTTAATCTAGAAATTCATAAAATTACAATTGAAATTCCTAAAAACAGGACTTTTTTTAATCTAGAAATCCACAAAATTATAATTGAAATTCCTAAAAACAGGACTTTTTTTTATCTAGAAATCCACAAAATTATAATTAAAATTCCTAAAAACAGGACATTTTCAATCTAGAAATCCACGAAATTATAATTGAAATTCCTAAAAACAGGGTATTTTTTATGAAATTAACTTCCCCAACCATTCTTATCTGTGTCGGAACCGGTTAGACACACTTCGACCAGAGGGTGAAGGAGTCTATATTATCCGGGCTGAGGTTTACTTCAGTAGACGCGGGTTTGAATCCTCCCGGGTTAGAAATCAATAAAATTATAATTAAATTCCAAAAAACAGGACATTTTTAATCTAGAAATCCATAAAATTATAATTAAAATTCCTAAAAACAGGACATTTTTAATCTAGAAATCCACAAAATTATAATTGAAATTCCTAAAAACAGGGTATTTTTTATGAAATTAACTTCCCCAACCATTCTTATCTGTGTCGGAACCGGTTAGACACACTTCGACCAGAGGGTGAAGGAGTCTATATTATCCGGGCTGAGGTTTACTTCAGTAGACGCGGGTTTGAATCCTCCCGGGTTAGAAATCAATAAAATTATAATTCAATTCCTAAAAACAGGACATTTTTAATCTAGAAATCCATAAAATTATAATTAAAATTCCTAAAAACAGGACATTTTTAATCTAGAAATCCACAAAATTATAATTGAAATTCCTAAAAACAGGGTATTTTTTATGAAATTAACTTCCCCCCACCATTCTTATCTGTGTCGGAACCGGTTAGACACACTTCGACCAGAGGGTGAAGGAGTCTATATTATCCGGGCTGAGGTTTACTTCAGTAGACGCGGGTTTGAATCCTCCCGGGTTAGAAATCAATAAAATTATAATTAAAATTCCTAAAAACAGGACATTTTTAATCTAGAAATCCATAAAATTATAATTAAAATTCCTAAAAACAGGACATTTTTAATCTAGAAATCCACAAAATTATAATTGAAATTCCTAAAAACAGGGTATTTTTTATGAAATTAACTTCCCCAACCATTCTTATCTGTGTCGGAACCGGTTAGACACACTTCGACCAGAGGGTGAAGGAGTCTATACTATCCGGGCTGAGGTTTACTTCAGTAGACGCGGGTTTGAATCCTCCCGGGTTAGAAATCAATAAAATTATAATTCAATTCCTAAAAACAGGACATTTTTTTTATCTAGAAACCAGTCGGTTGACGCAGCCTACGGCTGCTCAACCTCCTTTCCTACAGCACCCTGCTCAGATTTACAGCGCCTGCGGCGCTTTTTAAATGATTTTTTAAAAACTCAATGTGATAACTCTTTTTTCTCCTAAAAAGGCGAGTTGTCTCCTAAATATTAGTTTTTCAGTTTTGATTGATGGCGGCAGTGCCGCCTCCTTCTCTTAGTATTGAAAACTATGACAATGCTTTAACAAACCCTCATCCTAAAACTTATTATGTTTTTGAAGGTAACTGATCTACGACAAAGTTCCTAACTCACAAATCACCATCACTCCTTGAGTAGTGTTCTTTCATTCATTATACTCTTAATAAGCTTCTGGTTGTAATAGCGCCTACGGCGCTTCTTTAGTGGCGTGGCAGAGACATCCGAGGTCTCAGAATTAATTGTACAAAATGAAGGGAATGATTTTTTTGGTTTGAGACTGAAAAACCTTGAACATGTTTTTACTGAAGCCTAGGAATTTGAGGAATTTCCTAGTAACATTTTATAAAGATGCACTGAAAGTATTTTTCCAGCTTTTGACTGATCGGCGGCGATGCCGCCTGCCTTCTCCAAGAAGTTCTTTTCAGTTATACAGCGCCTGCGGCGCTTCTCAAATGGTTCAGAGTATGGAGGTCTCAGAACTATTCCCTACTTCTGGATCGTATAACAGTCCTTCACTAATTGGTTGTTTTGGTTAGCTAGACAGTCCGTTCTGATAGAGAACAATCAAAACACCTCTGCTTTTCGGAAAAGATTTCGACAAATGTTCTCATTGACTTTTTGAGAACTCTCTTTTTTGCTCTCCTCAAAAGAAGAGTGATCTTTTTAATTTTTGACTTTTTATGATCGGCGGCGATGCCGCCTCCCTCCTCTAATTATGGCGGAATAAAACTATAAGGCTTAACAAACTCATTGGGTCGCTGAAAACGTCATTGATCAGGCGCGATCTAATGCCAACCCCAAACCTTCTCACGTAATTTCCAGGCAGTTAGCCGACGAAAACGGCTATTAGCCGTCGATATCGGCGCGGCTAACTGCCGTTTTCGTCGGCTAACTGCCGTTTCGGTAGTTTCCTATCCTGGGAGGAATTCGCCATGTAGGTGCCGTTTACATGCCGTTTACACGCCGATACCGCGCTGCTTAGGTGCCAAATATTTCAAATATTTTGAAAGTCGGTAATTTAGTTAACCGATTTAAAAGTGGAAGACATCATTTTGTGCCAATTTGTGCGGCCTGAGTTCCAATATTCGTGGGCTACTTTTCACTTTTTTCTCCAATCTCTTAACTAAATAGAATTGATTTCATGTGCTTTTTAACCATGAAAGAACAAAAGTGGCCGTTTTCCTTCGACTCTTAGCTTGTCCTCAGGCCATGTATCTGATCGTGCCGTGAGGGCAAGCCACCTTAGTGATGACTCTGGCAAAATTTAGATCATATTAATAGTGTTTCAAATTCATATCGTGGATATATCAAAAAGCAGCAGCCGACATCTCATGACTTCCGCGCGCCACTATGTTCAACGTGGTACCGTTTCGATGACCACCAAGCCGCCACATGGGCGCCGGTTAGTTGCCAAACGCCACTTAGATGCCAGATACTCCTCGACTTGACCTTATTCGCCGTTTCGATCCCATTTCGGTGCCACACCGGCTAACTCCCATTTACCTCGGCTAACTGCCATTTTTCACGGCTAACTGCCGTTTCCATCGGCTAACTCCCGAAACTCGTGGCTAACTCCCAGATAGGTGCCACCCACGCGCCAAAAATTACCTGAGTTATGATACGTAACAGAGAAAAAAGGGGTTCCCGGTCCCTTTCTCTTTTACTTCTACACTGTGTGATAATTTTCTTCTCTTTTAGGTATTTTTTGTTATCTCTGAGCAGTCCGTTCCGTAACATAATCCCTACTTTTCTAATAGGAACTCACAAATCTTCTCAGTGATTTTTTATCCTAAATTCACCGAAACTATTTTAACATACTCTTTCAGAAAGAACAGAAATTTGATAACTTTGCTTTATTCTTTTTCGAACGGAAAGGGATAATTGAAATATCAATTTTAATTTTTGACTGGTCTGTGGCGATGCCGCCTCCTTCTTCTAAATATGGCACACTGAGATCATTTTAAAAAAAGAGCAAATTCGAAACTATCGGGGTGCAAATTTATAGAGAATTCTCACTTTCTCATTTCCTATTCTCTTCTTCAAAAAATGCACTAACAGTATTTTTTGAGTTTTTGTTATGAAGCTGCGGACAAAAGTCTTATTGTAAACTGCCATCAGCTTCTGACACGGTTTTTGTGGGATTCTAATTTTTGAACACCGTCAAAGATGGATCCTTTTGATCTACGAAACCTCGACTGAACTAAAGTTATTTACAACTTTCATATACTGGCTGTCTATGTTCTTATCAAAGCAAAAAAGCAAAAAATATTTCCGACATGGCGGGAACGAACTCATCACCCCATGCGTGAGAGTCATCTGCGTAGACCGCTACACCAAATACGCGCGGCCGGAGCGCTCTCGAGAATGCAGTTAAGAAACACCGAGTCAGTAGTTTTGAGCTTTCTACCACCCTGTCGGGACACACTTTTCTCAACGCTTTTTACCGTTGAAATCAGATTCGTCTCCAGAAGACGTCAAATTTGATATTTTTGAAAAAAGAAAAGTTCGTGCATCAACTAAGTCAAATTTCCAATCTATCTATCCAGGTCTCATAAAAATCGGCCCAGTACGGAGGGAGTTATGGCTGGCAACATACAAACAGACAGGCGGAATCTGTTGAATATTATTAGTAAAGATCCATAAAATTATAATTAAAATTCCTAAAAACAGGACATTTTTAATCTAGAAATCCACAAAATTATAATTGAAATTCCTAAAAACAGGGTATTTTTTATGAAATTAACTTCCCCAACCATTCTTATCTGTGTCGGAACCGGTTAGACACACTTCGACCAGAGGGTGAAGGAGTCTATACTATCCGGGCTGAGGTTTACTTCAGTAGACGCGGGTTTGAATCCTCCCGGGTTAGAAATCAATAAAATTATAATTCAATTCCTAAAAACAGGACATTTTTTTTATCTAGAAATCCATAAAATTATAATTAAAATTCCTAAAAACAGGACTTTTTTTAATCTAGAAATCCATAAAATTATAATTAAAATTCCTAAAAACAGGACTTTTTTAAATCTAGAAATCCATAAAATTATAAGTAAAATTCCTAAAAACAGGACATTTTTAATCTAGAAATCCACGAAATTATAATTGAAATTCCTAAAAACAGGGTATTTTTTATGAAATTAACTTCCCCAACCATTCTTATCTGTGTCGGAACCGGTTAGACACACTTCGACCAGAGGGTGAAGGAGTCTATATTATCCGGGCTGAGGTTTACTTCAGTAGACGCGGGTTTGAATCCTTCCGGGTTAGAAATCAATAAAATTATAATTAAATTCCTAAAAACAGGACTTTTTTTTTTATCTAGAAATCCATAAAATTATAATTAAAATTCCTAAAAACAGGACTTTTTTTAATCTAGAAATCCATAAAATTATAATTAAAATTCCTAAAAACAGGGTATTTTTTAAATCTAGAAATCCATAAAATTATAAGTAAAATTCCTAAAAACAGGACATTTTTAATCTAGAAATCCACGAAATTATAATTGAAATTCCTAAAAACAGGACATTTTTAATCTAGAAATCCACGAAATTATAATTGAAATTCCTAAAAACAGGGTATTTTTTATGAAATTAACTTCCCCAACCATTCTTATCTGTGTCGGAACCGGTTAGACACACTTCGACCAGAGGGTGAAGGAGTCTATACTATCCGGGCTGAGGTTTACTTCAGTAGACGCGGGTTTGAATCCTCCCGGGTTAGAAATCAATAAAATTATAATTAAATTCCTAAAAACAGGACATTTTTTTTTATCTAGAAATCCATAAAATTATAATTAAAATTCCTAAAAACAGGACTTTTTTTAATCTAGAAATCCATAAAATTATAAGTAAAATTCCTAAAAACAGGACATTTTTAATCTAGAAATCCACGAAATTATAATTGAAATTCCTAAAAACAGGGTATTTTTTATGAAATTAACTTCCCCAACCATTCTTATCTGTGTCGGAACCGGTTAGACACACTTCGACCAGAGGGTGAAGGAGTCTATATTATCCGGGCTGAGGTTTACTTCAGTAGACGCGGGTTTGAATCCTCCCGGGTTAGAAATCAATAAAATTATAATTAAAATTCCTAAAAACAGGACATTTTTAAATCTAGAAATCCACGAAATTATAATTGAAATTCCTAAAAACAGGACTTTTTTTGGCTCTATTACAGTTTAGGCGTCCTTTGAAAACTTGAACGTCCCTTAAAACACTTAGACGTCCCTTAAAACACTTAGACGTCCCTTAAAACACTTAGACGTCCCTTAAAACACTTAGACGTCCCTTGAAACATTTAGACGTCCTTTGAGGCCCAAATTTTTTTCCTGTAAATTGAAACGTCCTTTGGAATGTTTAAACGTCCCAAAAAACATTTAAACGTCCTTTGAAATCCGAAAAATTGTCGGAAAAATTAAGACGTCCCAAAAATTATTTAGACGTCCCAAAAAATGTTTAGACGTCCCAAAAAATGTTTAGACGTCCTTTGATATCCCACATTAGGATAAATAATATTTAGACGTCCCAAAAAACATTTAGACGTCCCAAAAAATGTTTAGACGTCCCAAAAAATATTTAGACGTCCCAAAAAATATTTAGACGTCCCTTTAAATCCCAAAATTTGGTGTTAAATATTTAGACGTCCCAAAAAATGTTTAGACGTCCCAAAAAATAATTAGACGTCCCAAAAAATGTTTAGACGTCCCAAAAAACATTTAGACGTCCCAAAAAATGTTTAGACGTCCCAAAAAATATTTAGACGTCCCAAAAAATATTTAGACGTCCCTTTAAATCCCAAAATTTGGTGTTAAATATTTAGACGTCTTAAAAAATGTTTAGACGTCCCTTCAACACTAAAAGCTACTGAAAGTGTTCAAGGGACGTCTAAACATTTTTTGGGACGTCTAAATATTTAAAACCAAATTTTGGGATATCAAAGGACGTCTAAATATTTTTTGAGACGTCTAAATATTTTTTGGGACGTCTAAATAATTTTTGGGACGTCTAAATGTTTTTTGGGACGTCTAAATATTATTTATCCTAATGTGGGATATCAAAGGACGTCTAAACTATTTTTGGGACGTCTAAACATTTTTTGGGACGTCTAAATAATTTTTGGGACGTCTAATTATTCGAAACCTAATTCTGGGACGTCAAAGGACGTCTAAATGTTTTAAGGGACGTCTATATGTTTTTTGGGACGTCTAAACATTTTTTGGGACGTCTAAACATTTCGGACGACTTTTGGGTCAACAAAGGACGTTCAAGTTTTTTGAGGGACGTCTAAATGTTTCAAGGGACGTCTAAGTGTTTTAAGGGACGTCTAAGTGTTTCAAGGGACGTCTAAGTGTTTTAAGGGACGTCTAAGTGTTTTAAGGGACGTTCAAGTTTTCAAAGGACGCCTAAACTGTAATAGAGCCCTTTTTTTTATCTAGAAATCCACAAAATGATAATTGAAATTCCTAAAAACAGGACATTTTTAAATCTAGAAATCCATAAAATTATAATTAAATTTCCTAAAAACAGGACTTTTTTTTATCTAGGAATACTCTCACAAAACTCTTTCGACTGGGTTATATTGAACAGAGTCGGTGTTAGGATCGGCTGCATGCATACAGTAACCTCGGGACTCGTCCTATGAAACATTTTCCAGTCACCAACGCATTTTTGGAATGAGAAAGTTGCTCCAGATTTTGTCCAAGTGATGGTGTCCTGTCCTATTTTAACTTGAAGGGATAATAGGTCATAGGAGGGGCAGGTTTCGTCCTGGTAAGTGGTCTGGAACCTGCGAAATTCATAGAGATTGGCTCCGCTACGTTTTAAAACGAGAAATCTGGTTTTAAAACTTTTGGGAGCTATCCTTAATCTTCAAAATAAAAAAATTGTCTGCGGACTTGCTTGGAATTCCGATTGAGTCAAGTGAGTACCTAAGAATCTGGAAGCGGAGCTTAAAATTCAATTCAAATTGTTTTCCCAATGATGGGTTGAGTTTTAAAGACGTTATTTAAGTACCTGAAGACAGGACCTGAGAGAAGGCCTGGAAATTATTGGACCATAGACATCTGGACAAACGGATAGACAGACAGACAGATGGATAGATACACAAACCTTGAACGCCACAAAGAACCCATTTGTTTTCGTGGTTTCCTCCACTTCCAATGTCTGTGTTGAATTGAAATTAAATAGAAGACATCGATCACTTGTAAATACGCCAAAATACAATCCACACTTTCAAAGCAAGTAGTTAAGCAGCCACTATTTTCAGGGCCATCGTATAAATCCACATTTAAAACTTTTCCGAATATTTTTGTCATTTTAATCAGTTCTGAAAGCTTATTGGGATTTTTAAACGCTCTGATTTTCAAACTTTACCTGCATCATCACTCTTTATTAACATTGCAATGAAAAAATTAAAATAGTTTAACAGTTTTGGACACATAATTCTTTTTCGATTTCGGGGGAAGTTGAAGAACAAAACTAACAAAAACCACCAACAAAAATGTTCTAGATGCCATGGCAATTCAACTTTATTCGAAAAAAGATGGATAGTATGACAGAAACAAGTCTAGAAGGGGAAAAATGTAGTCTTTTTATGTATTTTTTGATTTATTTGTGAACTAGGCTTCCTGATGTTTCACGGCGTCGCCAGAACGATGGGGGAGCCGAGCAGTAACCCGAGCAATGATTTCCAAAAGTATCGAAAAGTTTTTTGATCTCCGAATTTCAAATAAAAAGTGATGAAAAACAAAGTTGATCTGAATTCCTACAAAAAATTAACTATTCTCCAAAATCACTGGAGTTGTAATAAGAATTGGAAATTACAATTACAATTTTTCAGTTTCAGTATTTATTTATGTCAACATTTTTTTGATATCAGTAGTTCTTCGTGTTTGGAGTACATGGCACATTCAACCACATTTTGATAGTTAACGACTGTTTCAACGATACCATTTCGAAAATCAAAAAAAAAAATTGGTTCTGGTTCATTGATTGGTCTCCTACTACTTTATGGATATGAGATCATTCGATGAGCCCAGAAATGAAGGATCAATGCTGAAATTGGAGGAACGTTTTGATTAGTGGGACTGGGAACAGAACATACTCTAACAGACGTCACAAATTAAAAAAAAATTTGTCGATTGTTGATCAACATTTTCATCGAGCTTATAAGTTGTTGAAAACAGCAAAAAGTTTAGAAAGCTTCCGGTTTCCAGAAAATCGGTTTTTCTTAGAATGAACAATTATGAATTCAAAAAACACAGATTGATGTGTCAATTCAAAAGAGCTTAAAACAATTTTGAAAAAGTTCTTTCAAGAGTATTGGAAGCGGATTTGTCGAAAATTAATTAGGTTTCACATAGAACTTCAATACAAAGTGAGATGTGTCTACAGTTTCAGTCGGAGCCTTCTTTTGGCAACAATTTTTGAGCACAGTATTTTATTCAGTCAACGTTTAGGAAACATGGCACCAGGACCAGGTACATTACCTGCTACAATCAAATAAATAAAATGTGCTTGAGGATTGTTTCCAAAATCCGGGTCGGAATAAGAAGTGTGACATCAACATATATATATAATGAAGCAACACGAAAAAAATTCAAAATCTATTAGGGTGTTTCATAAGTCTTTGCACTTTTTTTCATTGTACCGCCCTCTGACCCCATGACATTTTTTTGACCTTTTTTTATTATTAACTAGTACTGTTACCCTCAAGAAACATTTCTGTTTTGAAAGTCCCTAAAACAGCGTACCATGGCAGAAGTACTCGCCAAAGATCGCCATGCTCTAAAAGGATGTTTTCTACTAGGATGTCTCCCTCGATTGAGTGCAATGGACACTTATCGAAATATACGCGAAACTATAGGTGAGGACATCATGTCTTATAAAACAGCAGCAACTTGGTTCAATAACTTCAAAGAAGAGGACTACGATCTTCATGATAAGTCCCATTCTGGTCGGCCTCTTTTAGAAATAGACGATGATATCTCTGATGTCTTGGAGGAAGAGCCAAGATCAAGTATACTTGAAGTATCTTCACATACTGGACCTTCGTCCGCAACAATAATCAGACATCTGAAAGAATCTGGAAGAACAGCAAAATACGGACAAGTTTTTCCTCGTGAACTGAGAGATTCTCAGTTGAAGCTCAGTTGTGACCTGTCGCTGTCTTTTCTCAGTCGGAAGCGTAGTTTCAATTGGATTCTTGATATTGTTACGGGAAATGAGAAATGGGGTCTCTATGTATACCATACAGTAAAAAGCAGGGGGTTTTGGATAATGACGACCCGCTGACGGACCAGAAAAGAGAGTTGCACGAGAAAAAAGTGATGCTATCAGTTTGGTGCGACAGAAACGAGGTCATTTGCTACAAACTTCTTCCGGATCGTGCTATAATAACAGTCCACTTATACTGTCAGCTACTCCAAAAAATGATCCAATCCCATCGCTCCTCTCGCCCGGAAATCGATCATTTGGTTTTGTTGCATTACAATGCTCGCTCACACACTGCTACCAAGAGTCGCAACTTCTTACAGGCTCATGGAGTTGAAGTTCTACCCCACCCGCCGTATTCTTCAGACCTTCCTCCAACTGATTATCATTTTTTTAAATCATTACAATACTCGTTAGCTGGACAAAAATTTGATGATCGAATGCAAGTGAAATCAGACCTTGATCGCTTCTTCAGCTCACAGCCGCCAGAGTTCTACGCGGCCGGAATAGTCGAACTACCACAATGTTGGCAAGATGTAATAAGTACTCATGGACCATATATAACTTATTAGAACTTCTTTCTCATCAAGAAAAATTTGATGAAAAACTGATAGAAAAAGTGCAAAGACTTATGAAACACCCTAATACAACCTGGTCGTTTTTTCGGGATATTGAAAATTGTTCGTTTGAAGAAAAAAAATGCAGCGAGTGAAACATTTAAAAAAAATGTTTCTGTTTCGTGTTCAGAAAGCTTAACCAAGCCTATTCGAACAATATATCACAGACGGAGAGAACATTTACTATTAGTCAAGACTATGTAGCAGTAATGTTTATAGATTCTAGCTCAGGAAATCACGAGTTGAGTTGGAATTATTAGTGCAGAGGTAGTCAAGTCAATTGCAGAAGCTGAAAAGTTACCAACCTTCTTTTGTTGAAGAAACTGTAAAGCACACAAAATATATTGGCTCGATGCTTTTCTTAAACGTACCATTTCCTATCTTAATTTTTTCTTACAAAATCATCCTTATTCTTTGAAAATTCTTGTTCAAAAATGGTTGGCTCAAAATTCAGAAAATAATTCTTATTAGGGTACTGAGCTCAAGGTCGAGCGCATGGCTAAAACAATCAATAATGCCTTGTAAACTATTCAGTTATAGGGAGTGGGAAGAATTTATACCGAATCAGCAATAATTAAAGTGCGTAAGAAAAAAAAAACAATTAATCAGTACCAAGACACGGTATGCCGAAAAATTCTGTTTCGAAAATTTTATAGTTCTCACATTTTTTGGTTCCATGAATTGAATTAACATTAGTCCAAGATGATACTTATTAAAAACAGGCTTTCGGTATTTCTTCGTTGAATTTTTCATTGCCTAGATTTAGTTGGTAGACAGATTCACAAAAACACATTTCGGCGTTTCAAACATAACTACTAAAAAAAAGTTTAAAATTGAATGATGCTTTATCTGAGTAACTAGTAAAACACTACGAATGCGCAAAAAGTAAAACACTATAAATGCGCATCATTTAAATAACAACCGTGAGACTGTAAAAAATATTTTGAATGATCCCTTTTTCTTTGATCCCTGAAAGAATACTAAAACAAAAACAAACGCTTGATAGACCAGGTTCAGTAGTTGTTCAATGAAAAGAAAATAAAATTGAAAACACTCAACGTATCGTAGCCGTGGTATTGTTGAAATATCCAGAACTTGGAAACATAAACCACTTGAAACTGAACCATTATTTACATGAAAAATATTTCAGGCTCTTCCGTCTTGAGCTTAATTTGGACCTCTTTAAAGTTAAATGTGAGATAATAAGTTCCATGGACTTCCGTCATTTCTGAAACTCACTATCAACGAAAATGGGGTGCTCATTCAATTAATATAATCTATGTTACTACTGGTTTTGAAATCTTCTGAAAACCTACAATACTAGTGAAACAGCAAGTTTACAAACGTCATTCAGCATGTACTGTGACTCGGAATCACCATTTAACAGCAAAAATCTTTTAAATTGAAAAATTATATATTCCTCCACAGCACCGATAGATTTCTCTGAACAACGCGTCTCACTTTGTACTTTTAAATGTCTTCCTCGAAACTGTCAATTTTCCATCAATAAGGTGTTAAAATATCTTTCTGTTTTCAGTTTGCGAGAAATACTTTTAAAGTGTGGAGAGAAATTAGTAGAAATTAGTTGAAATAATAATTTCCATTTGTCACGATAAATTGATGGGAACTTGTATTTTACATATAAGAATAATTTATGTAATCATGCTGTTAAAGAAGTTCTTGAAATAGAGCTCGTAAGGCATCAAACGCTCTGTAACCCTTATAAGATGGTTTCGAAAGATCAACAGACTTGTTTTAGCAATTCAGAACTCTGTTTCAAGTGGTCAATGTTACTTTTTTCTTTTCTCTAGCTGAATTTATAGTTGAATGAAGTCAATACGGAAAATTATCAATGAAATTCTCTCTTACCTCGAATGGGATTTAATCAGTGTTACCTTATCGTTACTACTTCAAAATTTTTCTATTTCTGCCAGTGTCTATAATCCAGTTATCAAAATTGCCTCGGTCGTGACATTAAGAAATAGGGTTAGTGTAACTGGATAGTTTTATTACATACGTTAATTCACCTGTACCAAATCAGTCAAAATGAATTTGCAAGGAATCTAGACTACTAATCGATAGGACTGTTACATATTCATCGAACTAGGGATTTCTAATAATTATTGTTTTATTAAACTCACGACGCAACACCAACTCTCAGCTAGTACAAATTTGTGCAAGTAATCAAACTGCAATAATTCTGAAATAGGTATTTTGAAAAAACTGGAAAAAGTTATTATGTTTCAACGCCTGCAAATAGTGTCGGTATAAATGTTTGCTTACTATTAGCTCACTGTTTATTGTATTCACCGAATTTTCTCCAGTGTCATGAAGTTTTTCTTTTGAATACGCTAAATTCAAAGTTGTCTCGTCAACTAGGGACCTTACCATCACATTTCTGTATATCTATCATTAAATAAATTGAATTAAACGAATCGAATACAACTCTGTGGATACTAGATGGAAGCTCGAAAATTCACGAGAAATGCTGCAGTTATTGGTGAATTTATTTTAGATATCGGAACATTGTCGAACCGTATTTTTTTTAAATTATGTATTTATCTTGTTTGAAAAAAAAAAAACAAAAAGAAGTTCTTTAGCCATTTGGTATGTTATGCAGAACGTTTCAATCTGTTACCAAATTCAATAACTTTTCCAATTTCTTACGCTACTGACGCTTGGGAGAAACATAAACGACAACAATTGCAGGAAAGTATTTCAAAAAAAATTTTGACAGATTCATAAAATCTGCGAATCTAATGGACTTCTCATTATCGGACAAAATATCAGTTTTTTTTTTTTTTTTTACTGTTACGGGTTTCTCATTAAAGACAAAATGCTTCAGATATGGTAGTTCAGTTGTTAATGACATTACACACTGATTGTTAAAATTGTTAACGTCAGAGCACAGTAAGAACTGTGCTCTAGTGAAATCCTGATGTAACAAACCAAATTAGGTGCCTATACCTCAATTTTTTCTGTTTCGCAGTTTCGAGATGTTTTCAAAAATCGCAACAAAAAAAATTCAATGATAACCATGCTCAAAAAATATTTTTTGTACTTCTTGTGTAAGTGTTCAACAAAAATTGTGCATACAACTAACATTAAATTTTGCAAAACAGAAATTCCGTTTCAATCACAAGTTGAAACATGCCTACAATATTGAACTCTGATTTACAGATATCATAATGAAAAACGATCCAAATTCGAATTTCTAGGCCACGGTGCTAATTTTCTTCGGCCATTTCACGGACCAAACTTTCCGGCGGTCGCTCTCAGCTAGTGGAGCACCAAATTTAAAAATTCTTAAAGTATGAAAATGAACTCGCGGAATCGTATAGATCATGATATAAAAACACCATAACTGACTACAATACACTTTTAAACGACGACCATGAATGATACTATTTATTGAATATTGAAAATCCGGATTTCTTGAAGTGAAGAGAGTGAAACAGCATACTGAAAAGAGTATAGTTAATAATTGTTGTCATTCAGGATTGGTTTTTGACAAATTACTTTAAAATGTCCTGAAAACTGTTGTTCAAACAGATATTCGATCCAGTTCCTTACAAATTCAGCTAGTTCTTTGTTACCCGTCTGAATCGCAGTATATAAAAACTACTATTTCAATGTTATCATTTTGCGAATCTATCTTTGCAATGACTGATTCAACACGTGGTTTGACATTAGATCACTCAACGAGCCTAGAAACTTAAAATCGGGCTGATGGTCTGATAACTGGCCTTCGTGAACAGACATCTTTTTTTTACCAGAAATGTATGAATTAAATATAACATAGAAACGCGGTGAAAAACAGTAATATTTATTCCCACTGTCAGAAACAGTACAGATATTTTCAAAAAGTCACTGTTTCACGAACACAATATTTCAATCCAAGTTACGACAAATTGACTTGTTGTCTGGTCTCCTACCGTTTTATGGATAAGAGATCATTCGACAGGTCCAAAAATTGAGAAGATTGTGATCAGTAACTACAGAAAGATGTGGACTCTTTTAATAAATTTCGTATAAATAAAATGTTTTAAAATATTTACGTGAAACAGACATTCATTCAGTGGTGGTGTTCTATTGTTGAATAGACGTGCGAGTCACAATGTCCTCCTCGAAAAGATTAAAATTTTTTGAGTCGCGGTTTACATTAAAAGATACAAGAAATATAGGTAAATTTTGAATTTGACACTCAGCCAAGTCTATTTGGCACCGTGCCAACCGTTTAGCGCGTTTCCGCGACACTTGCACTACTGTGTAATTAAAAATTAAGAAAAAAATGGAAACACGTTTCAGAAAGTTTACTTTTTCGAAGGTATAAGTTTTGACGCAATGGACATCCTCTAATATGTATACTTTCTTCCTGCTTTCTTGTTTCTAAAAACTTATTATTATAGGTGGCAACTGCGAAATATGTTTTCTCATAACAAAAACTTCATCGCCACGAACTAGTGAATATAACAGTAATTTTGCATATTCGTTATTTTGGTCGGTTTTCACGTATTACATAACAAAGATCTGAAGCATAACGTGCCTCAAAAAACTGACAAATTGGTTTCGGCTGCTATTATCGATTATGGGCATGTTTATACTTTCTAGTAATTTGAAATTAATATAGGTTTCTTAATGTCTGAACACGTTTTGAGCTTCTGAATCTGTTACGCCTTCCATGATTAGAGAGCACTGAACTCATGATCAATTTTTTTCTTAATTTAATAATGCTAGCATTTTTCTAATGGCAATTCCCCTACCGAGAGTGTAAAACTGGTAAAACTCTTATGTTTCTGTACATTGAGAAACAGGACACTTTTTATGTTTTTTAATCAGTACATGAATTTTTTAGTTTTTAGAATTTTAAAAAGTTTCAAATAGTGTTTAGAAAAACTGGTAAATTGACTTTGACTTTGTTGCCGACAATTCAACCTATCTTAAAATAATCTTAAAATTAGCAAAAAACAGGTGATCTCGGGCGGGATCGAACCGCCGACCTTCTGTGTGTTAGACAGATGTGATAACCACTACACCACGAGACCGCTGGCAAATTGTGGTCTCCATTGCATACTTATTGTCGCTGCCCTCTTTCTCTCCCCCTTGCCATCTCCGCCGGTAATCTAATTGCCATTACGTGCGGTGTACTCTTGGCCTGCTTAGTATAGTGGTTAGTACTCCACGTTGTGGCCGTGGCTACGCTGGTTCGATTCCAGCAGCAGGCAACTCTTTTTTGCCTGTTTTTATTTTATTTTTTTTTAATTAGTTTTTCATAAAAAAGATTTGATATGGATGGGAAATTGAGGAATCGTCATCAGCACAAACGAGAAAAAGAACAAATTATACTCTCAGCCTATACACACAAACTTTCTACAGATAGCTTTATTTTAACATGCCACGATAATAATACGTCAAGTATAATAGAATTCGCAGAAAACATAAAACAACTGAAACAGAAAATTTGTACACAAAATTTTACTGCTTTAGGGAAAGGTGAATTGGAGAAACCATAAGATCAGTTTGCTATCTGTACCTAAAGAGGTAAAAGTTTGCTTAATTGATTCATCATCATTTCAGAGAGGTTGAGATGAAAATTTTTTCTAGCAAACACGGTCCAACTTTTTTAAATTACTAGCAATGCAGGTAAATCCTTCCTGCAACCGTAAATATTTTTCGACTGCTCGTTATTAAACCAAACTTTTAGAAACTGAGACATTTCGAAACCATGACATTTCTTTTTTTTCCGTTTCAGGATATGTACTGTTTTCAACCGGAAAAACACATTAAAGCAGTAGATTTAAAATATCATACTCTTTTCTAAGAAATAATTTAATTGTGACTGTGGCACGTAGTCTTCTTAATTGTACAAAAAAAAAATATAAAACACTTTGAAACAACTCCCAAAAACCTATTCTGTGAGGACACCAAGTAATACATCCAAAACAATTTTATGTTTAACATAGTTTTCAAACAGAAACAATTTCACGGCTTCTTAATTAGATCGTTTGATTGAAATAAATTTTTAATTAGACAGTTTTTTTCAAGTTTTTTTTAGTGAAGCAGATTGTTCATTTCACTGATACCCCTTTTCAGAGTTGCGCGGAAGTGATTTTTTCAAAAACGGAAGTCGGAAGTCGGAAGTCGGAAGTAAAATTTTCAAAACGGAAGTCGGAAGTCGGAAGTCGGAAGTGAAAAAATGCCCGGAAGTCGGAAGTCGGAAGTCGGACGTCGGAATTCCGCGCAACTCTGCCCCTTTTGTATTGATTTAACTTTACAGCTTGTCTGATTTGAAGTAGGTCTTATTCATAAATCAGACATTATAATCACAAATACTTTCGAGAAAGTTGCTTCTCCTGACATCTTATCTTGATGTCAACTCGGCTACTTCCCGCTATAGTTTCGCAGCTTTCATAGCTTTTGCAACAGTTACGCGACAAGATTGCTACAGTTCCAGCGCAATAACGATAAATCAGAGCATGTGCAACAGTTATACAGCTTTCACGGTATTGCGGTTCCCTTGTTTTTGGGGCATGCATCATTTGTGCAACAATCTCACAACAGTCGCGCAGCAACTGTATATTCGCTCTAATGCAAATGGGACCTTGTCTGCATTTTTCATTTTTTCCAATTATTATTCCTTGTCTATTTGACAAGGTTTATCATTTTTCCGAATTATTTTTACTCTATTTTCGAAAATATAATTTTTCAGCATCATGCATCATATTATTTTAGAACTGAAGATGGGTTTATAAACCAGTTTTTCACAAAACTTAGAAACAGAGAAAAACCAAAATTACAGCTTGACTATTTATATCGTTTGAAATACTTTTAGTGCTTCAAAAAGGGTGAAAATAGATTGAAAAAACTTGTGGCTTAATACTTCTTCCGTGGGCGCAGGATAAAAATGTTATAATATTATAAATGAAAATCATATTTGAAGACTGACGTGCAAAAAATCACGAAGTCTGATATCCATTTGCTACTTAATTGTGTTTGTTATCTATAATTTGTTCTGTGTTTCATAATATTTTCAAATTTTCTAGATACCAATAGACTACGTTAAAATTACCAAATTTCTAGGCCTAATTTTTTAATAAAACTTGATACTGAAACAGTCCAAAAGGAGAATGCAACAACACGAAAGTAGAATTGCAATTTTTTTTACATAGAACCTGATTAAACTGCGAGACGAAGCCCTTCGATATTAACAACGCTGATCAGAAAAAACACTATAAAGACAATCTGAAACCTAAAAAAAATATGTTCCGAAGATTGTTCAATTTGACTTGGACTGATGTTTATTTATTTTCTAGTAATAAATTTAAAAGAATTGCACACCAAATAGGAAAGATTATTTAAAACACAAATCTAATACTCTATCTTCCTCATTTTGAACATGGAACTTTCGAATCAGTCCATGACATGGTCCCACGATAAGGTTTGTCCAATTTAGATACATTGTAGTTTCTCAAAATTATTTACCTGATTCAATTATACCTTAATTTTTCGGTATTTATAAGATCATAATGAACTCTTCCAGTTTAATAAAAAATGCATTTAAACTTGTGAAAAATACTGGCGTTTCCAAAAGTTATCAGTACGGCTGAATGTAACACAGTAAGAAATGTAAAAAGTGGAACAGATAATGTTCTTGTGAATTACTGTTCACACAAATATATTCACAGAAACGGCAAAACTAAAATGAATTTCAACCACTTAAATGATTGCGATCGTAACTCGGCTCACAGAAGGATTTACCAGAATTATTTCAGATTTGGAATCTGCGGACTCGAAAGTATCCGGTATTAAATTCTTGAGCCGTTTGAAAGAGGACACTTCGAGGACTTGTTGGAGAAAACTTTTTTACATGTGTTGTTTCGATAATGATCCAGTTGATCAAGAAATCGTCAGTATCTGTTTCACGGAAACGAAATATTTGTAGGAACTTTGAAACATAGTTCTTAGTGGTAAACGTCTATCACAACCAACTTTTATGTAGACAGGATGCATGTTTTTTTTGTCCTGGCGGTTCAGAAATTGTTGAATAATAAAAGACAGTTTGGCTAGTGAATACACTACTGGATAACTACAAACTTTTCTTGTTTCTTACTGCTCTGGAGTTCACTTTATTCTAGATAAAGAAGATACACTAAAACACAATAAACTCAAATTCAAATGTTCTTACAATTACTCTAAAGTTATTCAGCTGAACTGTTCCAAAATGATAACAAAAAACGACTCGTAAATTTTGATTTGATCTTCTTGAAGACCTCGATTTTAATTTTAAAAGATCTAAACAGAAAATTCTCAATTCCTGTACAAGTGAAGATTATAGCAAGAACGTGAAAACGAGAAATAATTAATTGTAACCTTTTAGTCATACTTGCAACGGGCCGGCCCGGTCCGGGCCGATTTGAGAATATTCACCGGCCCGGGTCACAATACAAAAATTTGAAAATTTGAATTTTTTTGAAATTTTTTTTTTTGATTTTTTCGCAAAAAAAGTCGAATTTTCGACTATGTTTTTACATATCGATAAAACTCAAGTGTACATAGGATTTTTGACTATTTTTGATGAAATTTCAAAAAATTTCGAAAAATTTTGTGAAAAAATTGTGCTCATTTTTTGACTCCGGGCCGACCGGGGCCGATATTTTGCAAGTATGCTTTTAGTGCTGTCACCAATTAGAAATGACCAAAATAGAGCAAAACTGCAGAATCAGAACCGTAAACCTAGGTCTAATGGCTAGATATCACTAAACGGAAACAAGACTTTGGTAAAAAAAAACGCGGTTTATGTCAAAAATTAATTGCAGAGACTCTATTAGTAGATTTTTTAATGATTTGATTTTTTTTTCTCGATTATATCTATAAAGTATTACATGATTCTGAACTCACATATGAAAAATGAAGAAAACAGTTTTAAAATTTTCAGAATCGCCTGCTAGATTCTACTTCATATTGCTTCAATATAATTATTATCCCTGAACTGAAATTATAAAAAATTTTCAGTTTCAGATAAGTGCCGACTTCCAAACTTGAAAAGTTTTTTGTTAGAAGCGGTGTTTTTCCTAGGCTATTATTCGGAATTGATTAAGATTTCTAGTTACAACTTTTTTATGAAACAGAAAAAACCAAACCTATTATATGTGTTTCAAAATTTTCAGTTTCAAGAAGAAGATTTAATTCACAAAGTAACATTTGTTCTGCTTGTCTCGCATTTCTCTTAACTCCTTTACTTTAAATTTCTCCAAAACCTTCCCTTAATTCGATTTTCTCGAACATTCTCCTCTTGTTTACAAAGTTGGTATCATCATCTTCTGTTCCCCCGTCCACCTTCAGTCACAAAATGGAAATTGGCAATAAAATCGGTCGTCAAGGACCGTGCGCCGTATCAATACCATGAGAATCATCAAAACAGGAGCGGTTTTATGACAGTCTCGCGCGAATGGAATCGGATGACCACTAAAATTGGAAGAAGAAGGTGGAGACCACATGGAGAGAGGGTGGGGAGATCGAACATCCAATTGGTACCGCCCATTTTTCAACGGTTTCAAGTTTATGGTTTCAGTTTATGTTGGTCTTGATGAGAGTTGATAGCGATCTTCTATTTCGAGGTAGCTAATATGTTTCCGGTCTGATTTTCCCATTTTCAAATTTATTTTTTAAGGTGGTGTTGCTTTTTGCTGTTTTTCGTAACAATTTTGTTTGCCTCTTGACATAAAATTACTCAATCGGTACAATGATTAAAAATTTGAACTCAGAGACTACTGTTTCGGAATCTTTTTAAATAAAACAATACTAGCAAATGTTTAGTATTTTTTTAAACCCTCTTCAACGACTCCTAACATGATATTTCACAGTTTCAAACAGAATAGCCCGGTACGGAAAATATGTTTATACATATTTTGGTCTCACATCATTCTAACAAATGCATTTTTAACCATTGTGTTCTAGACATATCAATGCAACAGCATTATTATGTATTCAAGTATGCGAGGCTACTCTAAAAATTGGTATTTGGTGAAAAACATTTCATAGCTCCAGTTCTCTTTCCTTCGACTTCTAGTTCGGAAAACTGGTAAAAATGATTTTTTTTGGCATTTTACCACCGAAATTCGAAGAAAAAGGTGGAGACCACGTGGAGAGAGGGTGGGGAGATCGAACATCCGTTTGGTACCGCCCATTTTTCAACGGTTTCAAGTTTATGGTTTCGGTTTGTGTTGGACTTGATGTGGGTTGTATCGTTTCGTTTTTTCATTTTAATAATGTTTAAGGACTCGAAATCGCTTTATATCTGTTAGATTGATACTTAGAAATAAACGCAATGGCTAAATTTTTCTGTTTCAGTAAGCCTCGATTTCCCTAATCAGTTACATCTTTTTCAATTTGAAGTTAGCCCGTATAGTATGCATATACATTCGAATGTTCACCGGGATACAAAAAAATGTACCATTCTTGTCAATAGAGCGCGGTTGCATTGGTGTCCCTGGCCTCATCGTGCATTTTTGTAAAGATATTGTTTCTGTTTCCGTCATTCTGTGAGTTTGCTACCTCATTCTCTAATATTATTCCGCTCCCTCTTTGTCGTAACCTCTCATTCCAAAATTTTCCAGCATGCACATCCCATCTCTCTTCGTTGACCCATTTTCTCCTCTCCTGAAGCATCCCACGGAGCAACGTCTCAAGAATGTAGCACATGCTCCAAAACGTCCATGCAACCTCACCACGGTTGAGAAGCAGGTACATAGCCTACTCTGCTGTCTTTCTTCATTTAATATTCATAATTACAGCTCGCCGTCCGCAACGCTCTCCGCTACATTCCAAAAGAGCATCACGCTCTTCTCGCTAAGGAATTCGCAGAGGAGCTCAACACTTACGGTCATATCTATGGATATCGATTTATGCCAAACTTTGATTTGTATGCACCACCGGTGTCGGAGATCGGAGCCAATTGTGAGAAGGCGTCGGCAATAATTCTGATGATTCTGAATAATCTGGACAAGAGAGTGGCTCAGTTCCCACAGGAATTGGTGACTTATGGTGGGAATGGTCAGGTTTTTAGGTATGTAAGATGACAAGAGATCACCTAATAAGTTTTCTAGAATTCTAGTAATTATAAGCTCACAGTGAAACATAACTATTTTTCAGCAACTGGATCCAATTCCGTCTTGTCCTCCGCTACCTCTTCACCATGACAGACCATCAAACCCTGGTCCTCTACTCTGGACACCCACTAGGACTATTCCCTTCTACACCGGACTCTCCCAGAATGACTGTCACTAATGGAATGGTAGCAGAAGAGCGTGTTTACACAGTTATTAGATATTTCTTGCAGATGATCCCTAGCTACTCTACCAAGGAGTTGTATGACAAGTATTTTGCCTTGGGAGTCACTCAATATGGTCAGATGACTGCTGGCAGTTTTTGTTACATTGGACCACAGGGGATTGTGCACGGGACTACGGTAAGCATGGAAATTTAGGATGATGCTCAATTGTCAAAAAAGTTTAGGTCGGTCAAATAACTAATGTTAATAAAAAGTTTTCGTTATTCGAAAACAGTGTGAAACGTGGAATTTTTATATCAAAAAGTGTGTGAAAAAAGTTTTTTTAATCGAACTTGACCTTATTATTGAATCGAAAATTAATACCAAAACAGAAAAAAGCAAAAAATATTGATAGAAATATGAATTTACCCAGAAATTCAATGTTGCTAGAAAAAAATCATCTGTAATTTCATCCGCGCCGCTTGCAGGCAAAGCCCACAATCCCCTGCCGCTTTTGCGTTTCAGACCGCGAAATTTTTTTTGAAAATCCTTGCACAAACTTTTTTAAATAGTAGCCAGGCACGACTTTTTTGATTTTTTCATATGAAAATTTCCCGTTTCGTAGTGTTTTCGAATAACGAAAACATTTTTATATTGCATTAAGTGAATTTATATCGAGTTATATCGATTCAATAACATGTTCAAATCAGAATTGAAAATATTTTTTTTCACACAATGTTCTTGAAAATTAAAATCATTTAGATGAACTGAGATCGCCTGGAATTTCAGACAATAAATCATCTACTAGAAACAGAGAATTTCTATACACCATTTTTCCCTTTTTTCTACTTCCGGCGGAGCCCCTCACCACTGCTACACCACATGTCGGTACCATGGTTTCAGCGGTCGAAACTTTGACCCTGTATTTCTTGAATGATATTCCTTGAAGGCAAAAAATTACTGTATATCTGAAATTTGTGCGTTCTCAGCCTTCCAATGATATATGACACGTCTCATACCTCCAAACTGACACCCCAGACTATCATTGGGAGGAGGTTCCGTTATTTAATTTTTTCTGTTTCGGCATTCAAGTATATGATTTAAAAATATATGTAAATTATTCGATGATTCGGTGAACACCTTTTTTCATACACGGTTCTTTGAAATTAGGAGTAGAACAGTGGTATCACCCCAACCAATTGCGTGAGCCTGAATTACGACAATAAAAACCACAAGCGGGTGCTAGCGGTAAAATCTTTGATCCTGTATTTCTCGAATAAAAAAGCTAGGGCAAAAATTGATTAAAGATCTGAAATAAGTGTGTTCTCAGCTTTCCAACGATATATTACGCGTTTCATATCTTTGAACAGACACCCCAGACCTTCCTAGGGAGGAGGTTCCGTTATTTACTAGGTAAGGCCTCCAGGTGACCGTGGAGTTATGGGTCGTGACCTATATCGTTGGAAAGCTGAGAAAACGCTGATACCAAATATATATTCAGTTTTTGCCCTCGAGGCCTGGTATTCGAGAAAAACGAAATCAAAGTTTGGACCTTCTGACAAGTCATTACCTTACAGACGTTTACAGACCTCGTTTTTCTCGAATACCAGACCTCGAGGGCAAAAACTGAATATATATTCGGAATCAGCGTTTTCTCAGCTTTCCAACGATATAGGTCACGACCCATAACTCCACGGTCACCTGGAGGCCTTCCCTATGAATTCATTCTTATCTGTGCATGAGAAGTCCGCACCGCACTCACGCGGCGGCCACGCCCACCCCGATTTTAACGCTGCGTTCAATTTTTGAACACTGCCGCAAGAAATGGGCGTGGCCGCCGCGTGAGTGCGGCGCCGACTTCTCATGCACAGATAAAAATGAATTCATAATAGTTTTTTCTGTTTCGGCATTTAATTAATTTGTGATTTCCAAATATAAATTATTCGATTCAAGGATTAGATTTCCAAAAATACATATCTTTTTTCATACACGGTTCTTTAAAATTATGAGCAATGCATATTTAGTTGTAATCGCAATTGGATCGCTTGAGTTTGAATTTCAGACAATAAATCAATTTCAAGAAACACAAACTTTTTCAAAATTTCCCAAATTCCAGATCACCGTCCTCAACGCCGGTCGCCGTATGGGTCTCTCCTCTCTCGCCGGAAAAGTGTTCGTCACTGCAGGCCTCGGAGGAATGAGTGGTGCTCAACCGAAAGCAGCGAAGATTGCAGGATGCATCGGAGTCATTGCTGAAATAAGTGAGACGGCGTTGTTGAAGAGACATCAACAGGGATGGTTGGATGTTTATTCGAAAGATTTGGAGGAAATTGTGAATTGGATCAAGGAATACAGGGAGAAGAAAGCGGCAATTAGTATTGGTTACTTGGGAAACGTAGTGGATTTGTGGTGAGTTTATTGGGAAATGGTTTTATTATTAAATTGGTGGATAGAGGATAAGTAATGTAATCAAATTGAAACATAATTTTACCATACTTGCGTAACTCGCTCAAAACGCAAAATTATGAGCTAAATAATATACCAAAACGTAGATCTCGGCGAGTTCTATGTCTGTGACATACTACTAGCCGGATAGCGGATTGTTAATGTGCCGCGGGAGGTAAAAAGCGAAAAAAAGCGCAAAAATGGAAACGATTCGCCGGCTCGTAATAGGTCACAGACGTAGAACTCGCCGAGATCTACATTTTGGTATATTTTTCAGCTCATAATGGCGCGTTTTTACCGAGCCGGTTTGCAAGTATGAATTTTAGGGAACGCCTCGCCGAGGAACCCGAATGCCTTGTTGAGCTCGGAAGTGACCAAACTTCCCTTCATAACCCATTCCTTGGAGGATTCTACCCTGCAGGTCTCACCTTTGAAGAATCCAACGAACTCATGACATCTGACCCCGCGAAATTCAAAAAACTTGTTCAAGACTCTCTAATCCGGCAAATCGCCGCTATCGACAAGATTGCCGCTAAAGGAATGTACTTCTGGGATTACGGTAACGCATTCCTTTTGGAGTGCCACAGAGCTGGAGCCAACTTGCTTAGAGAGGATGCTCAGGATGATAAATCCTTTAGATATCCAAGTTATATGCAGGATATTATGGGCGACATTTTCTCAATGGGTTTCGGACCATTCCGCTGGGTTTGTACTTCTGGGAAACCTGAAGATTTGAGATTGACGGATCAGACAGCGTGCAAGATTATTGATGAGTTGAAGGAGACTAATGGTGACTTGATTTTCAAATATGAATCTCTTCTAAAATGAAAATTTTCAGTTCCGGAATACGTGAAACAGCAGTATCTGGACAACAAAAAATGGATAGAGGAGGCTGAGAAAAACGAGTTGGTCGTTGGATCCCAGGCACGTATACTGTATTCCGATCGTGCTGGAAGAGTCGCCCTGGCTGCTGCCTTCAATGAGTTGGTCAGAACTGGAAAGGTGTCTGCACCAATCGTGATCTCACGTGATCATCATGATGTGTCGGGAACGGATTCTCCATTCCGTGAGACTTCGAATGTATACGATGGAAGCGCGTTTACAGCGGATATGGCGGTTCAGAATTGTATTGGTAAGGTGATACCGAGCCAAACTTAATTTTCCGCTCAAATATTCCAGGAGACTCTTTCCGTGGCGCCACCTGGGTTGCTCTTCACAATGGAGGAGGTGTTGGATGGGGTGATGTCATCAATGGAGGCTTCGGACTGGTTCTCGATGGGTCTCCTGACGCGTCCCGTCATGCGGAGGGCATGTTGAACTGGGATGTTCCAAATGGAGTCGCACGTCGTTCTTGGTCTGGAAACGCCAAGGCGCAGGAGGCGATCCGTCGTGCGGAGCAGCAAGTCGATGGGATGAAAGTGACGATTCCAGTGGAGGCGGATGAGGAGCTGCTGAAGACTTTGAAGTTTTGAATTTGAGATTTTCGATTGATATTTTAGTGTGTATTTTGGGGAATAGGAATAAATGGTTGAAGGTAATCGAATGACAATTTGTACCAAAAACCAAGCATTAAAATGGCATATGTACATGTCGACCAGAGTTGCGCGGAAGTGATTTTTTCTAAAACGGAAGTCGGAAGTCGGAAGTAAAATTTCGAAAACGGAAGTCGGAAGCCGGAAGTCGGAAGTTGGAAACCGGAAGTCGGAAGTCGGAAGTCGGAATTCCGCGCAACTCTGATGTCGACTATACATGAAAGTAAATTATTTTTTCTGTTTCGAGTGATGATTTCTTTTTCTTTTTCTTGAATTTTCAATGTTCACATTGTGAAGTGGCTATCATGTGTGTCAACCCTTAGTACATCCTATGACTGAAATTTCGAAAAAATCGGTGTTTTTCATAATATTTTGTCGAAAGGTGCAAGAGCATTAGTGAATCTATTTTGAATCAGTGTACACAAGTAGGGTTGTTAAAACGGGCACTTTTCGGCGGATATCGCCGGTTTCATTTCCGGTTTCTTTTCTTTTTGTTTCCTATAAGCATGTCATTTATTATAGATTTAACTTCTATCGATCGGTCATTGCTACAATACATAGGTGTTTGTTATGGAAATTATTCATGTTCCAAGTATTTAAATCACTTGTAAACTTAGAAAGACTTCAAAACTACCAGGCGTTGAATTCCAAAAGTTAATAACTAATGTTCCACAAACATGCTGAAACTGGTAGATTTTGTTGCGCTAATAATTATTTAGAGCCGATTAATTGCGATGTAAAACGTTACGAGTTCAGCGCATCTCGAACGGGCAGTTTCCAACTAGGGATGTTGCGGGCGGCCTTCGCCTTCACGCTGCGCCTGCTTCATTTCCCTATAAGGCGAAAAATGCCGCATTCATTTCCAAGACAGGCGATTTTCGCCTGTTTAGTTTTTTTCTCGCAGGTTTTCATTACCGCTTTTCATTTTTCGGCAAGCATTTTTTACGTTTTTTGAAATTAATTTCTACACAAAATTAGAAAAAAACAGCATTTTTTACCACTGGGAAATGAAACGCGTCAAAAATTTGCTTTTTAAAAACAGGCGAGGGCGGCCTTCGCCGGAAATGAAAAAGGCGAAGGCCGCCTTCGCCTGAAATTGAAGCGGCAAATATCGCCGTCGGCGGGAATGAAAAAGGCGAAGGTTACCGTAAAACGCATTTTTAACATCCCTATTTCCAACACGTTTCCAACGCGTACAAATTGTTTTTTGTAAACCAAAATCACTGTTTTGCCAGAACAATAAACTAGGACAGAATAATATACATATGTTCTGTCCGAGTTACCAACATGATGACAGTAGTTTTCTGAAATATCCACTTACTTTCCTGGAGTTCCACTAACACCACCAAGAACAAAGTCACAAATTCAGGGATTTTAATTTAGCAGATTATGGAAACAGAGAACATATCAAGTGTACAAAGAATTTTTTTTCATAGACAGGAGTGCGGAACGTTTTATATTAGCTCGCGATCAATACTAAACAGTGGTATTAAAACATGAGTTTGATCAATACTAAACAGTGGTTGTAAAACAGGAGTTGTTTGCTTTTTTGTAATTTGTTTTACACGTCTTCGTTTTCGAGCAACTCGTCTGTAGCAAATAATACAATATCAATGTCGTTTTGTGAGATTGATGAAACCGATCGGTTTTGGATAAGTCTTGATGGGAATTTGTAACTGACTAATTCCTTGAAGTTTGTTGGTATTCGCTATTGAAATGTCGTTGTGGGAAATTGTAGTTTTCTAATTGCGTTTGAGCTTTAATACTTTGGGAACATATTCTCCTATGCACACAGAGTATTTCAAGCGCAACTTGCTCAAGACTCGCTCCTCTTCATTTGTTAATTGAGTGAGATTGTGGGTACATTTGGATTAAGAAAGTGGACTTTTGAGATCTGAGGTCATTTTCTTTCTATAAATATAATTAGTGTAGCACATCCTTAATATTGTGATGAAGAGTTTTTAATAACATTGCATGGGTTTCTTAGTATTTTGTCCAATGTCTGACTCGGATTCCGCTCTCGAAAAATTGATTCGTATCATATTTGTATTTGCAGATTCCTACTGTTAACAGTTTCATGATGTTCATATTAAAACGTGTTCACAGAGAATATTGATGAGGTTATACATACAAAATTGTTTATCGTTTGCACAAATATTATCATATTTCGGTTCATCGACGGACGTATGAACTCAGTAACCACAAGTTTTACGGTTGCGGATACTTTTCGTATGTGAAACAGTTGAACTATTATTGATAGCAAACCGAAATAAATCATATTCCTATCTAAAAATGTCATTTTTTGAATAGGCACAATTTAAGACACACTCTCTGTGAAACTCGAGCATGGTACTGTACAGAAAAAAGTCAAACCGGTTTTTATGGGTTGGTATTATGCATAGTGGGTACCCAGGCAACTAATAACACATTGGTCCATATTTCATTTGGCTCCGCCCCCTACCGTCTAAAATAGCCCCTAAGGGAAGTGAAAATTCTATAAAAAATCTGAAAGTTTTTTCGATTAAATTTCAACGGGAACAAATGAAAAATGTTATTTTAAGCACTTTTTGTGTTCATTCCATATTTTTAGCACCTCATTTTCACCGAGAAAAAATGCCATTTTTGTAAAATTTGCGGGTTTTTACAAACATTTGTTTATATCTCAAAAATTTTACGTTACGGGAGATGAGATCTTTTCAGATTCGAAATCTACATAAAATTTGAAGTAATATAGGCCGTGTCTGGTCAAAAATCTCGGGACACCTATTTTTGCTACAGAGCAAAATATGCGATTTTTTGAAAAATTTCAACGTATCCCTACTCATGGAGCGAAAATTCCATGTCGTCAAATCGGCTGAGATTTTGTCAGAATACTACACCATATGGGATCTATTCATTCCCAAAATTTCAGCTCATCCGGTTTGCTCCCCGACACTCGGAGTTGTTGGAATTTTTTCGGTTGGAACACTGAAAACGCTACACACAGATTTTCAAAAATGTTGCGGATTGAACCGGATGAGCTGAAATTTTGGGAATAAATGGATAACATATAGTGTAATATTCTGACAAAATCTCAGCCGATTTGGCGACATTGAATTTATGCTTCATGAGTAGGGATACGTTGAAATTTTTCAAAAAATCGCATATTTTGCTCTGTAGCAAAAATAGGTGTCCCGAGATTTTTGACCAGCCTATATTACTTCAAATTTTATGTAGATTTCGAATCTGAAAAGATCTCATCTCCCGTAACGTAAAATTTTTGAGATATATACAAATGTTTGTAAAAAACCCGAAAATTTTACAAAAATGGCATTTTTTCTCGGTAAAAATGAGGTGCTAAAAATATGGTATGAACACAAAAAGTGCTTAAAATAACATTTTTCATTTGTTCCCGTTGAAATTTAATCGAAAAAACTTTCAGATTTTTTTTATAGAATTTTCACTTCCCTTAGGGGCTATTTTAGACGGTAGGGGGCGGAGCCAAATGAAATATGGACCAATGTGTTATTAGTTGCCTGGGTACTCACTATGCATAATACCAACCCATAAAAACCGGTTTGACTTTTTTCTGTACAGTGGGTAACAGCTCGGAGCTCGAGTTTCACAGAGAATGTGTCTTAACATTTACGTTAACATTTTTAACTATAACTTTCTGTTTTAGGAAATTGATGAAACATTGATCATAAAAAATAACTTGTTATCATTTTGTGCACTATCCTTACACCAAAATCATTGCAATCTTGATTGGTCATTAAACCCAGTATTGGCACATCGAATTTCTCTATTTTTCTGTTTCGTAATGTCTGTAAAACTCAATTTCAGATTTCAGAAGACAATAACACCATAAAAGTGTTAGTTCTTTTCTTTGTTATTAGGGCTGCCAAAACGGCGTTTCTGGGCGGCCATCGCCAGTTTCATTTTTGGAGTTTGCGGAAAACACATTTTCTTGCTTTTGACACCGTTATTTATCATTTTCATTCATGTTCAGTATATTTTCAACTCAAAAAAAAACCGATGATGAAGTAAGTGTTGGAAATGAACTTGCTTTTCAAGCAATTAGCGTTAATAAAAAGAGGCCCGACTTGACGGCAATTGCCGCAATATCAACTCTAATTATTTGATTCAAACTTTCTTGTTTCACGTGATTGTTATTTGAGTCTTGCCTTTTGTTCTGGAATATTGCAGGCATTGTGATCAATATTTTCAGGCCTAATGAAACTGATTTTTTATGTGAAAGAAATACAGAAAATGTTTCAATAAAACAGTATTTTCGAGTGTTGCGGAGTCAATTTCAACAAATTATCAGTTTTCAAGTATTTTGTAAGCTCATTTCCAATTCATTTTTTCCGTTCTGTTATTTTGACTGAATACAATAGTATTGAGGTAATAAAAACATTCAAACTACCTAATTGTAAGAAAAACGGTTTTCAAATATGCACACGCGATAAGTTGCTTGAATGTAACTGGGAATATTTTTTGTAAATTCCATCAGAATCATACTGGCTCGAGGAATTTTGATTCTCGAACCAGATATACCCAGATATTTCTAAATTAGAAACTCCGATAATTTGGCGATTGTCGTTTTGTTGTTGTCGAAATATAACAGTTGCCACATTTCTCGGTTTCCTAACGAGTCTCCCAACCTTTTTAATCAAATATCCCTGTTTCAAGTTGCTATTAGTGTGCCAATTTTTTCTGTTCATAGTTTTCTGGCCGATTCTTAAACTCAAACCGCACTGCCTTGTTCACCTGTGATAAAGTAATATTATTCGATAAAATATAGATTTTTTGAGAATTCTCTCACAAAAAAGTTCATCTGTTTCAAGTTATCTTTTTGGTTTAAGTTTAAATCAAAATGTTACTTATGTCATAAACGATATTTGCTTGAATAGATTTTTCAAAAGTAATCATCACAACTGTCCAAAAAGTCTCTGACATCCAAACAGCATACTGAACCTCAACCCATACTCAACCTACACGGGTTCCTGTAATCGGGAAGTTACTCCATTCTCAACAAAATAATAAAGAAAACTATAAACTCAGCGTGAAAAAAGCCAAATACTAGACATATTGCGTCGTCAGAATAGCCATTTCCAGTGGAATCAATTTATTTTACAGTTTCCTTAACTGTATGTTTGTTATAATAGAAAACGCTGACTAATGGGCGTTTGATAGTAGATTCTTATTTTCGGCTTTTGGATGGAAGCCACATATCGGTTCATAAAAAAGAATGAGAATGAAAATAAAAAAAATTTCGGAACAGAAAGTTGATTTTCAAAAATACTTCAGTTTCTATTCGTTAAAAACTTTGTTTTTTTCCGGTGTTCTGATTTCCTGTCATTCAATAGAGATCACAAGATTCACGTGAAAGAACAAAAGAGTAAAGCGGAAAACTTTCGGAATAGAAATTGCATTTAAAGTTCTGCATCACAATGTTAAAACATTGTTTTTTTTTAATAATTCAACAAAGTTCCCACAAAATTCATAAAAATACAAAAATTAACAGCAACGAAAAATAATTGCTGCTTAACAATAAACGAATGAGAATAATGGAAATAAAAACTCTGATCCATTGAAATTCTTTATATTCTCATGACAGTTATATGAAAAAATAATTTTAACCATGTTTCAGGCAAATGATGTTTAATTGACTGAATGCCTAGAGTTGATCAAATGTGATTTTTCAGGTTATGCAGAAAACACATGTATATGTAACAACTTATTCGAGTCAATTTAAGACAAGCATCAATTGAAATTCATTTTCTCGTCTTATATTAACTTAGAGGAACCCAGTTTCTGACTCGAAAACTGTAGTTGGTGCTTGTAATCATGAAACTAATATTTGAGAAATATTATCATAGTTAATGCAGTTGATGGAATGACAATTGATCAATTTGTGCCTGACTTCTTTATGAGAAGATAAATTATCAAGTGTTTTTCTGAAAAGCAAACCTCAACTAGGTTCTTGAAGTTTGAAATAACAATGAACTACTGAAAATCATTCGCTTATGTTTTATGTTTGACTAGTGAAAATGTATGAAATCAGTGCATTGATGCAATTTGGTTTGGAAAACAACTGTTTCAAAAAGCTTGTAATCAGACTTTTTATAGTTATTTATCACTAAACTTCTCACTATATCTGGGTTTAGAAAAAAGTCAAAGCAGAATTGTAACTGAACACTCGAGCAATGGATTCCTTAAATTTAGGTATCACAGGTCCTTACGCACCCAAATGACCCAAGGCATTGCTGACGCTTTAGCAGTGCAAATTCTTATAGCTTTAAAGGCGCATAGCAGTAAAGTTTTAAAGGCGCATAGCAGTAAAGCAAAAAAGTTTTCCTACAGTATACAAAAATTACTAAATCAGCCGTTTTCTACCGAATTCAGTGAAGTTTAGGTGTTTTATAGCAATAAAATGTCGAAATTTCCTCTAACCAATATCTCCAAAAAATTGGTTTTTTTCCACTGAAAACATTTTCAAAACATTTTTATCGCGTTATGCGCACAGTACACTTCTGACGCATTTCCTGTCGCACTGACGCCTCAAAAGTAGATTTTGGAGTGATAGGGCGCTGAACATATCGATGTAACAGCATTATATATTAAAGTATGCTATGTTACATAAAAACAGATAATTAGATAAAAACTTTTTTAGCTTAATTTCTCTTTCGAACTTTTTTGCCATTTGACCACTAAAATTGGAACAAGAAGGGAGATCACGTGGTGAGAGATGGAGGGGAGATCGAACATTCAATTGATACCGCCCATTTTTCAACGGTTTCAAGTTTATGATTTCAGTTTGTGTTGGTCTTTATGTGGGTTGTAAAGTACAGATTTGTAATTTTCCAATTTTAGTTATGTTTAAGAACTTGTAATTTCTTGACATCTGTTAGATTAAATCGTCTGTAATAAATGCAATGGTTCAACTTTACTGTTTCAGTAAGGCTTTATTCTCCAATTCAGTTACATCTTTTTCAATTTGAATATCTCTTGATATTATTTCTGTAAAAAATTTGTTAGCAACGTATCTATATTATTGAGATGGGTATCGGACCCGGCAGAATCGTGCATTCAGTACATTGGGCACAGCACATCCAGGATTTCAGCACAGCTGAAACTAGTGCTACCGCGATTTTTTTTTGGTGTATTTCTGATTTATAAGCGACTGCTTCAAAATATCTTTAAGTGAAACGTGAATTGCAATTTTTATCATACTTGCAAAAAGGGCCGAAACGGGTCGACACGGGCCGGCGCGTAACTCGCTTCAATCTCAATGTTATGGTCTGAACAATATACCAAAATGTAGATCTCGACGAGTTCTATCTTCGTGACCTACTACGGGCCGGATGGCTATTCGTTAATGTGCCGCGGGCCGGGAAAAAGTGCCGATAAACGCGAAATTGGCCAAAAAGGCCATTCTAGCCCGGCCCGCGGCACATTAACAAATAGCCATCCGGCCCGTAGTAGGTTAAGGAGATAGAACTCGTCGAGATCTACATTTTGGTATATTTTTCAACCCATAATACTGAGTTTAACGCAAGTTACGCGCCGGCCCGTGTTGGCCCGTTTCGGCCCGGTGTGCAAGCATGATTTTTATTACCATGAAGTAGTTTTGATAACCTAACAACCTAAATTGCAAGCTCACTGCAAATATGGTTTCAAATACCAACATGTGCGTAAATATTTATCTCAAAATTTAAACATTCTGATACAGAAAAAAATACATATTTTTCAGTCACCAATAAGTTTCATAACAAAAAAATGCGGTTAGTTATACACTATTAAAAGAGTACATTTTTAAAGACAATATTGATGAAAGAAAAGATGATTCGATAATATTTTCCTAGCTCACTATTTTTTCTTCCAACTTCTTGTTCGAAAACGTTGAAAAATGAACTTTCTTGCCAATTGGTGTTAGTGGACTGAAGCCACGTCCTCTTCTCTTCAAGCTGTCTCTGTTAGGCATTTAGAAAAGCGCGAGCGGTCTTTTTGTCTAATATCATAGGCGAAAGGGGGCGTGGCTTATTTTCAGTGTGGAACTTTATTCTGCGAGCACCAAATATCAAGAAAGGTTTTTATAAAGGAGTCTAATGTGTATCCAATAAGAAATGTATCATCCCGATAATGATAAATTTAATATCTGAAACTGCAAGAGAGTGGGAAAGATTTTATCAAGTAACACACGGTAGAAATTAGAGTTGGAGCAGATCAGTTGTTTCTCAAGAAGTTATTGGAATATGGTTTCATTGTGACAGTAAAATATGTATAGTTCATCTTTTCATATTTGGTTTGGCCACAATTTAGTGTAGGATATTGTAACCTTTTCGAAATATTGTACTGTTTCCGTTTTGATTCATAGTTACACTTTTAAGAAATTTGCGATCAATTTTACACACACTTGTGAAATTTACAAATTACAAGTTTAGTTTCAATTCTACGGCTAAAGAAACACAATTTCACGATGAGGCTAGAGGGCTACCAAAGCACCCGCGCTCTATTGACAAGAATCGTTCATTTTTTGCGTCACGGTGAACATTAGAAATTATACAGCCGGTACAGTAGTATGCACATAAGTTAGAATAACCACCGTGACACAAAAAATATACCATTCTTGTCAAAAGAGCGTGGTTGCAAAAAAAGGCCCTGGCCACATTATGCAATTTTTTAAAAGATTTTGTTCCTGTTTCCGTCATTCTGTGAGTTTGCTACCTCAACCTCTAATATTATTGTGCTCCCGTATTGCCCTTTGTCGTAACCTCTCATTCCAAAAATTTCCAGTATGCACATCCCTTCTCTCTTTGTCGACCCATTCTCTCCTCTCCTGAAGCATCCCACGGAGCAATGTCTCAAGAATGTAGCTCATGCTCCAAAACGTCCATGCAACCTTACCACGGTTGAGAAGCAGGTATACAGTCTCCTCTCCTGAATTCCCTCATTCAATATTCATAATTACAGCTCGCCGTCCGCAACGCTCTCCGCTACATTCCAAAAGAGCATCACGGTCTTCTCGCCAAGGAATTCGAAGAGGAGCTCAACACTTACGGTCATATCTATGGGTATCGATTCATGCCGAACTTTGATTTGTATGCACCGCCGGTGTCGGAGATCGGAGCCAATTGTGAGAAGGCGTCGGCGATAATTCTGATGATTCTGATTAATTTGGACAAGAGGGTGGCCCAGTTCCCACAGGAGTTGGTGACTTATGGAGGGAATGGTCAGGTTTTTAGGTAAATGAGGTATTTATCTAATAATTTTTATAGAATTCCAGTAATTATACGCTCACAGTGAAACGGAACAAAAAATCAATTTTCAGTAATTGGATCCAATTCCGTCTTGTCCTCCGTTACCTCTTCACCATGACAGACCATCAAACCCTGGTCCTCTACTCTGGACACCCACTAGGACTATTCCCTTCTACACCGGACTCTCCCAGAATGACTGTCACTAATGGAATGGTAACAGTAGAGCACGTTTACACAGTTGTTAGATATTTCTTGCAGATGATCCCTAGCTACTCTACCAAGGAGTTGTATGACAAGTATTTTGCCTTGGGAGTCACTCAATACGGTCAGATGACTGCTGGCAGTTTTTGTTACATTGGACCACAGGGGATTGTGCACGGGACTACGGTAAGCACAAAAAATTATGACGGAGCTCAATTGTCAAAAAAGTTTAGGTCGGTCAAATAACTAATGTTAATAAAAAGTTTTCGTTATTAGAAACCAGTGTGAAACGTAGAATTTTTATATCAAAAAGTGTGTGAAAAAAGTTTTTTTTTAATCGAACTTCACCCTGTTATTGAATCGAAATAACTTGAAATCATATATGATTTAATGCCAAAACAGAAAAAAAGCTGATTGTAGGTAGAGTGCCGAGAAAGATTTTCAAAAAAAACTCTCGCGGGCTGAAACGCAAGTGCGGCAGGGAATTGTAGGCGGAGCTTAAACTGCAATGATGAATTTTCAGCTGGCTTATAAAAAGCAACACTGAATTTCAAAATAAATTTGCATTTTAATCGATTAAACTTAAAAAAATGCAAAAAAAACAGCCAAAATATCAATAAAAATACGAGTTTTTTTGAAAGTCAATATTGCTCGTTAAAAATAGCTGGAATTTCATCCGCGCCGCTTTCAGGCAAAGCCCACAATCCCCTGCAGCTCTTGCGTTCAGGCGGCGAAACGTTTTCTTGAAAATCCTTGGACAAACTTTTTTTAAACAGTAACCAGGTACGACTGTTTTTGATTTTTGATATGAAAATTTCCCGTTTCATAATGTTTTCGAATAAAGAAAACATTTTTATTAACATTAGATACTTTAATACTATTTAAAAATTGTACAACTCGATTTTAGAAAAAAAAACAAAGTTGACCTAATTAGAAAATCTCGAAAAGTTCATTATAAAAAATGGGAAAAATTCTGACGTGTCCTCTCCCTCGTCTCTCTACTGCTACTGTCGAAAAAATAAAATTTCCACAAGATTTTTCAAAAAAAAATTTGCGCATTGAAACGCGCAAGCGCATAAAGTTGTGGGCGGAGCTTAAACTGCAAGCGGCGCGGTTCTAAATTTGGAAAAAACAATTGGAATTAGAACCGCGCCGCTTATTTAAGCTTGCAGTTTAAGCTCCGCCCACAACTTTATGCGCTTGCGCGTTTCAGCGCGCGAAATTTTTTTTTGAAAATCCTTGTCGAAACTTTATTTTTTCGAATTTCCGTTATTTAGTTGTTTCTGTTTTGGCATTCAAGTATATGATTTAAAAATATAAATTATTCGATTCTAGTATTATATTTTCAAAAAAAAAAACCTTTTTTCATACACGGTTCTTTAAAATTAGGAGCAGGAACAGTGGTATCACCCCAACAAAAAAAAATCGCGTGAGCCTGAAATTCATACAATTAATCATCTGCTAGAAACACAAACTTTTCAATTTCCCAAATTCCAGATAACCGTCCTCAACGCCGGTCGCCGTATGGGTCTCTCCTCTCTCGCCGGAAAAGTGTTCGTCACTGCAGGCCTCGGAGGAATGAGTGGTGCTCAACCGAAAGCAGCGAAAATTGCAGGATGCATTGGAGTCATTGCTGAAATAAGTGAGACGGCGTTGTTGAAGAGACATCAACAGGGATGGTTGGATGTTTACTCGAAAGATTTGGAGGAAATTGTGAATTGGATCAAGGAGTATAGGGAGAAGAAAGCGGCGATTAGTATTGGTTACTTGGGAAATGTAGTGGATTTGTGGTGAGTTTAAGTGGGTAATGTTATCATCATTAAATTGGTGGATAGATGATAAGTAATGTAATCAACTTGAAACATAATTTTACCATACTTGCGTAACTCGCTCAAAACGCAATATTATGAGCTGAAAAATATACCAAAATGTAAATCTCGGCGAGTTTTATATCTGTGACATACTACGAGCCGGATAGCGGATTGTTAATGTGTCGCGGGTCTGGAAAAAGCGCCAAAAAACGCAAAAATGACCAAAAGTTGTTAAAAAGCCTTCTAGCCCGCCTTCCGGCTCGTAGTAGGTCACAGACGTAGAACTCGCCGAGATCTACATTTTGGTATATTTTTCAGCCCGTAACATTGCGTTTTTACCGAGCTACAGTCCTGTTTGCAATTATGAATTTTAGGGAACGTCTCGCCGAGGAACCCGAATGCCTTGTTGAGCTCGGAAGTGACCAAACTTCCCTCCGTAACCCATTCCTTGGAGGATTCTACCCTGCTGGTCTCACCTTTGAAGAATCCAATGAGCTCATGACATCTGACCCCGCGAAATTCAAAAAACTTGTTCAAGACTCCCTAATCCGTCAAATCGCCGCCATCGACAAGATTGCTGCTAAAGGAATGTACTTCTGGGATTACGGTAACGCATTCCTTTTGGAGTGCCATAGAGCTGGAGCCAACTTGCTTAGAGAGGATGCTCAGGATGATAAGTCATTCAGATATCCAAGTTATATGCAGGATATTATGGGCGACATTTTCTCAATGGGTTTCGGACCGTTCCGTTGGGTTTGTACTTCTGGGAAACCTGAAGATTTGAGATTGACGGATCAGACAGCGTGCAAGATTATTGATGAGTTGAAGGAGACTAATGGTAACTCGATTTTCAAATATGAATCTCTTCTAAAATGAAAATTTTCAGTTCCGGAGTACGTGAAACAGCAGTATCTGGACAACAAAAAATGGATAGAGGAGGCTGAGAAAAACGAGTTGGTCGTTGGTTCCCAGGCGCGTATACTGTATTCCGATCGTGCTGGAAGAGTCGCCCTGGCTGCTGCCTTCAATGAGTTGGTCAGAACTGGAAAGGTGACTGCACCAATTGTGATCTCACGTGATCATCATGATGTGTCGGGAACGGATTCTCCATTCCGTGAAACATCGAATGTGTATGATGGAAGTGCGTTTACAGCGGATATGGCGGTTCAGAATTGTATTGGTAAGGAGGTACTGAGTCAATCTTAATCTCCGCTCAAATATTCCAGGAGACTCATTCCGTGGCGCTACCTGGGTTGCTCTTCACAATGGAGGAGGTGTTGGATGGGGTGACGTCATCAATGGAGGCTTCGGACTGGTTCTTGATGGGTCTCCTGACGCATCCCGTCGTGCGGAGGGTATGTTGAATTGGGATGTTCCGAATGGAGTCGCACGTCGTTCTTGGTCTGGAAATGCCAAGGCGCAGGAGGCTATCCGTCGTGCGGAGCAGCAAGTCGATGGGATGAAAGTGACGATTCCAGTGGAGGCGGATGAGGAGTTGTTGAAGACTTTGAAGTTTTGAATTTGAGATTTTTGATTCGTACAATTTTAGTGTGTATTTTGGGGAATAAATGGTTAAAGGTATTTTCTTGCTTTTGACTCCGATTTGTTTCAGTTTTCTTTATTTTCAACTCAACAATCGGCGCTTGACGCCGGTTTGGAAATGAAAACCCGCGATGAAGTAAGTGTTGGAAATGAAATTGCTGTTCAAGCAATTATCGTTAATAAAAAAGGCCCGGCTTGACGGCAATTGCCGCAAATATCGACTCTAATTATTTGATTCTAACTTTCTTGTTTCACGTGATTGTTATTTGAGTCTTACTTTTTGTTCTGGAATATAGGCATTGTGATAAATGTTTTCAATTCCTAATGAAACTGGTTTTTTATGTGAAAGAAATACAGAAAATGTTCCAATAAAACAGTATTTTCGAGTGTTGCGGAGATAATTTCAACAAATTATCAGTTTTCAAGTATTTTGTAAGCTCATCGTCAATTCATATTTTATAGTTTTGTTATGTTTTATGAGAATACAATAGTATTGAGGGAATATAAATATTTAACCTAAAAAAACGGTTTTCAAATATGCACACGCGATAAGTTGCTCGAATGTAACTAGGAGTTTTTTTTGAAGATTCAATTAGAATCATACTGGCTCGAGGAATTTCGGCTCTCAAACGTTTTCAACCCGTAAATTTCAAAATTAGAAACTCCGACAATTTGAGAAATGCCGTTGTTGGTGTCAAAATATTATGGGGCTATTCATGAGCCGGAAAAAACGTTTTTTCCGTTTTTTCCGCCAATTCATTTACCGGAAAAAACGGCTAAAAACTCGTGGCGGAGGGTGTTTTTCGCCGGTGGATTGTTCGGCCACACTTTCATTTTCTAGTCCCTCCGCGTCGGGACCCACCATGTAAACATTATTATGCGCCTTTGATCGAGCGGCAAAATTTGGAGTTTGAAATTATTTTTTTAATATTTACAATTTTTCTATAACATATTATCGGAAAAAAAAGTTTCGCCTTCTTTTCTTGTTCCGGACTTGAGATAAAGCAATGTTGACAATATTTGCGTGTGTTTTATAAGTTTATTCCACGTTTCAACAGAAATTGTTCTATTTTTGCCGTGTCTCTTTGTTCCTTTTGTTTTTCCCTTTGTTGCATGATTTTTGTTATTTTTCAGATTCAAAATATCTCCTAAACGACGTCTCAGCACTCTCATGTTTCAGAATCCCCAGTTTTGTGTTAGTTTATTTCTGAACTTTGATTTCTCTCCGCCAGTTTTTTGTTTCAGAGTGATCGCTTCGGATGGACAGCCCCCGGACACACTTCACGATCACCAGCAACTAATTGGAGCTCATTACGTTGTCGTGTTAGTTGAAGAAGAAACTTTTGTTGTTCTCTCCGCCGATATTGTTTCAGGTCACCATCTTCAGCACAGCACATGCAGAAAGCAGGAGAAAAGCGAAGAAGGGAGAAAGAGGGATGGAAGAGAAGGTGGAAAGGAAGATGACGAAGCGAGAAGCTGCAAAAACCAAAGAAGAAAGGAAGAAAGGAAGTTGAAGAAAAATAGTTAAATACACTGTCGTAACAAAAACTGTTTCATTGTTTAACGGTTGAGAAGATACTCTCTCAATGCTGAGCGTTGTTCTTCCGGTGTGCGATAAGGATCGCTACACTCGTCATCATCGTCGTTTTCGGGCGAAACTTCCAGAGGTCCCAACGAAATGTTGTGAATTACAGATGCAGACACAATCAACGCTCTCGAAGTTTTTGGATCCAGTCTTAGGTTACGGGAAAAAATTTGGAATTTGGATGTCAAAATTCCAAAACAATTTTCGATCTTCACTCGTGAACCCGAGATGATTTCATTGAACTTGATGTGTCCACTCGACGCCAGCTGGTTCTGTCGATATGGCGTAATCACATGTTTGCTTAAACCGAATCCATTGTCGCCGAGTATAAACGGTGGCATGATGACGTCAGAATCACCGAGTTTTTGATATCCGACAGTACGAACAGCTCGCTCCATTAACTCATCGAGAATTCCGCAACGAAATAACTGGGCATCGGAATTGACTCCAAGCTCTGAGATTTGCGCGTAAATGATTCGAGTATCATTGTCGCAAACAAACAACGAATTGAAACTAAAAAATGATTTGTAATTTCGATTCAATGATCCAGTATTAGGCGGGTGATCACATCGCCAGTGCTTGCCGTCGACGACGGCAAAGCACGGCACACCCTTCACAGTTCCGTTGCTATAAGTTTTATCAGCAAAAGCACGCGTCATCGTTTGAATTTCAGCTTTTGTTTTCGGAAACTTGATGTACTTGGGCGCTTCTTTACAAATATCGTGAATACAGCTAGAAATCAATCGAGAAAGAGTTGGCTGTGATAATCCCACTTCACGAGATAGTGCTTTTTGAGAAGTTCCTAAAATTTTGTGTTATTCTTTTCAGTGAAAGAATGTTCCAACCTTCGCGGATGAATTTGAGGAAAATCGATATGCGAACGTGATGTGCGATTTTTGATGGTTTTTTGATACAAATCGTGCTTAAACGGTGAAACGTTGCTGCTGATACGCCTACCAAATCCTGAAACCTTTTATAAATTCTCGTTCATAAATTCTCACGATTTATATTTACACTGATTGTATTGTTTCTCATCATGTATTCAACTTTTTCAGAAAAAAATCGAAAAGATGCGCTGTTGACACTGCTCCTGGACTTTTTTCGACTTTCTTCATCTCTGATATACTTCTCAACTTTTCTCGTCAATGATAGCCTTTTCTTCAGAAGATCAGCTAGTTTGCTGGCTTGACAACTATTACCCCGTACCATATCTGAAACCCTCCTTGTTTATAGACTTTTTGCTTGGTTGCAGAGAAATAATGTTTGAACCGACAGTAAGAAGTGTGTACAAATTGCGTTTATCTTTTTCAACTGTTTTATAACAACAACAAGAATAACAAAACAACGATAAAAACAAAGCGACAACTGGATAGAATTTAAAATGGCCGAAAATTGTCTTCGAACTGAGTCAACGGATCATAAGTTGAATTTTGATAAGAATTGTGATAATTAGAAATTCGACCATTGTACATGTCACCATCCATCTGTCTTCTTTCATAATTCATTTGTCCATAATTGGATGGTATAGCTTCTGGGCCTGGCAATTTCAGCGAACCGATGAATGAGACAACTTTGGCCTTGGCTAGAATTCTGTCCATTTCCGGCCAATGGGCCGTCTTTTGAGCAAACATCGAGCAGATGTCTTCCGTTTCGCATTTTTTCCCTTTGCTATCATCCATTACTTGTTTCATTGCTTCTGCGATTACATCATTCGATTCATTCAGTTCACTCATCAAAATCTCCATTTTATTCATTTTTTTTGATCTTTTTGGTGTATCCTCAGGTTCCAATGGATCAAACATTTTTCTTTTGGGTGTAGAATTCGACAGAGAATGAGATCCAGAAGTTTTCGGAGTTGAACTCGACAGAGACTCAGATCCAGAAGTTTTCGGTGTTAAAATCGAGAGAGACTGAATTCCAGAACTTTTCGGTGTTGAACTCGAGAGAGATTTGCATCCAAAAGGTTCCCAGTTTTCGTTATCACTTAAATCTTCCATAACTGGAGACTGATCGTCACCAATCATATAAGAACTGGAAGTAAGAATAATGATGATTTAAACACATACACCGCTTTGCCTACTTCTTTACTTGACGTTTGTGACGTGGCCCATCCAGAAACGTCATATAAACTGCAAATTCAAAATTGGCCGAAGAAGAGCAAGCTGCGGAACCAGTTCGAATCTTCTCAACTCTCTTCACATACTTGTTATAATCCTTCACCAGCTCATCCCATATTTTTTGTGCGGTGGAACCTGAACAATCAACAAATGAAACGGAAAGACTATCCGGATATATACCGTGCGCGTGTTTCCCACGTGGCATAAATGCCTTACACTCTTCTTCAATGTGATCGAATAGTTTCAAAGATACTTCTTTTCGGTGACTCGGATTTAATGACATGTCATACAACTCCGGTCTCATTTCCACGAGTGATATGAATTCAATGATTTTATCCTTTTCGTACTAAAAATGCATTTCATTACACACGCCTCTGGAAGGAATAACCTACCTGCTCATATCCATCTGTAGTTTTCGGCTTCGTTTTACGACCTGTTTTTTTGACAGGTTTCGAAGTTTCTCCATCTTTCTCTACTACTGCCACATCTTCTATTTCCTTTTCATCCATTTTTATTCCAATTCCACGTTTTACAGATTTCAGTATTCCAAGTGAAGCTGATAGAGAATTTCGACGTGAAAATGATATTTTATTTTTTTACCAGTCTGAAAACCTGAAAATCTGTTTAAAACTTTTCAGAACCGTGATAACATTCCGTATGTTAAAGAAAAATTGTAAATATTAAAAAAATAATTTCAAACTCCAAATTTTGCCGCTCGATCAAAGGCGCATAATAATGTTTACATGGTGGGTCCCGACGCGGAGGGACTAGAAAATGAAAGTGTGGCCGAACAATCCACCGGCGAAAAACACCCTCCGCCACGAGTTTTTCGCCGTTTTTTCCGGTAAATGAATTGGCGGAAAAAACGGAAAAAACGTTTTTTCCGGCTCATGAATAGCCCCATTACAGTTGCCGCATCCCAAACGTGTCTCCCAGCCTTTTTTTCTCACAGTTTGGCAATAAATATGTAAAATTGATCCTGTTTCACAATAATGAAAATAATGTCAATTTTATCACTTTTGATTAGTAACATACTGAGTCACCAAAGGTTCCTGGAATAGGGAAGCTACTCCATTCATCAACCAAATAATAAAGAAAAATCTAAACTACCACGTGAAAAAAGCCAAATACTAGACATATTGAGTCGTCAGAATTTGTTTTTCGAGTGGAATCAATTTATCTTACAGTTTCCTCAACTGTATGTTTGATATAATGGGATACGCTGATTAATGCGAGTTGTTCTGATTTTCTGCCAATTAATAGAGATCACAAGATTCACGTGAAAGAACAAAAGAGTAAAGCGGAAAACTTTCGGATTAGAAATTGCATTTAAAGTTCTGTGCCACATTGTTAAAACATTATTTTTTATAATATCGCAATTGAATAACCCCTATTCAACAAAGTTCCCACAAAATTCATTAAAATACAAAAATTAAAAGCAATGAAAAATAAATACTGCTTAACAATAAACGTATGAGAAAGAATAATGGAAATGAAAACACTGATCCGTTGAAATTCTTAATATTCTCATGACAGTTATGTAAAAAAAAACAAGTTGGCATAAAAATCTACCGTAAATACTGTATTATAACGGCACCTGTAATAGAACGGCACCTGTATTATTACGGCACTCCATCTCTACTCAGAATCCATAAAAATGTTTATCAGGGGGTTTTTTCTCGGTTCTGATTAGAAGCAACGTGTTTGGTCACTTTTAGATCAGCAAATAGGACGTCCAAAAAAGTTTTTTCGTTCAATTTTAATGAGTTTCTGAAACCACAAAATTTCTCTCGGAGGCAGTTGAAAAATATAACGGCATGCCGTTATAATACAGTATTTACGGTATATAAAAAAATAATTTTAACCATGTTTCATGGAAATGATGTTTAATTGACTGAATGCCGTGAGTTTCGATCAAATTCGGATTCTTTGGTTTTTGCAGAAAATGGGTGTGTATGTAACAACTAATTCGAGTAGATTTAAGACAAGCCTCGATTGAAATTTATTTTTCAGTTTTCTGACTCAAAAACTGCAGTTGACGCGAAAAAATCTTCTGGTTTAGGGATTCGCCATTTGTATTCTGGGATGAAGAAAGTCGATAATAAAATGTCTGCATCATCGGCTTTGACGAAAAAATGAAAAATAGAAAAGTATGCCGATAACCGGACAGACAAAACACAAAAGACAAATAACAAAACAAAGGAGGAAACTTACTGTTTCTGAATGGTTTTTCCAGTAACAACTCTGATGTGGAACGATAAAATCATAGGTAAAGCGCGATGGATTCATTATGGATGAAACGCGGATCGCGCGCGGATGCTGTGGGTATGTCAGATGGATCCATTATGGATCCATATGGATCCACGCGCGGGCGGCATAATGTCGCAATTGATTACAAAGTTCCCAGAAAATTCATTAAAATACAAAAATTAACAGCAACGAAAAATAATTGCTGCTTAACATGAAACGTTCGAGAATAATGGAAATGAAAACACTGATCTGTTGAAATTCTTTATATTCTCATGACAGTTATGCAAAAAAAAATGCAAGTTGACGTACATATGTATATGAAAAAATAATTTTAACCATGTTTCAGGAAAATGATGTTTAATTGACTGAATGTCGTGAGTTGATCAAATGCGATTTTTAAGGTTATGCAGAAAACAAATGTGTATGTAACAACTAATTCGGGTAAATAATTCGGTATCTATTTTGTAGTTTTATTTCAACATAGAGGAACCCGGTTTTCTGACTCAAACACTAAAATTGGCGCTTGTGATCATATGAAGTTAATATTTGAGAAATATTACCATCGCTATCAATTATTATCACAGCTATCATCAGCTGATTGAATGACAATTGATCAATTTTTGCCTGACTTCTTTATGAGAAGATAAATTATCAACTTTCTTCTGATAAGCTAATCTCTAATAGAATTGTAAAGTTTGAACCAATAATGAACTACTAAAAATCAATCGCTTATGTTTTATGTTTGACTAGTGAAAATGTATGAGACCAGTGCATTGATGCAATTTGGTTTGGAAAACAACTGTTTCAAAAAGCTTGTAATCAGACTTTTTATAGTTATTTATCACTAAACTCCTCACCATATCTGAATTTAGAAAAAATTAAAACAGAATTGTAACTGAACACCCGAGCAATGGATTCCTTAAATTTGGATATGCATAACGAATTCTCTTAGAAACTGCTCTTCTGATTTTTCAGTGTTGTGTAAAAATTGTTTTTTCACCGCTTTTTTCTTGAACATCCGGATAATTGTGCACACAGACCAACATACATTTTCAAGAGAGATACGAAAAGTGCAGTTTTATAAATGTTACATCCAAAAAGATACCGTGTTTCGGACATTATTCTCCTGAATTTTTTTCTCAGGGTTATACTTTTTTTAATCGGAGAAAGCATAGTATACGCGAAAAAATCTTCTGTTTTAGGAAATCGTCATTTGGATTCTGGGATGCAGAAAGTCGATAATGAGATGTCTGCATTAAGGCTTCCATTCGGTACAGTCGGGTTCGATCCGACCGCCGACCGACCACCGGCCCGACCGACTGCCGACCGACCGAGGTCCGCATTTGCGCGTGAAGTGTTTGCGTATTTATCGGGGGAAGTTTAAATTTATTTTATTTTTTTCACAAATTTCAGAATTTCCCGAAATTCAATTTGTGAAAAGTGCGCTTACAATTATGTCAAAAAATGGTTCCTCATGAAAAATTTGATGAATTTCGAGTGATTTTTGAAAATCGAAAAAATAAATCTGTGCTCGTAAAAAATTGCACCATGACCGAAAATTGGTGTTAAAAATTGTTGGAAGTACTAATTATGTCCGAATTATTCCGTTTTTTTTCATTTTGGTCGTTCCAGTGACGGAAAAATGTCAGTTTTCAGCCGATTTTCTGGCTCTGTTCCAAAATCGGAGGCCCATAAAAAAATCGGAGGCCCATGGCAGAATCGGAGGCCCATGGCAGAATCGGAGGCCCGTAAAAAAATCGGAGGCCCATGGCAGAATCGGAGGCCCATAAAAAAATAAGAGGCCCGTAGCAGAATCGGAGGCCCATGGCAGAATCGGAGGCCCATGGTAGATAGAGAATGTCATCGTTTATAAATGATGAAAAAATCCCTTATAAGCATCTGAAGTAGTGCAGAAGTCTGAAAACCATGTTGTAACTACATGATGCGCAAAGCTGATTTTTATTTTTTTTACATTCATTGCTAATTATAACAGATCTTTTTTAACACATTTATTTACCCGAAGAAAGTGACATATTTATGTGAATAATTGTTAAAGGAAAAAAATGGGAAGCAACTATCCGCCTTTGCCAGTTTGAACTTTGGGTGCCTTGGGCTAGTTTTAGTCAAAGTTGAAGAAGAGAAGGGGGTAGTAGAAGACATTTTAGATGTTCTGCGTCCACCTCGTTTGATTGTAGTTGTTTGGGAAGGTGTCGTGGCTGTTGGTGTAACTCTTGACGTTGCAGTGGATGACAGAGGGACAGTAAATGTAGACGTGGTGGGAGATGTGCCGGCAGATGGAACAGTGGATTTTCTCGGGCCACGTCGTCTAGCTGTTGTTTGAGAAGATGGATTGAAAGTTGTGGCTGTAAAAGCTGTATATGAAACAGTGGATGTAGATATAAACGACAATCGAGTTGTGATAGTAGGTGTAGATACAGTAGATGATCTGTAGCCACTTCGTCTAGTTGTTGTCGGAGAGAGTAAGTTTGATGTAGATAGTGTTGTCGCAGATGTTGGCGGAAGAGAGAATGTGGAAGAAGACAACGATGGAGTCGTAGAAAAGGAGGTTGTGACTGAGGGAACAGCGGATGTTCTGTGTCCACGTCGTTTTTTTGTCGTTAGAAGAGGTGTGGAGGAGGTTTTAAACGATTACTGGAACAAATTTTATTCTCATCGCATGGACTTCAAATTAGGTAGGTACTCACTTTCGTGTAATAGGGTTTGTAGATGTAACCGAGTACTTTTTAAAACACCTGAATAACTTCATGTATATAATTGTATTTTTACTTGTATAATATGTATTATTTCTTTTCATGTAAATAATTGTATATATGTTATTGATTAAATAAATGTGTTAAAAAAGATCTGTTATAATCAGCAATGAATGAAAAAAAAATCAGCTTTGCGCATCATGTAGTTACAACATGGTTTTCAGACTTCTGCACTACTTCAGATGCTTATAAAGGATTTTTTCATCATTTATAAACGATGACATTCTCTATCTACCATGGGCCTCCGATTCTGCCATGGGCCTCCGATTCTGCTACGGGCCTCTTATTTTTTTATGGGCCTCCTATTCTGCCATGGGCCTCCGATTTTTTTACGGGCCTCCGATTCTGCCATGGGCCTCCGATTCTGCCATGGGCCTCCGATTTTTTTATGGGCCTCCGGTTTTGGAACAGAGCCGATTTTTTTTTCAAAAATTGTCGTCAAATATGGCGCATGCAGACAGAAAAAAATGCGTAGGTCGGCGATCGGTCGGTCGGGGGTCGGTCGGGTCGGCGGTCGGTCAGGTCGGTCAAAAATTGGACCAAATGGAAGCCTTAGTCTGCATCTTCTGCTTTGACGAAAAAGAGTAAAACACAGAAAGACAAAACAACAAAAACAAAATAGGAAACTTACTGTTTCTGAACTGTTTTTTCCAGTAACAACTCCGATAGCAAACAATAATGTAAGAAATTGCGATTAATGCGATTTTTTTGGTCATCATAGGCAAGAAAAGTGGACAGATCCAGATTTCTGTACACAAAAAGACACAGACTGACACTCTGTTTCCGATGTGTTTCATGTTGGAGTAGTTGAAATACCAAGCTAATTCAAAATTTTTATTTATAGTTGCAATTTTCAAACAGTTTGACTGAAAATATGAAAATCGCCTGGTACTTCTTTCAGAGGAGGTATCTGTCCCGAAAATATTCATCGGGATCAGGGCTGTGCGAAAAAAAGTTTCCGAAAATTTTTCGAAAAACTTTTTTTTGGAAATCTTGGTACCGAAAAAACCGAAAAACTTATTTTTTTCGAAAACTTCGGACCGAAAAAAATCGAAAAACTTTTTTTCGAAAAATTTTGACCGAAAAAACCGAAAAATTCGAAAAAAAAAGTTTCCAGAAAACTGCCTGAAAAATGTGTTTTTCGGGGGCAAAAATCTTGAATTTGTGTGAAAACTGTAAGTATTTCGAAGAAAGACTGATAGAAACCTGTTTTTGAGTACAGAATTTCAGGAAAAATCGAAAAATCACTATTTTTGTAACTTAAATTTTGAAATTTCAGGCGAAATTTCCAATATTTTTCGAACGGTTTTTTCGAAAATTATCCGAAAATTTTTCGTCCGAAAAACTTTTTCGAAAAGTTTAGACCGAAAAATTTTTCGGATAATTTGGGCCGAAAAATTCTTCGCCTCAAAATTTTTCGAAAACCACCGAAAAACCGAAAAAATTTTTCGTCCGAAAAATTTTTCGCACAGCCCTGATCGGGATGATAAAAGAAAGTCATTATAGAAAGTTACTCACCGAACGAAGGATTTCACTCTAATACTAAGTGTTCTGACTAGTCAGAAACAGAAAGAAACAGAATATAAAACTTTATTAACCCTAAAGAATAATTACAGTTTCTTTTTTTGAAAACTTAAGAAAGTTACAAATAATGTTTTATAGAATTGCTATAAGAATGAAAAATAGGCCAGTCTGCTTTGATTTCAACTTGAACTTTTAATTAAATTTCCGATTTTCTTCTTTTTCAGTGGTTTCATATCATGAAATTACTTAAAAAAATACAACAGTTGAACTCGAATCTGTGAGTATTAAACACAACGGATAGGTTTAATAAAAAAAAGAGAAAAATGATTAGTTTCCTTTTAACTGATAATCGCATGTTTTGTTTGCGTTAAAATGTTTCTATTTCATTAAAATATTATATCTGAAGGATTTTATTTTGAATTCACTTTGTGTTTTGATCAATGCTAACCGATTTGTTGCTATGAAAATAATACGTTAATTCAGATGTTTATCATCAACTTGTTCTTCAAAAGTAACACCAGGATTTACTGTTTTCAGAAAATGAGGTATTTATTCAATTAAAATTTTATAGCCAACAAGTGTTCCAGTTTGTACCGTTACGGTAAACTAAATATGAAGCATAACGTTTTGCAAGATAAATTACCAAAACTGTTTCAACATTCTGACTAATTGAATTCTGATAGGCGAAAAAACTATTGGGTTTCGATTCTAGTCATGCACGAGTCTTCCAAAAGTGCTACGTAAAAGCAGGCCTAACCTTGAGGAACGATTGTGCAAGAATTGGGAGCAGTCTGATTCATTGTGGCAGAATCAGAATATACAGAAAGTTTTCCTAGATTTTTGGAAAAAATACTACAAAGAAACAGGCTATAGAAAATTGTCAAATATGGGCCAAGATTTGGCGGCACTCTGTGGACTGCTGTGGTAAATTACAATTGAGCTTAGACTTGAGGAAAACCTGTGCTTAGACTTGTGTAGACTTATAATTTGACATAGATTTGGTGTTATTTGCGGAGGTTGTTAGAGATGGGAATCGATTCTGAAAAGCATCAAATATTCATGAAACATTGAAACAAATAAAGACTTATGTATGACCAAATAGACAACACTCACTTTTAATGTTCAATTAAAATTATCAGTTTTGTTGGAACCAGAAAAAATAATGCCTATATTTTTCAATCATTCACAAAAAAATAGTTAGTTTCTAAAACCTAAAAAATTAGATATGATGGTTGGTGGATTCACTAAGTTTGTTTTGGACCTTGCGGCTTAAAATTCTGGATTTGGAATAACGAGTTTTGAAAACTGGTTTTCCCAATTAAATAATCAAAGTCACATATATAATTCACATATAAAATGAGTTGCAATAAATTCCATTTTTAATTGCAATATATTAAAATTACTATTTCAATGTCACTATTTTGAGAATATACATAACTTTGTCCTGGTTTATTGTATGATCTCCTACCGCTCTATGGATATGAGATCATTTAATGAGCACAGAAAACTGAACATGAATTCACTGAATGCTGGTAATTTTGAATGGAACAGACGTTATAATCTATTTTTTAAAAATATGTTCGAAAAAATAAAGAACTGGTAGGTACAATTGAAATCTAAGAATTGAAAAATACCGTAACGTTATAACGTAGAGATTTTGAAAGTGTTAAATATCGCAAAAACAATCGAGAAAAAATACAATGGTACTAATTTTCACAGTAAGAAACAGTACAGTTTACTTGGAAGTTTTACAAAAGTCACTGTTTCACGAACACAATATTTCATGCCAAACTACAATTTTTCGGTTTTCATAAGTATACTACCATAGAAACTAATTATACTCAGAATAAAATATACCATTTATCGAATTTTCGTGATGTTTGAAGAAAAAAAAACTTATGAAACATGATTTTTCACCCGGAATGCTTATAAAATAACCAAAACTCTCCGATGTTTTTCTAAAGTTTCAGCACAATCGGACCAATTTAGAACAAGTTATGGTCAAAACCAAAAACTTTATAACCTTTTGAGCGGTACAGTACGCTGTTCACACTTCCCTCCAAATACATTTTTTTTATAAATTGAACGTGTCTAAAAGCTCATTGTTCACCTTGACAACAGCAAAATATTTTCACTCATAACAGAAACTCTGTTTTTTAGAACTTCATAATGTGTAAATGTGCAAAACATGTAAGTTTCACATGGTCAAGTAACAGTAATACTTTTTCTGTTTGCTGATCGTGGTATCATCTTTTTGAATAGCACATATCGGAAGCATAATATGTTTCAAGAATCTGAGAAATCCCTGTTGTATTTATCTCTTACAACCGATTAGTAAAAGTTTAGGGTAAATATACTCTCTTTTTTACAAAGACAAGACACAGCGGAACAATTGAAAATCTTCCAAAATTCTTATGTTTCAGTATATTAACAAACAGTAAAGTTATTTATGTTTGTTGATCCGGAGGTGTTATTAGAAAATGGAACTGTACAGTATTTCAAATCCAGGACTGGAGTTATATTTTATAGCATTTTTTCACAGTTCTATTTCTCCCCTTTTCAAAAGGGAATACCTGGAAATTGATTTTAGCTGTATTGTTTAATAACAGTGCAATCAGACTAATCTCAATTAGAGATGTCTAGACATATTGAAACTAAAAACCGCAATTCAAAAGTACCGGAAATTTCAATCTTATAATTAGCAAAAAGGGTTATCTCGGGCGGGATCGAACCGCCGACCTTCTGTGTGTTAGACAGATGTGATAACCACTACACCACGAGACCGCTGGCTAGGAATCTTCCTCATGGCATACTTGTTATCGCTGCCCTCTTTCTCTCTCCTTGCCATCTCCGCCGGTAATCTAATTGCCATTGTGTGCGATGTACTCTTGGCCTGCTTAGTATAGTGGTTAGTACTCCACGTTGTGGCCGTGGCGACGCTGGTTCGATTCCAGCAGCAGGCAACTTTTTTTTTCAGATTTCTCATAAAGATGATTTGAATGCGGTCATTAATTGAATTGAAAAGAAAAACGGCATGAGTAAATATTCTTGCAAAGTCCAGATTCATGTAACATTTATGTTGATTACAAAAATGAAACGAAGCTATTACGAAAATTCTCTTCAAAAAAAGTTTTGTCGACCAAAAAATTCTCAAGAAAAATAATTTTCTCTGGAATACGACAAGTACAATTCACAAAAGAACATGCAACACCTGAAACAGAACATTTTTACTCAAAAGATTACTGCTTTACGGAAAGTTGAATTGGAGAAACCGTAAGATAATTATGCTAGCAATCTAATAAATTAGTTTAGTATCATTCTGTCGAGTTAAAGTAAGAATTCATAGTTTGTTACAGGAAACAATAACGTGCAAAATTTGATTCACCATGAGAATATGTTTCGGAAGCGATTCATTTTTTAAGAATGTTGGGAAACAGTTCCAAAAAATATAGGCCTTCGGTAAAAATATCCAATAAAAACCAAGTTCATGGCATTTTGAAGCCATCACATTTTGACACGCGAACATGAAGAAAATTACTGAAGAATGAGGGATTTTTCTGCAATCCACATTGAATTGCAAAACGTGAAAGTTGCCGAAAGTTTCGATTTCCAAACATTCCCCGGCCCGTTATTCAGAATATAGCTTGATATCATTATCACTTCAATTTTCAATTTTTATAAAAGTATTTTCCACTTTTCTCAAAATGTTTTTGTACTGCTTCAGAAAAGTGTGTTCAATGGGAGTGGTAACATTAAAACGATAAGTTAATAAGACTTTGTAACCTAAACCTAAATTGTTGAACATTGTTTTCAAACAAATAGCACAATTGGGTTGGACGTATTGATAAATTGTTCAAAAATGTTTGTTTCATATAGTTTTCAAACAGAAATAATTTCACATTTGACTAATGTGACTTTTTTCCGAAAATTAATAACCTTATTCTTTCAAATTAATTTTTCATGAATCGATAAAGATGTATTTGCAAGTTAGTTTCAATATGTTGGAGATTGGGCGCCGGGACATTTCGCCACCAGACGTTTCGCCACCAAAAAATTAAGAGTTTCCGAAGCTTTATAGGGAAAAAAGCGCATCACTTTAATTAGCATAATCAAAGCGTACTATTGGTGTGTTTTTTCCCTAAAAAAGATTCGGAAAATCTCCATTTTTTGGTGGCGAAACGTCTGGTGGCGAAATGTCTAGTGGCGAAATGTCCGGTGGCGAAACGTCTAGTGGCGAAACGTCCCGGAGCCGGAGATTGTCCACACGATGAGTCCAGGGCTATCTCTGCTGTTGACAAAAATGGTACATTTTTTGAATCACGGTGAATGTTCGAACTTATGTGCATACTATACCGACTATATAAATTTGAATGTTTACCGTGACGAAAAAAAAATGTACCACCCTTGTCAATAGAGCGCGACTGCATTGGTAGCCCTAACCTCATCGTGTTGCCAATACCTTAACCACTGCATTTTTTTTTAACTTTTCGTTTATCCGGTTTCACGTAGGCCTTATTCAGAAGTCAAACACGATGGCTCTAATACTAAAGCGGATATTACTTCTCACCACTTCTTCGCTGAATTTCATTACTTTCCAATTTTAAGCTGTTGTTTCAGTCATGTTTCATTATTTCCATAACAGTTGTTCTTGAACATTTTTTAAATTGGGTATCGTTTGCAATGATGTAAGAAAAACACGACGCTCAAGAATTAAAGGTGAGTTCACAAACCAATTTTTCATAAAACAGTGAAACAAGAAAAGGCTCTATTACAGTTTAGGCGTCCTTTGAAAACTTAGACGTCCCTTAAAACACTTAGACGTCCCTTAAAACACTTAGACGTCCCTTAAAACACTTAGACGTCCCTCAAAACACTTAGACGTCCCTTGAAACATTTAGACGTCCCTCAAAAAACTTGGACGTCCTTTGGGGACCCAAAAGTCGTCCGAAATGTTTAGACGTCCCAAAAAATGTTTAGACGTCCCAAAAAACATATAGACGTCCCTTAAAACATTTAGACGTCCTTTGACGTCCCAGAATTAGGTTTCGAATAATTAGACGTCCCAAAAATTATTTAGACGTCCCAAAAAATGTTTAGACGTCCCAAAAATAGTTTAGACGTCCTTTGATATCCCACATTATGATAAATAATATTTAGACGTCCCAAAAAACATTTAGACGTCCCAAAAAACATTTAGACGTCCCAAAAAAAATTTAGACGTCCCAAAAAAAATTTAGACGTCCTTTGATATCCCAAAATTTGGTTTTAAATATTTAGACGTCCCAAAAAATAATAAGACGTCCCAAAAAATGTTTAGACGTCCCTCGAACACTTTCAGTGGCTTTTAGTGTTGAAGGGACGTCTAAACATTTTTTGGGACGTCTAATTATTTTTTGGGACGTCTAAACATTTTTTGGGACGTCTAAATATTTAACACCAAATTTTGGGATTTAAAGGGACGTCTAAATTTTTTTTGGGACGTCTAAATATTTTTTGGGACGTCTAAACATTTTTTGGGACGTCTAAATGTTTTTTGGGACGTCTAAATATTATTTATCATAATGTGGGATATCAAAGGACGTCTAAACATTTTTTGGGACGTCTAAACATTTTTTGGGACGTCTAAATAATTTTTGGGACGTCTTAATTTTTCCGACAATTTTTCGGATTTCAAAGGACGTTTAAATGTTTTTTGGGACGTCTAAATGTTTTTTGGGACGTTTAAACATTCCAAAGGACGTTTCAATTTACAGGAAAAAAATTTGGGCCTCAAAGGACGTCTAAATGTTTCAAGGGACGTCTAAGTTTTTTAAGGGACGTCTAAGTGTTTCAAGGGACGTCTAAGTGTTTTAAGGGACGTCTAAGTGTTTTAAGGGACGTTCAAGTTCTCAAAGGACGTCTAAACTGTAATAGAGCCCAAGAAAATTATCATTTGATGATCTCTATGGTTTAAAATACTTTTACTGATACAAAGAGGGTAAAAATAGATTTAAAAAACTTGTAGCATAATACTTCCGCGGATCGTGGAATCAATACATTTTGCAATTTGGAAATAAAAAATGAATCGGAAGACTGATGTGCGAAGGCTTCTAAAATAAAGTTTGATACATTTATGCTTACAATTTGATCTCCGTTTCATAATACTTTCAAATTTTTACAATTCGATTGGATATGATTCCATCTTATGGTTTTCATTTTAGTATAATATTTTTTGTTGTGGTGAAGCTTGATAACAGTTTAAAAGGAGAATACAACGACACATTGCATTTTTGAATGTTTTTTTATGAACAACCAGATTAAACTGTGACTTATTAATAAAGCTTACCAGAAAAATACTATAAAGATATTTTGAAACCTAAAATATGTTTCAAAGATGTTTCAATTTAACTTGATATTAGTTTTTAACTAATACTTCCGGTAAAGTCAAAAAACAAATTATATTATGGAGCAAAGTTGTCAGAAATATTTTGAAAACATGTATTTGGAGACTAATGATATCACCGTTTGTCATTCCTTCTGAAAAGAATATTTCCAGTTCCGGAATACGTGAAACAGCAGAATTTGGACTAGTTTTGGAATAAATGGCAAAAGGTAGTTGAACTTATCTTTTTTCAAAGTTTTCCGGTTTCGTGTAAATTTTTTACTTCAAACGGTGTGTTCATTTATTTGTTTGTCAGGCAACCGCTCAATTAACGCACCGTGAATTTTCCGATTCACATTGAAAAATGTTTTTTTTTCCAAAATCATCAAATTTCTCGTCAGGTTTTGCAATAAACATTTCTTACTGATTCACGAAGTACCCAATTTTAAAGTTGTCTTTACTGGGGTACATAAAATCTCATTTAGAAAATTCATATATTTAAAAATACTCGGATAAAAGAAACCCAAGAAAAGAATAATGATGAAGATAATTGAATGACGAACCCGCAAACATTTTTTCTAAACATTCAAAATAAGCAGCATGATGTCCAGATTCTAGTCAAAGTTAAAGTCAACCTATTTGATAAAATTAATCATGCAGTAGATATTGAGTCTTTTTTCAGACGGTATGTATATGTACTCTCCCAAAAGTTTTTGATTTTTTTACTGCTGCTGAATTATTTTTTAGTTCATAGTTTTCCGTATCGTTGTTACGCGTGATCCATTCTTTGCTGAGCTTTTGCAAAGTCTTCAGGGAGAAATTATTATTAGCGAGAAACTATGAATCAGAGATGTTGGGAAGTGAAAATTTTCTTATCCGGAAGTCGGAAGTCGGAAGTTGGAAGTAAAATGTCGTATCCGGAAGTCGGAAGTCGGAAGTCGGAAGTAAAATGTCGTATCCGGAAGTCGGAAGTCGGAAGTAAAAAAAATACCCGGAAGTCGGAAGTCGGTATTAGATTTTTTCGCAAAGATTCAAAAACTCCTAGAAAAATTTCATGAAATTCGCGAAAATAAGTGGAAAATTAGTTTTTGGCTGAAGAAAAGCCTATTTTCTGTCCTTTTAGACCATTTTTCCATGTATTTCTGCGAAATTTACTTTTTCGAAATTTCACCGTTATGTAATGACAGAAGTCGGAAGTAAAATTCCTTATCCGGAAGTCGGAAGTCGGAAGTTGGAAGTGAAAAAAACCCGGAAGTCGGAAGTCGGAAGTCGGAATTCCCAACAACACTGCTATTAATCAGTTATATGTTTCTGTCTATATAGATCATGAAACTGCGTGTTTCAATTTCAAAATTCATTTCACGTGGCAGATAACCCGATGATTAGATTGGATGAAATGAATTCTAGAAACTTTGTAAAATTAAATAAGGAAATGCTCAACAATTTGAAGATTTCAGTTCACGTATAGTGAATGACTTTATTAATAGGAAAAAATTCCTGGAGACGATCACAAATTCTTTTCCGATGTTTCAAAAATAGCATAAAATACAAATTTTCAAGTATTGTTTGATTATAAATAAAAGTATGCGTATCAAAATGAAACATTGTCATAATTTACTGTTATTTTTCTGTTTCACGTTTTACATGAATCAACTTCCAGTTTTCTCCCAACTAGTACCCCTGATTCTCTCTTTCCCATAATTTACAAAGCACCAGAATGGTTTTATGTAATAGTTCGACTACTGATAAATCTGAGCTTACTGGATTGACAAGAGGCTTCACTGAAAACGATAAGCAAAAACTGTACAGCTTTGACTTCCGTTCTAGAAATCACTAACCCATTGTCAATTCTCATAAGATGCATATACCCGCTTTGAGCTGTTTTAACATTATTTTTCCAAGTAACCCTTTGATAGTAAATACTTTTCTTTTTCCTGCTTCACACTTTCAAACTAATTTACGTTGATTTTCGATCAATTTTTCGTACTTATCGATCAACGATCTGAAATTAACTATCCAAACAAATTGTATTTTTAAAACGTTAAAATAAGTTTCAATGAGAAAAAAGTTGTTGAAATCATGTTGTATAATTAAAGTCACTGTTCTCTATCATAACAAGAAACTAAATCACAAGGGGTTCCAAATTATCATCTTGTAAAATTATTCTCCGTTTTAAGAAGTTGATGAAACGTTTGTTATTTCAGGATGTCTTATTAGCATTCGAATCTCATGTGACCTTTTTAATCTCAATTTTTCAAGCAATCGTTTTCAGAGTAGTTTTCCGACTTTATAAGAACAAACATCAATATTTCTTTTTCAATTTTATTACAGTATTAGCGAAACAGCATCTACTAGAAATTTCGGAAACCAAATTGAAGTTCAGGGCAGAAATATCTGTTTTTCATTTTGATTTTTGAATTAGTAACATCTTAAAGTGTTCCAATGAAAAATACTTAGAACTCACAACAGTCGTCGAAAAACTACAAGGCCATTAAACCATAAAACCATGATTGCTAACATTTTTCAGATAATGGAAACAGAAAACATTTGCACTTTTTGCTGCATTTACTGCAATTTTTTTCAAACATTTTTTTGTGTAATGGTTATTATTCATTCTTACTACCTCTCCAATGAACACCACAATCTGAAACTTAAATGTTTTTTTACATGCAAGGGTAGAGTGGCTAACACTATAATTATGATGATGCCGTTTCATGGAATTGATGAAACCGATAGATTTTGGATAAGTTTCAATACGTGGACAGATTTAATTTGTAATTTATTTATTGACTGGAATATAAATCATTAAAATTATACAGGAGACCGGATCATGCCCCTCACGAGGCTATAGACGTGGTAGGAAGGGGAAATAAAAGGAAAGCAAGATATTAAGTCCGAAGGTATGGGGAAAAATGCGGATTTTTCCGGTTTACAATTTTCAGAGTCATTAAATTTCTCGTCAGGTTTTGCAATGAACTTTTCCTACTAATTTATAAAATACCCTATTTTGCAGTTGTGCGTTGCAGCTTGCATTTGGAAAGTTCACATATGAATTAGATATTTAGTCATATGTACTCTCCCAAAGTTTTCAAATTACTTATTGTTGCTGAATTATAGTTTTACCGTTTCTTTGTTATGTACTAGAATGGTCCAATTGTAGGAAAGTTTTCTTATAAATATGATTTCAGAAAACATTAAACTATTTCAGAAGCAATAATAACATCCGAGGGAAATTTATCAAAAACAATTACAAATTTTTTTCCACTGTTTCGAAAATAACATAAAAACACAAATTTTTAAGTTTGCTTAATTAGTAACAGTTGGCGGGACTTTGACTTTAAAACTTGGAAGAATGGAACTGTGAAAAATAATGCTGTGGCAATATAAAACAAAAATATAACTGAACAAAGTGGAACTACGAAAAAATGGAAATACTGTAATAAATAAGAAAGTCTCCAGTTTGTTTTTTGTAGGTTTCGAAGGTTTTTGAAAAATATACTTGAGGAAAAATATGAAAAATTTTCAGAAAATAAATTTTTGGACAAAAAATTGTAGTGGAAAAAATTCAAAAATTCAAATCCGGGCCGACCGGGCCGGGCCGGGCCAAAAGAGGGCCGGCGGGAATCTTGCAAGCCTGGTTATTTTAATGTATCACGTTTAAATACTCTTTTAAATCACAAGCTGTCAACATTAAATTTTGTATGTTCTGATGTTTTACATGAATAAACGTCATCACTTCTTCCAACAAGTATTCTTCAATCGTTCCCTTTTTCACATGATTTTCAACGCCCCAGAATGTTTTTATGTAATAGTCAAGCTTTGTTTTCTTGCCGTTCTTCGGTGAATTCCTAATTCTGGTGCAGCACAAGTGGCATGCTCCTTCTACAATAAAAACAAATACAAATGAACGATTTCAAAAATTAATTAATTTTTGTTTGAATGAGGTGGAGTGTCGTCTCGCGTGAATCAGCTTCAGAACTTTGCAAAAATTCCAGCTGAATCCAGCATATTCTCGTTTAGTTTTGTCTCGTTATGTTCAACATACATTTCAGCATAGTTCAGCTTCAGCATCAGACTTTTTCCGAATCGGAGAATCAGATATCCGACTTTTTTCGTGTATTTTGGTACAAACTCTGTTTTTGCTGTATTTCTTTGGTAAAAGCTTTTAATGATGAATAAACATGTTTTAGAAAGGTGTGATTCTGAAAATCACAATGAAAAACCCCGTTTTAGAAAAAAAAAAGTTTTCGAGAAAAGTTTTCCGAAATTTTCCGAAATTCTCTGATTCTCCAAAAAAAGCCGCAAGACATAGAATAAAATTTGATAACAGAATATTATTTTAACAATTTTCTTTTCTACTCTTCGAATCGTCACATTGAACCATCATCGCATACTTCCTGATTTCCGAATATTATCTAACTAACTTGTTTTTTGAGCTGATAATTTAGAAAATGGCAAAAATAAAAACCTTTAAATGAGTATCATCAAGTAAGCTTCTGTTAAATCTGAACTTACTGGATTGACAAGAGGTTTCAATGAGCATGATAAACAAACACTGTATAACTTTGTTCTAGAAATTACTATCCCATTATCAGTTTAAATAAGAAAAATATAACCGTTTTGAGTTGTTTATAAACTATTTTTCCCGTATACATTTGTTAGTACCATACTTTTTCTTACAGACAAAGTTACGTTGATTTTCTACTTTTCATTTATCAAAATTCTATACAATTCAAACAAATTATATTTTTAAAGCGCAAAAAACATATTCGGTAAGTAAAAGTAGTTGTGGTACTTTTTTCTTTACAACAAACTAGATCATAAAAGATCTGGTTATCATCCGGTAAAATTATTCTCTGTTTTAAGAAGTTGATGAAACGTTTGTTTTTTTCAGGTTGTCTAATTAGTTGCACAATTTTTTATGCAATCAGTTTTAGCAGTAACGACTTTCCTACACCTAATTAACATGTTTCTAGAGAATGACTGGAGACTAGAGAATGAAAAAAACCACTCATTCTACCAGCAATTTGGAAACCGAAAAGGCGCACGGAATGCATAATACTACAATGGTGATGGTTCCGTTTCATGGAATTCATGAAACCCATAGACTTTGGATAAGTTTCAGTTTGAGATGATACCGTGAAGTTTGTTGATGTCGAAATCTCATTGATCTTAATTTTTTATCTCATTCTCTCCATTACTTTGACGACAACGACGACCACGACGGCTTCGAAATGGGATATGGGCAAGTTTTAAATTTTAAGTTTTAAATAAACTCTACTTTTCAGGAGCTTCTGTAAAAGGCCTGGAGCGGGCGCAACATGCTGTACTGATATTTTTTCAGAATGTATGTTTTTTCGAAAGCATCTTTCAAAAACCAAAGGGGTTACTGGAAGGATATACATATGGAGGTATATATGGATGCTAGAAAAGAACAAAAATACAGAAAAAGACAGGGGTTTTATGAAGGGAAATATATGTACGTAGAAGATTGAAAAAAAAGAAAAAAATATCAAGGTTCTTACATTGGAAAAATCATTGGAAGAAGATAACATATTGATTTACGTTAAAAAAACGGAAATCTACTAAATAGAAATTTGGATTTAAAAAAAACTAATATTTCCAGACTTGCAACGGGCCGGTCCGGCCCGGAATGAAAATTTCTAGGGCCCGGCCCGGCCCGGTCGGCCCGGAAGTTCAGTACTGAAAAAATTCAAATTAAATTTCCCGATTATTTTTGTAAAATATTTCTTTAGAACAATTTTTTGTAGGTTTCGAAGGTTTTTGAAAAATATACTTGAGGAAAAATATGAACAATTTTCAGAAAATAATTTTTTGGACAAAAAATTGTAGTGAAAAAAGTTCAAAAATTCAAATCCGGGCCGACCGGGCCGGGCCGGGCCGGAGCTTTCTCGGTCCGGAATTTTGCAAGTCTGAATATTTCTGTTTCAAATTGTTTTAAAAAATTGGATTGTTCTTTTATGAGAAGTTGTTTCGTGACGATGTATCTGTTTATAATGAAACTGGGAACATTGACTTCTTTTTATGTAATATGTACTTTTCGGTTTCATAGAAATATTAGGTAGTCGTGAGGATATTTCTCCGTTAGTGTAGGTGATTGTTTCGAAATCAGTAAGTTGCAGCTTGAGTTATAACTCCATCAGTCTCACAGGAGATTCACTCTAATGGGCATAAGAAATGAATAAAATGAGCCTCAACAACTGCAAGACACCTCGTGACTTTCCACTCTGATACCATCACTATTCTGGACTTGCCCTGAATCCAACCTGGTGACCTCTTTAATAATACTCTTCGGTTTCAAGGAACTATTGTGTAGTCGTGAAGATAATTCTTTGTCAGTCTGGGTTGATGAGAAAAGTTGATAGCAGGAAAATGCAATTGAGAACTGTGTGAGGAATAACTACTGCTTCAGCATACTTATATTCAGTTCTCAATTTTTCTTATTTTTGATTGAAGAATCGAAACTACTCTGTAGGAAAATATTTTTTCCGGTCAGAATTGGAAAATTCTTTTTTGCGAATAACGGATGTGCTATAAGTTTTTATAAAACGATATGGAAAAACGGTACATATTTTTTTTGCACAACCATTATTGAATGAAAGGAATCGGTTTTATTTAGACAGTTTGTGAGGTTATCGGTGACTGAGGTTATGTAATACGGTAAATACGAATATCACAACAATTTTTTGGTTCTTTCATTTCAAAACTCCAACAAGTGTCTGCCCTCTGTAGGATAGTGCTTACAAAATGTCATTGAATTTGTGTAACTTTTTATTTGAAACGTTCTCATTCCTTCTTTCTGTCGACTATTTTGTGAGAGTTGAAAAAATTGGTTACGTTCATGTTTTCGGTATTCGGAAGGACCTACATAACATATTGATTCACGTGAAAAAAGAAAATAATCGGGAAAACAGCTGAATAGGAAAAAAGTGGATTTAAGAAAAAGTAATATTTCAGTTTCAAATTGTTAAAAAATTGGGTAGTTCTTTTATGAATCAATTCAAACGACATATTCGACATAAAATGACAAACTCTCACAAACTGCTTTTCTGAATTTTCTAATTGTAAAAACAATAGGATTTTTTATTGTATTAATCTGCTTAAAACTGACATTTAAAAAATTATCTTTCTATGGATATATTTGAAATGTTGTCGAAGATGATTCGTGATTATGTTTCTTTTTATATTGAAACTGGTAACTTTTATGAAATACTCTTCGGTTTCAAAGAACTATTACATAGTCATGAAGACATTTCTCCGACAGTCTTGATGATCCTCATAGTTTAAAACTGTCACAGTAAAAAACGGTTGGAATTTTGAAAAAGTTAGATATGCTGATTTTTGAATTATGAAAGGGAAAACATAACCGTCTTACTAGTGACTTGCTGTTGATAGCAGGAAAAAAGCAAATGAAAACTTTGTGAGGAATATTTACTGCTTTAGAATACACATATCCAATTCCCATTTTTCTCATTTTTTAATCAATGAAAAAAATCAGTGAAATCGGTAAGAAGACAAATAATTTTTTAGATCATTATCTGACAAGGGAACCTTTTAAGTGGGACCTAATGCCAGCAAAAACGACCTATACAGGTCGAAAGAGGATGTTTGAAAACCTATAAATCAACATTCAAAAGTTGCTTACGTGACCTGTAAGTGGCTGAAATCTCGACCTGAAAATTGACCAATTTTACCATTGATTTGCTGTATCTTTTACCACGTTTGTAAAGACTACGGCGGCAGTTTAGAAACGTGTTCGAGTGGCGCAGGTGGTTGATGCCTAGGAGGAGAAAGGTTTTGCCCTGGTTCGACCCCCGCACAATTTTTTCTTTTTTTTTTGTTGATTTTTCCCACTTTTTTTCTGTGATTTTTTGGAATCTCTCATAAATCATAAATTTCAGCACTTTCATATGTCAACTATCGGAAATTTCTCATAATCATAATTTGAAATGGATTCAGAAGGGAATCGCGTTGGTGGTGGTACAAAAAACTTATATGATAGATTCCAAAAAATCACAGAAAAAAAGTGGGAAAAATCAACAAAAAAAAGAAAAAATTGTGCGGGGGTCGAACCAGGGCAAAACCTTTCTCCTCCTAGGCATCAACCACCTGCGCCACTCGAACACGTTTCTAAACTGCCGCCGTAGTCTTTACAAACGTGGTAAAAGATACAGAAAATCAATGGTAAAATTGGTCAATTTTCAGGTCGAGATTTCAGCCACTTACAGGTCACGTAAGCAACTTTTGAAAGTTGATTTATAGGTTTTCAGACATCCTCTTTCGACTTGTATAGGTCGTTTTTGCTGGCATTAGGTCCCACTTAAAAGGTTCCCTTGTGAGCATAATAAAAAGATAGATATCGAATTTGCGAATAACACATGTGATATTAGTTTTGATGAAACAATATGGAAAAACAATACATGTTTTTCTTGCAAAACCATTATTCAATGAAAGGAATCAGTTTTTATAATAGTTTGTGATGTTGTTGTTGACTGAAATTATTCTACACAGTAAATATGAATGTCATTTAATTTTTTGGTTTTTTCATATCAAAACTCCAACAAGTGTCTGCTCTCTGTGGGCTAGTGTTTCAAAATGTTTTTGAATTTGGGAAATTTCTATTTGCAAAGTTCTCATCATTTTTCGTATTCGACGATTTTTCCTTAGTTGTATCAGATAATCCCGATAATCACTTTGTGCTTCCGAAGTAGAGATTGGCCGAAAAAAGTTACATTCATTCATTTTTGCCGGTTTTGCCCATTTTGAATGAAACGGTTTTCAGTGTTCAAATTTCCTGCCGGCGATGAACGTCACCTTTCGGAAACAATCGTGGCTTTTTTAATAGGACATAAAGGTGGCGTTTTCAGTTTCATCGTTATACAATTGACAATTATTCCGTTCCAGTTATCTGATAAAAGGATAACAAAAAAAAAAGATATCCATTTTAAACGTGTTGACGTCAGGATGACCACAAGTCTTTGAAGGACAAAAGCAACAAAATAAGCCCAAAATTGGACTCGTGCACATTGAGCAGCTTATGAGATCGCATTTCCTTATCGGCTACACTTATCATGGCTAAATTGCAAAACATGTTCGCAGAAGCTTTTTTTCAGTTTCCAAAACAGAATTTGCTGGAACACCGGACAATTTAAGTGGCCCAGAATACCAATTATACATAGTAGAGCATGTCTTGTGCAGACTCAACTGTTACTGACTGTGACTGTTACTGTAACTGAGACAACTGTTTAATTTCTCTTATTTTTTGAGTACATCGAATGTGTTATAGGTCTTTAGTGTGTTTCTATTAACCAACATGAGCTAAAACACGTTGTTTATGAAAATCAAGAAACAGAAAATATCATAATCAAAATAGACGTTGGAAAGGAAGCTCAGAAGTTAAAACTGAGCACAGTATTCAAAACATTGTCATAACAACAACTGTTTGATATCAAGTTTGAACAACAGAGAAAAAATGTTTCATGACTGATATTAATGAAGTAGATAACAGTTAACATATTAATCCTTCATACGTGTACAAAACAGAAAAAAAAATCAATTAATTATATCCACCTCTTCTTCTTCTTCTTCGGCTTTAGCCAGTGGTTATGGTTCCTTCGATTCTAATTCATTTAACTTCTGAGATTACAAGTTTTCAGTGTTTCTAAAAGCGTTCTCTGAAGTTTTCATGATAGAGTTGTTATTGTTGGGAACTCCGAAAAAGGGAATTGAAAGGGGTGGGAACGGGTATATCATAGGCATAAAATTCATCGGTATTAATGGGGTTCGGATTGGAGTGAATCCAACCATGGATGGAGGTAGAGGGAAATTGAGTGGAAAAAGGTGGGAAGGTTGAGCTCTCATAATGGGATTTATGCCATTATGTTTACTAAACCAGTCTTGAACTTGGTTCTCTGTTAAACCAGTTATTTTAGCCAATTCAACTTTTTTTCCGTGAGAAATCCGAGGACATTTTGAGAATTCTTTGTTTAAGACAGCCAATTGAAACTTCGTGAAAACGGTGCCTATTTTTGAGGTAGTGTCTCTTCTTTCAGCTCGTTTCCTATGGCTTCTTTGCCTCGCAAACCACCACATGACCTGATTTGGTGATAATCCGATTTCTTTTCCCAAGTCGATTCTCTCCTGCTCATTGAGCAAGGCACATTTTGAAAATCGTGCATTCAAAATAGATAATTGAAGTTTTGTAAACCTTTTCGGATCAGGTATCGATTGATGGCTAAAAGAAAACATTGAATTGAATACTAAGTATTAGCACGACACGCTTCTTATAATTGCGCTCTACTGTAACTATTGAAAATTGCGTGCGAAATCGAGAGACTCAGAGAAAATGATAGATTTTTCAAAGAGGTTTCAGTGGAGCGCAGTTATAAGAATTGTGCGGAGCTAATAAAAACTTATTTAGATATTTTCAAAACTCACCTGTCCCGTTTTTCCTCCAACGAGGCCCGCGAAGTGTGTCCCATTTGTAACGTAGTAGGCAATGGCAGACGAACCAAAACTGAAAAAGGGGAATAAAAGGACCAATTGGGAAAATTATGAATGGATGATAAAAGACGACTTGTAGAATGGATGGAGGACCAGAATGAAATGGACCAGATGTGAAAACTTCCTTTTCCAGAGACCATAGAGAAACGATGAGCAGATGAGCCAACGTCATTGTTCTCGAAGTTGTAAATCAGAGGTGAGATCGGCATGCTAACAACCAAAAAGGGACACTAAAAAGTAACACTCAGTTTATTTGACAAATAACTGTTGTCACTAACATCACATTACGTACCATCTGTTCGTAAAATTGGGTAAACGTGTATTGATTCATGACTACTATGGAGCAATAGAAATAAAGAACGCTTAATTTGGTATTCCCTGCTAACATCGATGAAAGAAGTAAAAATTAAGAAGGTGTGTTGAAATTGAAACCAACATGAAACGGAAGAATATGAAACTGTGATTAAACGTGATCAAGAACTTTTGAACCCTGAAATAACTATAACTATCACTACGATGTTAATATCGGACAATCATTCTCAGCACAACATTTCATTGTGTAGCTGAAAGAGCAAAAAATGTCACATGGCTATGCCAAATATCTGAACACCGATGCATACTTTTTTGGGTTCCGCAATTATATCTGTTTCAAAAACTCCATCTAAAGTTTCAACCATACGGTGTAAATTATTGTGCGATGCCTAGCACTTAAAAAACGGAAAGTTTTTCTTGCTCTCTCATACATATAAAATTCCAAAGAATCTCTGCGTTTTATTGATGTTTTTGTTGTTAGGGGACAAAATACTGACTAGAATTAGTGTTTCACCGACCTGTACTTTTTTCAACCAAATCGACTTTCTGTCCTACTGAAAACTATGAATTTGTGTAACTTTTCTGTACACCATGAAACTGAGTTTTTTGCTCTTTTTCGTTTTAAAATTGTGGCAACCGTTTCATTCGTTTATTTTCTGTAGAATGAATTGGATGTCCACAATTACTAGTCTGTGTTATTACGTTTTCAATTGCACTTCCAAGTAGTACACTGCGAAACATTAGGATAGGCTTTTTATGCAGTTTCGTCACGATTAAGAGTGATCGAACAGTTTTGGAATCTAAATTTACTGTACCTAACTATTAAACAAGCATCAATCAAGAATTACACTAATTTTTCAAGATAAGCCTTTATTCCGAAGTTGAAAAAGCAAAAATATCTTGCTGTCATATACCGGAACTTTTTTTACTTTTTTCGCGCTTGGCAAATATTTCGGTTTCAAACACACTGTATTATCATGAAAACTCTTCGATCAGTCTTAAAACGTAAAGAACCTTGAAAAAACTTTTCAGACACCGGAGCGTAAACTTTTGGAAAATCATATGTTTCCATTAAGAGGTGAAGTGGGTCCAAAACCCTGACTAAATTGTAGAATCCATTTTTCTCATAAGCTGTATTTCTCCCAAACGCTATGTCAGAATTAGTAAAAAGTTTGCATTTGTAACCAAGATGTATTTTTCCCAATCAATACATTTAAAGATACATACCTCGGAATTAGCGAGAAATTTGGTTTTGTAACCAATGTGCATATCGTGTAACAGTATTCCATCAGTACTGTCGAAAAAATAAAGTTTCAACAAGGATTTTCAAAAAAAAATTCGCTGGAAATGAAAAATGGGCTGGAACATGCAAGCGCATGAAGTTGTGGGCGAAGCTTAAACTGCAAGCGGCGCAATTCTTAAGTAAAAAAGACAACTGGAATTAGAACCGCGCCGCTTATTTAAGCTTGCAGTTTAAGCTCCGCCCGCAACTTTATGCGCTTGCATGTTCCAGCCCGCGAAATTGTTTTTGAAAATCCTTGTCGAAACTTTATTTTTTCGACAGTAGTTTTCATTTTGAAATTATTTTCGGTTTCATTTGCCAATTTTCCGTCGGCAGTTTTACATACCATTTTTCCCAATCCTACTGAAAACTTTGAATATCTGAAACTTTTGTGCACATCATGACACAGAATATTTTTTGCATTGGGTGTCCACAGTTCCTAAGACATTCTCAATTGCACTTACAAGTAGTATACAGCGTCAGAAACATTATGTTAGGTTTTTCATGCAGTTTCGTTACGACTAAGCGTGATGGAACAGTTTTGAAATCCAAATTTACCGTAAATAATTATCTATTTTTATTCAGGCACGCATTAGACTAATTTTTCGTGGTGAACCTTTATTCAGAAGGTGAAAAAGCAAAAATATCTTCATGGCTGCCATATACCTGAAAACTCGTTCAAACTTTTTTCCTGCTGCTTCGCAATTATTTCAGTTTCAAACATCTTTTATTTTTATGAATACTCTTTTATCAGTATTATCTCCAAAAAACTTTCGAGACAATGAAGAACGCACTCCAGGTAAGCCATAATGTTCCATTAAGAGGTTTGATGTCAGAGATCCAAAACACTGACTACATAGAATTCGTGTTTTACATAACCTGAATCTTATTTTTCCAATCAATAGATTTAAGGGGGATTCGTCGGAATTAGTGAGAAATTTTCCTTTGTACCCATTGTACACATCGTGTAACAGAATTCTATGCGTCGTGTTCATGTTGCAATTTTTCTCTTTTATTTGACAATTTCCCGTTTTATATGCTAGTAGCCCACAATTCCGAAAAAGGTTACAGTACCGGACAAAAAGCTATATGTCTTTTTCAACTAAACTTAGAAGTAAAATGTGTCAGAAATTCGAAATTGGCTACATATCATTTTCTTGATGCGAGAGAACTCACTATTTTTGACCAGAGCATCTTCTAACATCCGCAAACAAGTAAAGATAAGAACACAGACAACAATTAACGACCAAAAAAAGTAGAACTAAAAATGAAAGTGGTTGAAATGCATGATCTAAAAGTAAACCGCGATAATTGTCTTTCAACTGGGTCTGTGATTATAACTTTTACCTGAAACGGTAATCAGATTTGTTCTGTTTCGAAAGAACATTAAAGTCCTCATCTTGCCGCAATTAAATAGTTACGAGTTTTCTGGACTGACTGGTTTCAAGTTTGGCTGGAAGATGTGCATTTTTATTTAACAAGTTCCGTAAATCAAGCTAAACTTTTTTCTCAGCAAGACAATAATCTACGCGTGCTTTCCGTCTCTAACTACTTACAAATATTGAATAAACGTTTTTGCATTTCGAAAGACTTTCTGCAGAAATTGATTTTCAGGTTGTTTCTATTTCAGACATTTTTTTAAATTTTGGTTAAAAAAAATCTTCATCACGGTTTCAGCAACATCCTCGCAATACGGCACGGTGTTATGGTGTCTTCTTTGTAGATTATTTGGAGCAGGGATTTTTTTGAATATCAGTAGATTTTTGTAGTTTTTATCAATTATTTAATTAAAATTCAATGAAATTTGTGGTGAAAATGGCAATTACATCAATTTTGTAGATGAATAAAATAACTGAGATATTTTCGTTTCTAGTAGAGCTGTGCGGAATTCCTTCCTTCGACTTCCTTCTTCCGGGCCTTTTTACATTTCCTTCTTCCTTCTTCCCTTTTCAAAAATTTTACTTCCGCACAGCTCTGGTGTCTACAATATACATTAATCGATGGAATACAGCACATTAAATGAGCTGATAAGAAAACAGTATAATTTTAAAAGTTTTATGGAAACCATCGATTATTTCATGGCAAGTTTGTTTTTGGGATGGAATGTTTCCCATTGTTTCAATGTTAATGCTTCGATCATTTACTATTTTTGAACAATCTACTGTTTCAATATCGTATTAATAGTTCTCACAAATGACAGGTTGATAGTCCTGTTGAGGGTTTCAAAATTTATATAATTTTTTGTTGTTTTTTTGTTTATGTTTTTGTAAAAGAGCCGGTATATGCTAAAAATCCAATAAAAACAGTTTCAACTTTAATTGTGATAAAAACTTGAAGAAACGGCTATTCTTTTAATCTTGCGATTTAAAATATTCAATTACAACGTTTCTGAGTCATCAGAATTATGATGTTCCTGAGCGAATTTGAATGCTTGTTAGAGAAGTCAAAGTTGATTACACCGCAATCTGAAAAATCTGCGATGTCGGTTTCGGCAATGTTAAGTCGGGAGTAGTCAGATAAAAACAGATGAAATAAATTTTTTTAAATATCGCAAAATTGTTCTGAATGTTTCAAAACCTGAAGATATATGGTTGAAGAGCTTACTATTTTATTATGCAAAACAGCAGTGCATGGGGTCAACATTGAATAATCACACACGATTTCAGCCAAAGCAAGTTTTCTGTCGTTTTTGGATTTGCAACTAGAAGCGAGCCTAATTTTTTGAAAATCTGTGTTTGATTATCTTTAACTCGAGCTCTCTCAATTGTTGCTGCCGCGTTTTTCTTTAATTCTTATAAAATCTTAGAATAATATTATGTTTCAAAGCTATCATATCAGACAGTGTAATCTCACGGATGTACTCAATTGGATATCTTCTTTCCTCTACTGCACGGCCTGTTCTAAATATTATTGTAGTTTTGAAAAGCATAGTTCCACGTGAGTTATATCATGCACAGTTTGATACCACTCGAATTAAAGTGAAAAATGGATTATTATACAAAGTCAATATGAATTCAAAAATAAGATCATTGAAGCAGAGAACAATTGCTTCCAAATTAACAGTTGATTTTGTAATAATGCGATTGCCTTCATTATGAATTTTTTAACTGTTTCAATGTGGTCAGAAAAAAACTCAGTAAAAATGATTTATTAGTGGTTCCGACAGTAACACGATTCCGACAGAAACTTTTTTATTTACTAAATCATAAATCCAATTCTGTACAAAATAATTTCAAAAATCTTGAATCTAGCTTTTCATATTGAGATTTAGAACTTCTTTTATAAAAATCTCAAAGAAAAATTTAAAAAAAACCACTGAAACTGTTATTTTTTCTAACAGTAGGCTGTGATCGATTTTATTTTAAACAAATCTCAATATCGTGTTTAAAGTTTTCGCAAATAGCATATTGATAGTCTTGTGGCGGTCTCAAAATTTATGTAATTTTTTGTGCTTTTGAGTCTAGACGAAGCAGTTCTCTCAAAATTGAAAACTGCTAAGATTTTGTGTATGCTTCTATAAGTGAACCGGTATATGCTAAAAATCAAATATACAGTTTCAGAGACTTCAGTTGTGATAAAAACTAAATTTGAAACTGATGCGTGAAAAAGAGTCTATCATTTACATATTGAGATTGAAAAATTAGCAATTACAACATTTCTGGTTAATCAGGTAAAGATTTTCCTGAGCGAAGTTTAATGCTGGTTAGAGAAGTCAAGGTTGATTGCACCGCAATCAGAAAAATAGGCAATGTCTGGGCCAACATTGAATAATCACTTCGCGGATTGCTCTGTATTTGGTTTGAAAATTCCAGATCCACGTGGGTTTCATCATCCGAATGTTCATTTGATACAACCCAAATCTAATTGAACAAACAACAATGTGAATTCAAATATAAAATCATCGAAACAGATAACCATTGTTTCAAAAATAGTAGCTGATTTTGAAATAATGCAATTTCCTTCATCACAAATTATTCTAACCGTTTCATTATTGTCAAAAAAGAAATGTAGTAAAGTTCAGTACTTATTAGTTCGCTGATGTAAATTAAATATGAAACACTTATTTGGAAAAATAAATGTTGTAGCCGTTATGTTGAATACAATGACGAAATTATCGGTTTCATCTTTTTTCACACCACTGAAACTGTTTTGGCAAAGATTAAATCAATTTTACATCGTACAAAATTTTCTATTCACTTCTCAGCGTCTTAAGTTTAATGCAACAAACCCACCAGAGTTGCGCGGAAGTAAACTCGGAAGTTAGACGGAAGTGAGTTTTATTTCGACAATATGAAACGAACTTCAAAACTATGAAGTTAATATGTTATATTGATGGTATTACTACCCTTCGAGCATAAAAAATTCCGAAATTTTTCTTATCCCCTACCAGTAGACCTGAAAAAGTCTTCACTTCCTACTTCCGACTTCCGGGTTTCAAATTCGGCTGCTTTTTCGGGTCTACTGGTAGGGGATAAGAAAAATTTCGGAATTTTTTATGCTCGAAGGGTAGTAATACCATCAATATAACATATTAACTTCATAGTTTTGAAGTTCGTTTCATATTGTCGAAATAAAACTCATTTCCGTCTAACTTCCGAGTTTACTTCCGCGCAACTCTGAAACCCACAAATGTTCGTCTCGGTTAATTAGAATACGTAACACATTTTCGCATCTAAACATTTCTTATCGTGCGTTGCTGTTGGTTTATCTACATTTCGAAACAGTAAAAATTGAACTTTTTCGGTTCCATCAACAATGTTCTAAGCCGTGCACTGCTTTTTTTTTTAAATTCTAAATGTTTTTTATTTAGAAACTTTGAAATTTCCAGTCAGTTACTTACACGATCATAAGAATGAGGGTTGTTTCAATTTCTAATCAATTTATTTTGTTTTAGTGATCCCCTTTTTTACACTGAAAAAAGTACCATAATCATGCTGAGCATAAGTCATCTATTCGATATTCCTGAAAAATTTCAAAAGCACTTGAAATTAAACAGTTGAAACAGTTGACACGTTCATTATTTTTTTCTCTATGAAAATTAATAAAATTGTTGATTTTCCTCAGAACGCAGTCAAACGCGCAATACGTTCTCACTGTCAGATGTAGGGCTTTTAACAAAAAACATAATAAGAAAATCCCTACCCTCCATTTTTAGTTTTTTGAATGCCTATGCTTATTTTAAAACATGAACACTAACCTATATTTTCTGTTTCATCATCCGCATGAATCTGAAAAAAAAACGATTTGATAATGCCGGTACCACACAGGTCCTTACGCACCCAAATGCCGCAAGGCATTGCTGACGCTTTAGAAGTGCAATTTTTACTGTAGCTTTAAAACCGCATAGCAAAAAAGTTGTCATACAGTAAGCAAAAATTACTAAATCAGCCGTTTTCTACCGAGTTCAGTGAAGTTTAGGTGTATTAGCAATAAAAGTTCGAAATTCCCCCTAAACTTATTTTCAATCTCCAAAAAATTGGGGTTTTCCACTGAAAACATTTTCAATACATTTTTATCGCGTTATGCGCACAGTAGACTTCTGACGCGTTTCCTGTCGAGCTGGCGCCTTAAAAATAGATTTTGGAGTGATAAGGTGCAGTGAACCACATGAAAACCAAATTCTTGAGTCGTTTGGTAGAGGACAACCCTTGTTAAAACACTAACACCAAGCCATGATTACATACATAGAGAATGAAACATCTGTAAAAACCTAATTCACGTTTCACGATATACGGAAACAATGAATTCGAAAATGCATTGTTTTCTTGCTGAATCACAGGAAAAAAAAATTTATTTTCTGTTTCATCGTCCGCATGAATGTGAAAAGAAAAACGATTTGACAATTGGACGATGTTGGCCACCATAATTTCTCATGAGATTTAGTAATTTCCGCTGTGATAACCGAAAAAGGTGAAACAGTGAAAAATTAAAAACTGAAAGTTGTGTTTCATGATTATTGTAAAAAATTTTGAAATTTAAAAGTTTTCGTTCATGCTGAGTTCTATTAATTTAAAAAAGTTTCAACTCAACACAATATTCATTTAATCGAGTGTCACCTATTCCATTCAAACAGTAATCTTAACTAATCTTTGTACAAAAACCGTTCCCTCCCCCATTATCTTATCTAATATCCTATCTGATGCGGTAAAGGTCAAAAGATAGCAATCTGGCAGAGAAAACATTCATATTCTCTTCTTTTTCCCCCATTCTGTACGCACAATGAATCATTACTACTCTCTACTTTTTGGAATTTCGTTCCTATTCCTGGTTTTCAGTCAGGTCTGTTTTGAATTTTTTTTTCGAAAACAAAATATTTTTTCTAGGTCAAGTGTACCGGTTATCTCGAGGTGTCTTTCAATAGTGACTTCAATCTGAAATCTGTGTTAAATGTCTCAAGTCTCAATAGCTCCAATTCCCGTCTCATTCCATTCCTGCTCTCCCCAAATAAGACAGAAAAACTTGCAAAAATTCCAATTGATTTCAATGAAACCGTCATTATAACTGTTTTTGTGATTAACCAGGATCGATTAGGTATGTTCTAACACAATATACTGTACAGTGCAGTAAGATATACTCTCTAGGGAGTGCTCGTACAAAAAAGTTGACAACTACAAAAATTAAGCTCTTCTGTATGGTTTATACATAATTTACTTCAGTGATACCGTAACACCCTATCAAAATTGGCCATTTTCAACAAAAAATGCCACATTGTATATCTTTCTGCACGGTACTGTATTTTAAAAGTCTTATCTGTGTCTAGTTTTTAGATATCGACAACGCCACCATCACCTCCACTTTCACTCCGAGACGTGGCCTCCTTTCCCCATTAACCGTTATGTATCCTTTCACTGGTATGAAAATCAATATTGGATGTGACACGTGAGTACCTTCTTATCAAAATTTTTTATATGATCCTGATGAATTTTCAGCCAATACTACGGTGACCAATGCAATGTGTTCTGCTGTTCCGAGACAGCCAGTCGAGTCGGGAAAGAGTGTAATTCCCTGGGACAATTAGGCTGCCCAGTTGGCAAAAAAGGGATGGATTGCAAACAACCAATCAGTAAGAAGTGGTGCAAATGCAAGAACAAGGGATCATGTATCTCATCATTCGGGAAGAACCTCCACGAGAGAATTCAGTGCTCGTGTCCTGTCGGATTTACGGGAATCCAATGCGAGAAGGAGGTTCCTAGTGTCGAAATGATGTCGGTGTATGGTGTGGATCCGAAGAAGTTTGAAATTGGAACTGCTAAGATGTTGTATGAAAGTGTGGTGGATAATGAGATGGTTGAGGTGACACGACCACATTCCAGTCATTTGTTGCATAATTTGAAGATTAATGATGCTTAAATTAACTTATTATTGAAATTAAAGATTTTTTGAAACTTAGCTATTAAAGAATAAAGGGATGAATGAATTATCACAAATTGATATGTGATCTTATGTGGTTTCAAAGTTTTAGTAATAGTAAATATTTGCACTGACTGTGATAATTGTTTAATAGTTCTCGTGAATACTTTAATATTGTCAGTGATATTACCTTTGAGCTATTGAGAAATGTTTTTATTGAAACCGGAAACATTTCTGAGTTAAAGAATTTCTATTGACTTTTTAAATAAGTACTCTTTCAACATGTTCTGAAAAAATAAGAATATTAGTGTTTTTTACTACACTACATCGATGAAGAACATATTCCTCCCAGCTGTACCACTTGTTGTAAAACTTCAAACACCTTGATTACATTTTCGGTAATTATTCCCAACCCAAAAAATTTATTCATAATAAGTCTAACTTGTTACAGAAATTTTCTGTTTCAAAACTTTAAATAAGTTGAAAATTATGAATCACGTGTTCAGCAGCTTCGTACTGGTTGAAATTTTTATTTTCTATTTTCAAAATTATCTACATTGGTTTTATTGTTATTCATAGTTCTATTAAACTGACAAAAAGTCTATCGAGTAAAGTTTCTAGTTTTTAGATGACCATAAACATGTAGCGACATCATTTGTCTGTTTCAACCAGTGCGCTTCAGGTTTCAAAATGGGAAATCTCACATTGGTTTCTTTGTTCAAACCTCACCGAACTTCAACCAAAGCCAAAAACATGTCTCTGACCGCCGATCCACCAGCATGCACAGTTCCAGCAGCCAGAGGAAGGATATCCAAATCACTCGTACTGCTGAAGCACCGAATGAAGCAAACTTGTCATTCATTTCGCCAATGAACCAGTTGATGCAACTGATGCTCAGGTTGCATTTTCTTCAGTCACTCCTGCTGGAACTATCACCATTCCAATGTCGGCTACTTCATAGATATAGAGGTGACTCTTTCCCACAATAAACAATTCATTTTTCTCTTCAGTACATTTTGAAAAAAAAATTAGGTCTGACAGGAGTATTTGTTTCATTACCAGCAAATACTAGAATACTGTGTTACACCCGTTTGTAAAAACAGTGCAATCGGTCTGAGAATTTTTTCAAATTTTTAAAGTTTCAGTGTTATCTTATAAGGTTTTATTAAAATTCCACGCTTCGATACCGGCACTGAATCTAGAGCATTGACTATGAAAAAAAACAACCCGTTTGATACTCAATAACGTAATTTTGTTTTTCTTAATAGGTTATTTTGTAAGCAAAAACTTTATATCACAAAAACGTATGGATGTTTCATTCTTCGCCTATTGTTGAAAATAAGTTTCAGTATCATTCTGCTAACTTATTATCATCACATCCAAGCTGTTGTGATCAGTTTATCAAACTCGCAGCTCAGGGCGCCTATTTGGGAAACGTGAAATTCTTCACGAAATTTCTGACCGAGCTGTTTTAGTTTGAACAAAAATCCAGCTAGAGAATCTGTAGGATGCCTACCTTACTTACATTCACTGTTGTGTTGTTACATATGAATTTTTCACATCCCTGCAATAAGACAAACGACAGTTTTCGAGCGCTGAATGTTAGGAGCTCTAAAAACTAGAAGAAACAAATATAGAGATGTGAAAATGCTAGTTCCATAACAATAGCAGTATTATCTAAAAGCATGTGTTATAAAATTTAAGTCGTTTTTGAAACATACAACATTCATATCAAAATATGGTAGTTTTCCGAATATCAGGATTTGCATTCAATCTTTTGTACTTTTTTGGTATCTTAACAGTAATGAAATTCTTAAATTCAAATCAGAAAAAGTCAAGCACAATATCTCAATGTCAATGTTTACTGTTTTGCATTTACTATTAACATTGAACTTGTTCTTGTTGTCAATTTACCCAGCTCCAAAAATGTTTTTTCTACTCACTGTTGTAAATTGTTTAAACGAAAACTGATTACTCTAACATGGCAAATTATTGTCATTAATTTAGAGAGGTATTAAACATTAATGTGATCTAATCTGATAACATTTTTCCAACAAAATCAGCTAATTATTATAAACCAGCCTCTCTTCCCCGCCTTCGGCGGGTTCAGTCGGCTGGCCTCTTCTCATTTACGTGGCAACCCTTTTTCAAATGTGCCCGCATGGCCGAGTGGTCTAAAGCGGCGGTCGTGTTCAAAGCACGCTAGTTCGGTTTTGCCCGCTGGCTTAGTTTCTCTTCTCTTTCCAAAACCAGACAACGCCCAATTGTCTTTTATATATAAGAATGATACATATAAATCACTAAAAATAAAACCAGTTTGAAACCGTAACAATGTGAAACTGAATACTAGTCTGATGTGAATTTAAAATCCCGCTCTAATTTCTAAAATTTATTGATAATGAGTATGTGCGGTGCAAATCGATGACCAATTAACAGAAAACCTATGTATGTATGTGAATTTCATGTCCATTGGAAACAGGCATTTCAATTTTTGAATAAGATTCTGTGTGTCAGTAGAAAAAAAGAAGGTTTCAGAAGTTTGTTTTGATTTAACCAAATCATTAGTGTTAGTTGACGCTTGCTTTCGGGAAATATTACTAAATTTCTTTTATGTTTATTTGTATACAACGAAAGCAGAGAAACATGACTGAACGCAAAATATTAGAAGCGGGGCTTTTCTAATTTAAATTCAGAAAATCTCCGAAATTTTTTATCAAAACTATTCATTTTAATACAAAAAAAAAGTTGTCAAACAGAGTTTTTCAGAACTGCCGACAAACTAGTTTTTAATACTTACTGTTTACAATATGTGATATTTTACTGTTTTTTATTTACTTTTGCTGGTGCCTTCATACAGTAACATAGTAAAGTATAGTGTGGTCAGAATGATGTCAGAATATTTTTAAAGATCCTGTATGAACATCAGAGCCGTGCGGAAGTAAAATTTTTTGAAAAAGAAGAAGGAAGAAGGAAGTGAAATTTTCGATAGGGAAGAAGGAAGAAGGAAGAAAAAGTGAAAAAAGCCCGGAAGAAGGAAGAAGGAAGGAAGAAAGAAGTTGGGTTCCGAACCGGGAAATCGGAAGTTAATTTTGAAAATGACAAATTTGAGGAAAATTTTTTTCTAGTCAACTCTGAAAACGAATTTTGATGTTGTTTCATACAAAATTCCGTCGAAAATTACAAAATTTTAGTAAACTTTTCAACGGAAGAAAGAAGAAGGAAGAAGGAAAAAAAATTTTCAAAAGGGAAGAAGGAAGAAGGAATAAAAAAGTGAAAAAAGATAAAAGACACATAGAATCACTGTATTAGAAATGAAATTAGTGAAAATCTCACTGTATTTTTTTTTTGAACATTTTATGTTTCAAAACTTTCAAATGATCTTTAGAATATAGTTGCACGAGGTTGAGCAGTTGATTCGCACTTTTTTAAAAATCTGTATTTGATTATTCCGCTAGTCTTTGGTGGAAGACAAAGCCATCCGTCTTCCGCACTTTTCTTTATAGTAAGAACCGTTTTTTTGATACAACAATGACGATAATACATGGGATTTAACGACTAATCGAGTAGTTTTGAGGATGTTTTTTTCTATTTGTATCGTAAATGTCTGTAACACGCTTTTCTAGTATTTGTGTTTAGAAAAGTCGCAAATCGATGTCGAACCCAATGAATTCTTTCATTTTTCTGTTATTTCTGATAGTATTTTCGTCAAACAACTTTATCCATGTTGTTGTATTTTTGCAATTATACCTGTTAATTTTCTAGATTTCAACATTTAAATTCTGTTTCTCAGTTCACTTAATAAATTGGGTTTAATAAACCAAACCCGGTTTATGGATCATGCCAGTAGCTAAAATTGAAAGATTCCAAAAATAGCGGTCAAACTTGCTGAAGTTCCGCCAGAAGCCGCGCCCTGGCTAATATGTCCGGGAAGATCTTTTTCAAGATTTGTATGACTACAGCATCGAATACCTATCATTTATTTATTTATTTATTTATCATTAGTTTAATGAAGTAATGATTGTCACTGACAGAATACAAGAATAGGTAAATAAAAAATGTTTTATATAAATTAAGAGGGTGAAGTTTGAAATATATTTTTTTCAGGAATAACGGAGTAGTTTTGATAAAAACTCCTAGTTGTATAATAAGTTTCTGTAACACGCTTTTTTATTATTTTGTGTTTAGAACAGTTAAAAATCAACCAATGGATTTATTCATTTTTCTGTTATTTTTGATATTGCCTTTGTAAAAGAAATTTGCTATTGTTATTGTATTTTTTTTACAACTAAACCTTAATTTTCTAGATTCTAACAACTATATTATGTTTCTCATATTTACTAAAACGAAGTAATTCATTTTGTCATTTAATACCCTTCGATGAAATAAAGAAATAAATAAACACCACTTGAAACCTTAGAAGTTTAAAAAATTCAGTTTAAAGACCAACACCAAACAAACTAATATAACAAAAACACATTTGTCATTTTCATGAGTGATTGAAACCGAAAACGCACGAAACTTATTCGGACAGCTGCTGTGGAAAACCAAACCTGAATCTGAACGTGTGAAATCTAAGCAGTGAATAAAACATAAAAATTTTGAGGCAAACTGATGTGAGTAATACAAAATTAGATTTTTGGTGTATTTCTATTGTCAGATTTATCTGCTCGATTGTTATCACACCTGATCGAAACCGAAATACAAATTCTGGTTCTGGCTTTAAACATGTTCAGACGTGAAAATGACAGTTTTTATGTTTAGATTTGAAGTTTTTGATTTCGGAATTAGGTTTAGAGAGTATTGAAATATATTTGTTTCTGTAATCTCACTGTTTTTATTCAAAATTCTGATTTCAGCACACTGTGCAAATTTTCTATGTACATACATATGTACCTATGATATTAATGATTTTTTTTCAAAATAACAAGTTTTCGATAATTTTCCGTTTCATAACTTTTTTTAATATCAATTATTGACAATGGCGAATTTTTAAAAGAATTTTGGGTATGTAATGAATTAATTGTTTGAAAAACTCACTTAGAAAAATTTATAGACAATTGAAACAGGCCTGCTTTACAGTTTTAAATAATTTATGTAATTAGAGGTTCTCAATTTATTGATTATGAACGACGGTCCCGCAGCAAACTCGAACCCCACACTCTTCTACTTACAACATACTTGAAACTGAAAATTCCAGAACACTCATTCCATCATCTGTCAGTTTTGCTGAGCGACCAAACCACCTTGTCCCAAACCACAATTTCTCTCTTTCCTCTTTTTCTCACTTTATTTTTTTGCAACACGTGCGTAGGAGTATCATTCACTGATAATTTACTTTCTGTCTCTTCCAACCTTATCAGTATGTGTCGAGTTCAAACATAAGGTAAAAAAAGTTGATTGGCTACAAAAAATGAGCATTTGGGATGGCGACAGTCAAAATAGTGATTTTTCAGCAAGTGCCATAGAGCGCGAATGCATTTTCCCATATTCTGCATATTTTAATACTTCCGAATGCTATCACTCTGATCTTTGCCTGATTGATAACAAGTAATCTGAAATGATGACTCTGGAAAAGTCAAACAAAAAAAGATTATAAAATGTCATGAATTTCACATTTTATGAGTGCATTCTTATTCCAAAATGTATCGATTACTACTGCTCTGTGTTATATTATGTGGCGTGACGAATGCGAACAAAGTGGAACAAGTTCATCTGAGTTTGAGTGGGAAGATGGATGAAATGGTGGTGACCTGGTTGACACAGGGACCATGTGAGTTTTTTTCGTGAGTGAATATGGCTGAAGAAGTGAAACGGATAGCTTGATAAATGAATATGAAGAGTATGAGAAACAGTTAGAAGAATAATATTTAACGGAGGACCGAAGCAATATTTTTGATTTTAGATTATCATACTTCAGACAATTTTAAGAAACTTTTATCATTGAGGCGTATGCTGAAAATAGCTTTAAACGCTACATTTCCCGTTCTCCTGACTCAAAAGGAGCTTTGGTAAAAGAGCTTTTCAGCGCGGCCGTGTAGTCCTCCGGAGAACGGGACTTTAGGGCGTTTAGAGTGTTTTTTGGCATATGCTCCAAAGATAAAAGTTTTTTTTTTAAATTTTCAGAAGTATCGGAATTCGCAAGAAAAGATATGGCTTTTTTGATACATTGGCCAGCATAAAAAAAAGTAATACCAGTGAACTTTAAACTTTCCAGTTATAGGCTATCCACTTAAATTTCCATTTAAGCCTTTGGACAGTAATTCTCTTATATGAATTCAAATATTTATTAAACCTTTAGGCTCCGCCTCCAAAACAGAACAATTTTTTTCGGATTTTTCGAAGGTTTTCAAAAAGTTTAATTGCGAAAAATTATTCAGACAAAAATTTTTCGGATAGTTTTCAGAAAAACGGTTCTTAGTGTTTTGGAAATTTTTCCTACTTTAAAAAAATTAAGCAACAAAATAACTATAGTGATTTTTCAATTTTTCAAGAATATTTTATAATTTTGTACTCAAAAACAAGTTTCTGGGGGTCTGTTTTTAAAATACTCATAAAAACTCAAGATTTTCACCTTCGAAAAATGAGTTTTTTCAGACAGCTTTCTTAAGTTTTTTTTTTCGACTTTTTCGATTTTTTCCTTTTCTTCGCACAGCCCTTTTAAGGCGGAGCTTACCACTCAAATCAAAGTTAATTTTTTCACTTTCACAATGACTACAGTAGAAGGGCACAAAGCAAATTTCAGCTATTTAGAAGCACAAAATAACCCGAGATTATCGTCACTACACCACCATCCTCTTAAAATTTAAATGTAACAGAAAACAAAATTCCAGTACCCAACGTGACGCCATACGTGACATACGGTCTCTCCAAAGACTCACTTCGATGGACTGCAAAAGCCACGACGACTTCATGGAAAGATCAAGGATCCCACGGATATATCAGATATACTCACAGAGCAACGATGACTAAAATGGTAGCTGGCGATGTTTATTGTGAGTTTTTTTCCGTTTTTTACTGTTTCAGATTTCACTAGGGAAGGATCCCGAGTCAAGATAGAGTTACAGGTCGAGATATATATCACTAGAACGGAAATTTTGCGCTGATTTCAAATATATATTCCAATTTTGCTAAACGATTCTCTGAAAAAAGTTATTTGCGTTTTTGTGGCTTCTCAGTGCAAAAATGAGCATTTTCAAGACTCCCAAAATTAACGTTTTTCTTTTTTTTTTCAAATTTTTTTTGTGCTGTACGTATGATTACGGATGTAAAGATGATTTGGGCAATATATGATTTCAGAAAGTATTTTCAGAAAAATTTTTGTGTAGTTTCTTAAATTTTCAAAAATGACGCATCTACAAAAAATTTGTCTGAAAATTTTCTGAAGTTCCAACACAAACAATACAATTTACATGATTGGAACTGCACCTACAACACAAAAAAATTTGAAGAAAATAAGAAAAACGTTAATTTTGGGAGTCTTGAAAATGCTTATTTTTGCACTAAGAAGCCACAAAAACGCGAATAACTTTTTTGTCGAGATCGTTTAGCAAAATTGAAATGCAGATTTGAAATCAGCGCAAAATTTCGGTTCTAGTGATATATATCTCGACCTGTAACTCCATCTTGACTCGGGATCCTTCCCTAGTCAGTTTTCTTTTGACTAGTTTTTACTTTTTAGTTGGTTGAATACGCAGTGTTCTCTAAATTTACTTTCCAGACTACAAAGTGGGCAGCTCTCAAGACATGTCCGACGTGTACCACTTCAAACAACCCGACCCTTCCAAAGAGCTTCGTGTTGCTATCTTTGGTGACTTGAGTGTCTATAAAGGGATGCCAACAATAAATCAACTAATTGATGCTACTCATAATGACCATTTCGATGTAATCATTCATATCGGGGATATCGCGTATGATCTACATGATGATGAAGGAGATCGTGGGGATGCTTATATGAAGGCGATCCAACCATTTGCAGCGTATGTTCCCTATATGGTGTTCGCAGGGAATCATGAGTCGGACACTCACTTCAATCAAATAGTAAACAGGTTTACTATGCCTAAAAATGGAGTCTATGACAATAATCTCTTCTGGAGCTTTGACTATGGGTTCGTTCACTTCGTCGGATTGAATTCCGAGTATTACGCCGAAAAAATGACAAAGGAAGCAAATGCTCAATACAAGTGGTTGCAAGAGGATCTATCGAAAAATAAGCTGAAATGGACAATAGTAATGTTCCATAGACCATGGTACTGTTCTACTAGGTCATCTGGTGGATGTGATGACCCTACTGATATGCTTTCAAGAAAGGGAACCACTGACTTGCCGGGATTGGAGAAGTTGTTGAAGGATTATAAAGTGGATATGGTGCTCTATGGACATAAGCATACGTATGAGAGAATGTGGCCGATTTATGATAAAGTTGGATATAAATCGGGAGACGCTGGACATATCAAAAATGCAAAGGCACCGGTGTATATTCTGACTGGATCAGCGGTAAGATTTTAATGTTTCTAGGACCTGATATAGTTTGGTACAGTCTCCAGAAACTGTTACGAACCTGACATATGTAGTTTGCTAGAACATTCTCTTGGATTCTCCAGAAAGAACATTGTTTCCAGGGCTGTCACACGCATGAAGGACCGTCCGACACGACACCCCAATCGTTCTCTGCAAGCCGTCTCGGCCAATATGGATATACTCGTCTGAAAGTGTACAACTCTACGCATATCAGCACGTATTTTGTGGATACCGATGACAAAGTTGGGAATTTTTTGGATCGGTTCTATTTGGAGAAGGATTGATTTGTGTATTATACTTTTTTGTTGTATTTTTTTGTATATGTTTCGCGGTGGAGATAAAGAACGGGATAAAGCTTGGGAATTGATGTGTGAGATGGTGGCAATGATGCACATACGATTTGAATGCCAATGTGATATCATAGAAACAGTATTATTTTGAAAATCTTCCTAAACCTTAAACACACCCTATCACGAAAAAATGCATGGTGAGATCCCACTAATGGTCAAAATATAGATACATATATATTTACTGACCCACTTTCATGAAGCGCAAATATCAAATTTCCTTTTGGTGGTATTACTGGAAATAATGATATGGAAAGTTTATCGTCAATTTGAAACAGAAGAAAACTGAATGCGTTTTTTTTTTCGGATTCTCAAAAAATGATTCTTTGCAAAATTGACGTTTCGTCACTTGCCATTTTGCAACTATTCCTCTCACAGCTGCACAGATAATTTTTTATTTGGGTCAATTTGACATTTCGAGTTTCACATAAGAACACATATGTATGAAACCAATAAAATAAAAAATTGGGTCAACTGACATCTTTCTTCAAAAATTATTAAAACTTGTATGGTTGCGCAACGGCATGGTTCCGAAATTGATAGTTGCGAAACGTCGCTCAAATAATAAAGTCAAGATGTTAACACTAACAAAAAACTTCAATTTTGAAACATTTTTCTGTTTATTTGAAACAGGAATATTTTAACGAAAACCTAGCGACTGCAACATTTCTACGAACTTACTATTAGTTTACCATTACAATTTTCGTCTTGACCTGTTTTTAGGTGTTTTAATGTCAAATTGTTTTTTATTCTCCAATGAAAAATCTTGCGTTAAATCTCATTTGAATCAGAAATGGGGCTCTATAAGACGCCACATTTTTGAAATTCAACCTAAATCATGAGAAAAATCGGAGAATGTGCTGAAGATTAGCCATTTTGAACTGAAATCGATTTATTTAACTAAAATAGTGATCAGATCCAGATTCTATACAAATTCTGCAACATAAATCCAATACTTTTCTCAAATTCTGTCAAATTTCTCGTTTTTTGCGTATTGCGTTCACTGACTTCCAAAGACTGAATTCATATTACTATGTATTGCACATGAAAATGTAGGAAATTGTTTTTTATATCTGTCTCAAAAATTTTCAGTCAAATTGATGTGGTTTTTGTAAAGTTAGAGCGTTTCAAACGTTTGCCCTACTTTTTTTTCAAAAATAGCAAGAGACAGTATTCAGCGTGAAAGTTCAGATGATGTGGAAAAAAATAATTAGAACATTTCACGCGTGACTTTTTTCAAAGAGACCGTGGCGTAGATAAGATCTGATAAAATAAAATTCATTCCAACTCATATTCTCGTCGTCTTCAAAATGGGAGAGGTTCATCCGTGCTGTTTATGTATTCTCTGTATCCTTATTCCGGTGAGTTTTCAACTTTAAAGTTTAGAACATGTTAAAGACTGAACATGTGTACTGCTACTATTTTCAAATAAGAAGTTGTTGAAAAAGAAAATTTTCTGTTCCGGTAAAACCATTTTGAAAAAGAAACTTTGAAAACCTAATTTATAGCCAATCGCCGTGTACCTCAAAAAAGGAAATCGTTGTTGTGCAGCTGTCTGGTGCAACTTGGCTCTCTGCTATCTTCTTTATATTCCTGGAGTCATTCATGCTATCGTCATTTGTTATTGCAAACCATAATCGGAGAAGAGGATGTGAATGAAATTTTAGATTAGTAGTGTGTGAGGAAATAAAGAATTTTAGTTTCACATTTTCTTTAACATCGAAACTAGTTTTTCAAATATGGTAGGCATGGCGGATGATAAGACAACCACTGAAAAATAAATAAAAACCTGATTTTCATGGAAAAATTGCAAGACAGATGGTATAATTGGTTTAACACGATTAAAATAAATTTGCGAATTGTTTGTGTTTAACGGACCATTATAAGTTCTGAGTAGAAGTTCGAAAAATGTTATTATTGAAACATGAAAAAATGGTTTAGAATTTCTAGTAGTGTTCTGAACAAAGCATCATTATCAGACAAATCACAAGAAAAATGGTTTCTGTTTCAAGTTGTTCTAATGTAAAATGTTATTCATGCTTTTCAAATTAACACGCAATTATTGACTGTTTAACTTCGTATTTAGAAACTGTCAATGAGTTTTGTGGTATTTTTAAAGTGTTGAAATTATTAGAATAATAAGAAAACAGAACAGCTCTGAAAATCGTTACACAGCTATACAAACTACTTGCAACAGTGATGAACACTTTCGTTGTTGAATTTAAAAAATTATATAAATTGCCATTTTCATCTAATTTAATTTATCGGACCTAAACAGAAAAGTTAAAATTTAGTAACTAAAAACAAATGTCGGAACATTTCTGGGCAAGTTGAAGCAGAAAAAATGTGAAAAGCTTTCCGAAAAAGTAAAAATGTTACCTGAACTTCATTGATACTACTGTAGTGCCATCTTCATTTTTTTAATCAGCTCATCAAATTTCCAACAATACACGATTTTGGGAATGGATTACTTAAATTTCGGTTTGTTTGAATATAGTGACGAAACGGTTTTTTATTAGTTTTTAAATTTATGCAAAGGTTACCGAATAAAAAAAAGCTACAAAAATGTGAAGTTTGAAAAACTTCACTTCACATGGATGAGCTATAACAGGAGTTTTTTCAAAGTGTGTTTAGAATCGGGAGTCTCGAAGAAAAACTTTAAAAGATCAAAAAGAAAAGAAAGTATTATATCGACGAAACGAAAAGCTTGAAACATTTCTGATAAGATGGAAACAGAAAACTTGTGATTCAAAATAAACTTGATCGATTGATCCTTACTAATAACCGGCAATTAACTTTTATTATGTGAATAATTGCAGCGTTTATTGTTCTTAGAAGTGATCTCGTAATAACTTCAGAGTAGAAGTACAGAACATAAATAAATGTTTATATTGAAACAGGACTTTTCCTCAATTTTGTCATGTAAAAATATTTGTTCAGCTTATTTTGGCAGTATTCATAAAAAAATAATAGACTGGAAAAATCGTTGAAAAATAAATTGAAAAATGAGATACACAGAAAAAATAGTTTTTGTTTCAAGTTGCTGTAAAATAGTATTTCATTCGTGGTCTTTCATTCATTCATGGTCTTTCATTCATTCATGGTCTTTTCGTTATTTCATGAAGGTGATCAATAAATATCATTGCGTTCTTGAAATTTATTAATTCGAAAAACATAAAATCAAATCGCTTTACAACTCTAAAATCATCTCTGTTATGTAATTGTCATAAACATCGAACTGTATTTACCTACTCAATGAGGAGATAACTAGTGTAAATTTGAAAATCTTTTGTTCGAACAGTGTCATTTTATAATTTTATACAAAAATTTAAAGAACCAAAAGTTAGATTCAGTATGAAAATCAACCTAACCAAAACATTTACTGATGTTTAGAAACAGAATATTTTAGGTGAAAACATCATTAAAAATGGGGAAAGGGGACAACCTTCGAATGCTGTTTCACCTTAATTTTTTTTGGTTTTTCACTGTTGTAACGGTTTATTTGAATGAAGTCGTAAATGGTATTTCAGTAGACCAATGCTATTAACTGTGATTTAGGCCGAGAATAAAAATGTGATGGTTTCGGATTCAGAATGTAAACTTTTTTACTGGAAGATTCATGTTGATAGTACAATCTTTTGTTTTGTTTTTTTTTCTGTCTCATTCATTCAAAACTGGCGGCTCCAAATTGTAATTAATTAAATATAAATCACTTGTCTAATTTTGCACTCCTCGAACTGGTAAAAACAGAAAACGAGTTTCAGATATTGAATTTTTGTAAACAGACGGAAAGTTTGGTCAGCGAGAATGTTCTAGAAATTTCACTCAGGTAAAGTTGTTTTTTCAGTATTCTGCTATTTCTGGCGTTATTTTCGACAGTTTTTGGTGTTTTTCTATCAATATTTGCCGTATTCTATCGAATTTATTGAAGAAATACAACAAAAATAATCGAAAATACCGTCAAAATTCAAAAAATCAACGAATTTCTAGTAGAATTTCTAGGCCACGGCCACCAATTTTCTTCGGCCTTCTCAATGACCAAACTTTCCGGCGTTCGCTCTCAGCGGGTTGTGGACCAAATTAAAAAATTCTTGAACTATGAAAATGAACTCGCCGAAACTCATACATTATGATATGAAAATATCACAACAGACCACAACACGCCTTTAAATTGGATTAAAAAAATGTTGACTTGTGGCAAATCGGGTCGGTCCATAACAATTCTGAGAAAAAATGCATTTCTAAATTCTAATTGTTACATTTTTAACTTGAATTAATGAAAGCAAATACAATATTTGCACCGTTGTTAGCACTGTTAATTACACCTCTTGAAACTGAAATAAATGTTTCTGAAAAGCTAGAAGTACATTTAGAAATCCCGGATGAATACTCATCTTAGAAAATACGAATGATTCAATTTTTCCGGCGGTCATAGGAGAAGCAGGATTTTTTGTGACAGATAGTTAATTTTGAAACATAGGCTTAAATGAGTTAGAACCAGCGAAACTTTGATAATGTTGTTTGAAAATTCTTTCATTTTTGCAGTTTTTGTAGAAGTCTGTATTGAAATACGATTTTACTGATGGTCTCTTGTAAAGTACCTGAAACACAGTTTATTTTTGCTGCTGACAAAGTTTGGACTCTTCAGAGAAAAAACTTCCCGTGGGGTTTTCGTGTGTCATTGTAATTTTCAAAAACTCTGTTTCGTTTGTCCCATTTTCGAATTTCATAAACTCCGGATTTAATTGGAAGCGCTTTTAAAATCAGCCAATTTTACAAAAAATGGTTTGAATGCAGTAATGAAATTTTCAACGGATTCGTCGTAAACTTATCATCAAAAGCAGTAAAAAATTTTAAAGTTGGAAATCTTGACACAGGAAAATGTTTCTGTTTCTTATTCTTCATAACTTGTTACCATCTATTTTTAACCATTGGGTAACCAAATTCATTTGTTTTAAAAACTTGTTTCCGCCTGATTGAGGTAAATCTTCGCAGACCGTCCCTCTGTCCTATCTTCCTTGCTGCTGACCAATACTGTCGGACGGCCGGTAGCCTTCTCTTGGCACACTGGCAATTTTTCCGGTGACGTCATAGGCACAACTGGTGCGAATTTGTAAAGCCCCGGTAGATAACTATCCATTAGAAATAGTGACAGTTACCATGTAGATTACGTGGCACGGGAGATAAATAGTTGAGAGACAAAACGGGTCTGAAAGAATATTGGAAAGGATCAGTTTCACCATTTCTCTGAATGCCAGAATTTTAATAGATCAGATGTTCTGGAACACCCGAAACAGTAAGCATTAAAATACGTTCAGGTTGTAAGAAAACGTCAAAAACTAGACCATGTTTTCCAGAGAACCCTATAATTGATTGAGAAAAAAGATTAGAAGAAAAGTTGAATAGCTGATTGTGAAACTGAAATGTTTCATTCCTAATGAGTCATTGAGAAATAGTGAATAACTGAAAATTGATTATCTTGAACAAGGTTGGCGAATAAAAAATCTAAAACGAGATTGTGTAGTTTGAAAACGTTCAATTCACATTTATCAGCTATAGTAGTTTTTTCAAAGAGTATTTTGAGTCGGGTAGTTTTGAAGATAGAACTTTGAAAAATCAACAAAAGAAATTACATATTGAACAAATGAACATCGGTAAACCAAAAACCCTGAAATATTTTGGACAAGGTGGAAACGGAAAACTTGCGAATCAAAATATACGTGGTTGATTTGTCTTTACTGATAACCTGCATTTAACTTTTACTGCGTGATATGTGCAATGTTAAGTGCCTTCGAGTAGAAGTACAGAAAAGAAACGTTTATATTGAAACAGGACTTCTTCTCATTTTAGTCATGAAAATATATAAAAATTGTTGTGTTCATAACAAAAGTGGCAGAATGAAATAATTTAAAAACTCTTGAGACATAGATTTTAAAAGCGAAATTTTAAAAAATATATATAGTTTCTGTTTCAAGTAGCTGTAAAATAATATTTCATTCATGTTCTTCTCGTTAGAACGAAATAAATTGGACGTCGTAATCAATGAATTTCATGGAATTTTTGAAAATTCTAAATTAATATCAACGTAACATCAAATCGCCTTACAACTATAAAATCTACTTGTTGCAGCGGTGAACAGATTCGTTGAACTCACACGTTTCTTGTACGCAGTATCATCGGGTTACGCTGGAAATTTGAAGCACCTTAAGATTGATTTTGACCTTATTAGTAATCCCCCTCTGATTCAGTGTTATTGCACATAAACGAAACAGTGAAAAGTTTGAAAACCAATAGGAATAGGAACAGAATTTTCGAAAAATCTTTTCTGTTATATAGTTATCGTAAATATGGAACAGTACTTACCTACTCATTTACTGGTTTTGTATTGGTAAATCATGATTCTTCAAAATATCAGAAAAATGCAGAGTGTTCCTAGTAGCTTGACAATTCGAGAGCACTAATCGATTGCGATTACTTCATCACTTGACAAAATGTTTATGAACATTTAACACCATTTTGAAACTTTAGATTTCTGGTTATTTGATGATGGCCTCGGCGAAGTTAAGACATTCTTCGGTTCTGGTTTAATGTTGCATACTGGAGAGGTTAACCCTAAGTAAAGTCTGTGAAATTTTTATGAAGCAGGACTGTTTTTTTGTGGTCGTACAATTTCAACTTTCTGCAATACCAAAGAAAGCAAAAAATTAAATTACAAACTAATACATATTTCAAACCCAGTAAGAGAAAAAACATTTTTGAAACATTAACAGATGTTTAGAAACAGAAAATATTAGGTGAAAACATCATTAAAAATGGGAAAAAGGGGCTTCGCGCCTGGACAACTTTAGAATGTTGTTTCACGGTAAATTTATTTAGATTTTCACGGCTGTAATATTTTATTTGAATGAAGTCGTAAATTGTATTATTTCAGTAGACCAATGTTACTAACTGTGATTTAGGTCGAGAATAAAAATTTGATGGTTTCGGATTCAGAATGTAAACTTTTTTACTGGAAGATTCATGTTGATAGTACAATCTTTGTTTTTTTTTCTGTCTCATTCATTCAAAACTGGCGGCTCCAAATTGTAATTAATTAAATATAAATGACTTTTCTAATTTTGCACTCCGAAATGGTTAATTGAATGAGGGCATAAATGGTATTATCTCAATAGGCAGTGTTATTAACAGTGATCTGGGCCACGGATAAAATGTGAAATTTTTTTCGGATTCAGAATACAATCTTTTTACTGGAAGGATTCACATTGATAGTGTAATCAACTGAAACAACATTTTCTTGTTTTACTTTTTTTCTACTGTTTGGCTGATTCAAAATTGTTAATCCTTAAAAATAAATCTCAGTTCTGCATTGTAAACAACTCCTCAAACTAACAAAAACAAAAAACGAGTTTCAGATATTAAATTTTTGAAACAGAATTGATGTAAAACTAAACCGAACATTTGATAAATTAATTCTAATTACATTCTTAACATGTATCATTTCACCTCTTGAAACTGAAATAAATATTGCAGAAAAGCTAGAACTACATTTAGAAGTTTCAGATGAACTATTATTTATTGGCGTTTTCAAAAAATATGAATGTGTTCAAATTTTCCACTGGCCACAGGGAATGGATTTTTTGTGTCATAGGTTTATTTTTGAATTTTCAAATAAAAGAATTCACTCAATTGATATACGGTATTACTTATGATCTCTTTTAGAGTGCCTGATACACAGTTTTATTTTTTTACGTGGCAAGGTTTGGAACGCTTTTCGCTTTGATTGAATGTTACTGTTCAGAGAAATAACTTCTCGTGGAGTTCACGTAAAATTTCTACTTGCTGTTCCGATTTTCCGGTTTCAGAGATTAAAGTCTGGTTCTATCTTGTTCTCAAGGTGTTCTATCTTGTTCTCAAGGTCATTTCAAAAACCAAATCCGCATTAAAGCAAACGCACGACTTTGTTTAAGTGCATCTCCAATGACGTTGACTTCACCACTTGCAAAATTTGAATCATAGACTTAACTCCCAGCCAGTCCCCATTAGTAAGCACTCTATTCGACTGTGCAACAATATTGAGTGGCTACGCAGTTCTCTCAACTCTATTTTCAGTAAGTGCCTTTCTACCAAGTTTAACCCTCTCATCATCTCGGATCTCATTTTAATTTTCAAAAACTTGGGAAACAATATTCTTCTCACTTTTACTTTTATTCGCTTTTTCTATTTTCTATTTCGCTTTTTTCCATTATCATTTTTTTCTGTTACAGTTAGTTCACTTTTTCTTGTCTACAATGCTTCAAATGTTAGTAGTCTTCATAGGCATGAGAATTGGCTGAAACTGACATACTCTCGACCATGCTCTACCACGTGGCGCTTCAAAATCTGCCAAATTTTGCACATTTTCCAGAGAATTGGCCCCGAAGAAATGAAAATCCCCTTGTCAACTTACCCGCGTGATGCCCTTTTCTTCATTCGCATTTGTACATCATAAAAAATTGCAGTTTAATGTTTTCAATGTGTTTCATACATATGATAACCGAGCTGATAACCGGATGTATTGTGACTTATTCATTTTCAGAGTAAACAGTAAGCGTATCGAAATATTCCGGGTTGCGAGAAATGTATATTCAACATCAAAAACTAGAGCATGTTTTTCAGGGAACCCAAAACATATTTTTTTCAATTCAAATCTAAAATGTAGATTTTCACAATTTTTGACACTCATGTTTATTTGAAAAAGACAATCATGTAAACATTCCACGATATTCAAAGTTTGCTGTCTTCTAATTAACCGTCGACGATTGATTTCATACAGAGTACCAGCAGACTTCGTTTGAGATTTGAACATCTGAATCGCCATTTCTATCTGATTCAGTTTTATCACACCTAAACGAAACAGTAAAAAAGTTGAAAAAAAAACAATACGAAAAATTGATGTTGACGTTTGGAGAATCTTTTCTCTTATGTAATTATCATGAATATAGAACTGTGTCGAAAGATGCTTATGGTCGATTTTCGGACAAGAGAGCGTGAATAAAATTTTGGATAAGTACTGGGTGATGAAATAAAGTCTTTCCGTTTCACATTTTCTCAAAAATCAAAATAAGTGCTACAAAATTAATAAAGATGATCTGGACTAAACAGAAACGAAAATTTAATTTTCATTAAACAAATTGCCAGACAGATGGTATAAGTAGTTTATCACAATAATACTGAACTTGCGAGCTCCTAAAGATTTTCAACTGTTATTTTTACCGTTTCTCGTAACACCTTTTTTTTCAAAACATATTTCTTATCGTTTGGAAGAGATTTCGCCGTTAACTAAACCGTGCTTATTGTAAGCCAACTAGAAATAATGTCAAAGCCAAACATTTCCAAAAATCATTTGTGCCAACAGATGCTTGTAATTCTTTGCCGTTTTAAGGCTTACACTTTTACACAGTTTATCATATAGCTTTTGATAAAAAACTGTGTCGCTGTTCATTTATTTTTACGAAATTTTCTTTCATGCGGTATGAACGATCCACGAAAAGTGTATAGTAAATAAAATCAAATGTTGGAACATTTCTTGTCAATTTGAAGCAGAAAAAACGTGAACAGCTTTCCGAAAAAGTAAAAAAAAACTTCACCTAAACTTTATTCTAGTAGTCTACTCTTCACTTGTTTATCATATCAGCCAATTTTCAACAATACACGATTATGGGAATGGATTACTTAAGTTTCGGGTCATTAGTCACGAAACTGATTTTATTAGTTTTTAAATATATGCAAGTGAAAAAGCAAAGGGGAGAATGTGTAGTTTGAAAACGTTCAATATACATTGATGAGCTATAACAGTAGTTTCTTCGAAGTGTGTTCAGAGTCGGGCAGTTTTGAAGACATACCTTTGAAATATTGACAAAAAAAACAGAAAAAAAGTGATCTCCTAGTAACTTCGGAGCAGAAGTACAGAAAAGAAACGATCAAAAAAAGAAACGATCAAGAAAAGATCAGAATAGGTTCTACAAATTTGATAAACAGGAAGTGCAACTAAAAAAGAAACGAACGCTTAATTTTTACAGAGGAAATAGCAAGACATATGCTGTAATTGGTTTATCACGATAAATTTGTAAATTGTTTTTATCTAACTCATGACTTCATGATTATAATTTCCGAGTAGAAGTACGAAAAATGTTATTATTGAAACATGACCCATTTTCAAAATTTTGTATTAGAACTTCAGGTTCTGAACAAAATATCACACTTTGAGAAGCCATATTGAAAAAAATCACAGAAAAATGGTTTCCGTTTCAAGTTGTTGTTATACAAAATGTTGTTCACGCCTTTCTCGTTAACACTCAATTATAACATTATGACTTTTTACCATCGTATTTAGAATTTGTCAATTCGTGGCATTTTTAAGATTTTGTACTTATTAGAATTATAAAGGCTAGTCTTATTAAATATAAGAAAATCGTTAAACATATCTAAAAACTACTTGAAACAGTGATGAACCAAACGAAATAGTGAAAAAATTTTTTAAGCGATTTGAAAGATGGATGCTGATTTTTGGAATATCTTTTCTGCTGTGTAATTGTCAAAAAAATCGAAACTGTGTCTGAGAGATGCGCCACATTTCTTTTTCGATCAAAAAAAAAATCAGGAAAATCCAGTCTCCTAGTAGATTGTCAATTTAAGATCACATAATCAAATGCGATTATTTAATTTGCTGTGAATATCTAATAGAATGGTTCTGAATCTTCACCCCCATTTTGAAACGGTAGATTTCTGGTAATTTGATGATGGCCAAGTTAAGACATTCCTCTGTTCTGGATTGATGTGCATGGGGGGAGATGAACTCAGTTAACATATTTATCAGAAGATTGAACATCCTTATCAGTCCATACGCTAGGAAACTTTCCACATTATTCTAATCAGGTAGAATAGAAGAATTTCATAATTAGAGGGTCTTTCAATTTGCTGTACCACAGACGCTACAATTCTCCTTCTTTCACTGCTAGAAACTTTCATTTATCCTGTAATCATGAACTTGAAGAATGCCGCTCAGTAACTAAAATTGAATTTGAAACATTTCTTGTCAAGTTGAAGCAGAAAAAAACGTGAATAGCTCTCCGAAAAAGTGAAAATGTTACCTAAACTCAAGGAAATCACGGCCGGCCGAGGCCGCGGCTTTTTCCTGAAAATTTCAAACAGCCGCGGCTTTCTAGAGTTTCAAGGGAAAACATGACTTGATATACTTTTGACTTTTTGGAACCAAATAGATAACCAGGGTTCAACCCCCACTGGTGCCAAAACTTTTTTGAGCCGGCCACAGCTTTTCGAAATTTTCAAGAAAAAGCCGCGGCCGGACGCGGCCGGCCGTGCGACAGCCTTGCCTTAACTTCATTGATACTACAGTAGTCTCATCTCCACTTTTTATCAACTCACATGGAATGTACTCCGACTGCTCCCCCACAATTTGCAAGTTTATTGGCTTATTTGATAGATTCTGCGAAAAAAATGACAAATCCGGGAGCTTTTCCGGTGACGGGGCCTAGTTTTCAAGATATTGAGATTTTTAGAAAAAACTATTTTTGGAAAAAAAAAACTTCTAATTTTTTTTTCATTAATTTTTTTGTCCACAATGCAGCATGGAGAGCAAATAGGAAATACATGTAATAGATACATAATGTCTTCAGCTACAAAAAACTAAAATTTAAACTTAAAAAATTATTTCGAAAATGTTTGAATTTTTCTAAAAACTGAAGGCCTCCAAAAAAAACTTTTTTTTTTAACCATGAAGGTGTGAGTTTTCAACTTTAAAAAAAAGAACAACTCATTTCAAGTATTTTTTTCAAATAACAATTGGGGGTACCCGCGATGAAAAAAGAAATACATTTTGTTGAAAATTTCGGTTTTTCAAGATTTTGATGGGTCTAGAAAATATGTCAGTTGATCTGTTTTAGCCTTGAAAACTTTGTTTAATTTAAAAAAAATCAACAACCACGGACTTGTAAAACCTGTATCAAAAATTTTTGATGTTTGCTGATCAGTTTCCAATTCGAGGCATAGGCTCAAAAAATACATTTATTTCAGGTAGTGAAAATTTCAAACGTTTGCCACGTGCTTCAAACTTCAAATAAGCGACTTTTGTTCTACAAACATACTGAAAATAGATAAATTAACAAATTCGGTCACTTTAAACAAAAATTTTTTATTTTAATTTTTCATGAAAATTTCATGTGGTCCCCCCTTATGAAATTTTCATAAAAAATAAAAATAAAATTTTTTTGTTTAAAGTGACCAAATCTGTTAATTTTTTTGTTTTAAATATTTTTTCATAACAAAAACCTTTTTTTTTTGAAATTTGAAGCACGTAGCAAACGTTTGAAATTTTCACTACCTGAAATAAATGTATTTTTTGAGCCTATGCCTCGAATTGGACACTGATCAGAAAACATCAAAAATTTTTGATACAGGTTTTACAAGTCCGTGGTTGTTGATTTTTTCGAATCAAACATAGTTTTCAATGCTAAAACAGATCAACTGACATATTTTCTAGACCCATCAAAATCTTGAAAAACCGAAATTTTCAACAAAATGTATTTCTTTTTTCATCGCGGGTACCCCCAATTGTTATTTGAAAAAAATACTTGAAATGAGTTGTTCTTTTTTTTTAAGTTGAAAACTCACACCTTCATGGTTTAAAAAAAAAGTTTTTTTTTGGAGGCCTTCAGTTTTTAGAAAAAATCAAACATTTTCGAAATAATTTTTTAAGTTTAAATTTTAGTTTTTTGTAGCTGAAGACATTATGTATCTATTACATGTATTTCCTATTTGCTCTCCATGCTGCATTGTTTACAAAAAAATTAATGAAAAAAAATTAGAAATTTTTTTTTCCAAAAATCGTTTTTTCTAAAAATCTCAATATCTTGAAAAATAGGTCCCGTCACCGGAAAAGCTCCCGGATTGGTCATTTTTTTCGCAGAATCTATCAAATAAGCCAATAAACTCGCAAGTTGTGGGGGAGCAGTCGGAGTACATTCCATGTCAGCAAATTTTCCACCTGATTCGACTGTGGTAATTGGATTATTTAATTTTCGGTTCATTTGAAAATAGTCACGAAACAGTTTTTATTCGTATTTACATTTATGTAAGGTTTGCAACAAGCTACAAAATAAATGTGTAGTTTGAAAGCTTTTACTTCAAATTGATGAGCTATAGCTATAAAATTTAAAAAATTGAATTCACAGGAAAATAGTTTATGTTTCAAGTAACTGTAAAATAATAGTTCGTTCAGGCTCTTCTCGTTGGAATTGTATACACGGCCGGTCGCAATGAATTTCATGACACTTTTCAAATTTATAAGTCATTATAAGCATGAAAACAAATTGCATTACATCTCCAAAATCTACTTGTGATACTGATGAACAGTTTCGTTGACTTTAGAAGTTTCTTGTAAGCAGTATCATCGGATTACGCTCAAAATTTGAAGGAATTTTAAGTTAAAAATAAAATTTAAAAAGGGTAATTCCGCCAGATGTCCATTTCCCTCTGATTATATATTATTGCATTTAAAGGAAATAGTGACTAGCGTCACCCGCCTGCCGGCGGGGTCCGCTATGCTTCCCGGGTCTTCAAGAGTTCCAGGGCCTGCGGCCCTGAGCCAGAGTAAAACCGGGCCTTCGGCCCTGTTGCCCTGCGCCAGAAATTCTTCCCGGGCCTTTAATTATAGCCGCCTACTTACTCCTAATTGAAATGAATGGAAATAAATTTGTTATTGTCACTGTTCTAGGCCTTGGTCATTGAAAGGTCACGAATGTATTTTCACTGAAAAACACTTAAAAATACAAACTTTTCAAGCTAAAAAAAGTGACTTTCACTTTACGGATCATAGCTCGGTCACCAATAATGGTATCAACACCAAACTTTCCAGGAATGACGGGACAGCCTATTCCTAATAGTCAAAAAAAAATTAGGTGAAAATGTGGAAAACGAACAAAGTTATTAACGGTCAACAAAGCGTGACATTTTGGCTAGTGAGAAATGAAAAAATTGTAACGTTTTTCAAATTACAAATCATTCACCCCCCATACCTAATGGGTTTAAGAAGAGAAGGTTGCAGAAAATTTTGAAAACCAAAATGAATGTTATTTTCTGGAAAATATTACCTGTTTTGCAATTATCACAAATATTGAAATGTATTTTCTTACTCAATAATTGCAAACAAGTAATCAAAACAGCAGGGAACTTCAGTTTGTTCCTAGTAGATGTTGTCGTACAATTTCCACTTCCTGCAATATTAAAGAAAACAATACGTTAAAAACAAATACATATAGAAATGAAATGAAAACATTTATTTGGCAATGGTCAAGTCACATTTGCTTTTTTGCAAAATCTTGCTGTGGATTTGATATCGAAACGACGCATAACTAGATTTTTCTGGAAGTATTTCCGGAAGTAGGTACACAGAGAACACTGTTTCGTCATCATTGCAAACTTGAGAATATTCTGTTCTAACAGTATCTTAAGTTCTCATACTTGTCAAATGAAGAGCCCGGCATGAAAAGCTTCGGCCCGGGCCCGGCCCCTCAGGCCCCTCTTTTCAGGGATATAGGATTTTTGAGAAAATCCCTCTGTCGGTCTGTGTGTGTGTAACCGTGCGCGCAAAAAAACCTAGCAGCGTGCCAAGTATTATGCGGCCGTTACTTGTGGATCCAAGAGAATTCTAAAAAAAAGATTTGAAAGTACGGTAATGAAATTTTGAATTGATTCGTTATAAACTTATCATCAAAAGCAGTTAAAAAATATTTAAAATTTAAAATTTTTGACACTCAAAAACTGTAAAATTTGACTGTTTCTTATCCTTCAGGATTGGTTTTTATCTATTTTTAACCATTGGATAACCAAATTCATTAGTTTAAAAACTTTTATTCATCTGATTGAGGGAAAACCTCGCTGGCCATCCCCTTTCCTTTCTTCCTTGCTGTTGACCGATACTGTCGGACGGCCCGTACCCTCCTCTTGGCACACTGCCAATTTTTCCGATGACGTCACATGTACAACTGGTGTGTATTTGTATAACCCCAGTAGATTACTATCAAAAACGATCCGGTAGAAATAGTGACTGTTGCCATGTAGATTACGTAAGACGATAGATAAATAGTTGGGTGGGACTGATATGAAAAGGGTGGGAAAGAAAAATGGAAAGAATGCAAAATTATAATGTCAGAATATCAAAAGTTTACTTGTTCTCGAACACCCGAAACAGTAAGCGTATCAAAATACTGTCAGGTTGTGATAAAATATCAGTTTTTTTTTCATGTTTTTCAGAGAGCCCTGTAAATATTTTTTTTAATTTCAATTATAACAGTTAGAATTTTCAAATTGTTGGCACTAACGTTTTTGGAAAAATAGAAAATCGTGAAAACATTACACGAAATTCGAAGTTAGTTTTTCCTCTTGTTGCACCTTCGTCGATTGATTGAAAAAAGAAGTAGAGAAAAAACTGAATAATTGAAACTGAAATTTTTCATTCCTAACATAAAATATTTCAATAAACTCAAAGCTATTCGGAGCGTTACACAACGATGGGATGATTGAAAATAATGTTTTTATGAAAAACGGAAGGATTGAAACTGAAAATTTTTTTTAAAAAACTTTTTCAAAATTTTCAAACAAAAATTCTTAATCACCGAAGACAAAAAAAAATTTAAGATAAATGAACTTCCAAGATAATGGAAATATATAGATATAGTTTCAAAACATCAATTCTAACTGGAATTCTTTTCGAGGCCACTTCTCAGCAGTCTGAAAGGACATTGGAAGTGACGGAGACATAAACAACCCCAATCGGTGGAATGAGGCGGCGGACTTCAAAGCGGTGTAACTGGAAAAGTAACCGTTCAAATTTCAAAAATTTTATATTTTCCGAAAGCCAGAAAGATTACGCATCGTTTCATGTAAAAACATCAGTATGTTGTCGCTTGCAATCTGGAGAGATTTTGAGTCAAAGTCGGAAGTAAGAGTTACTTTTCTGAAAAACTCGGATTTTTATCAAGATTGTGAAGTCGAGTGGCGATAAAAGTTATATGATCTTGTAGGAATTGCCTCTAGCTTTCCAAAAATTTTAGTTAGAATTCGATATCTTTTGAGTTCCGAGCTGAAAATCCATTTTTCCCGAGCTCCGGTTAATTTGAAACCAAAACTTTGACTTTGAACGCATGTATTACGGTCATACTTTGTCGAAATTTTCCGGATTTTTGATATGTTATAGATAAAATATCTGGCTATAAGTCCACGTAAACAACTTTTAAAATTTTCTGCTCTAATCTGCAATTACGCACACTATTTGGGATCCCGTCCTTCCACTATTCATAAGGGTATTCGGAGGAATATGGAGAGGCGAGGTGTGTCCCGACAGGGAGGAAGTTTTTTATACACCCTTTTCCGACAAATTTGATATTGATAGTACTGAATTTCGGCAAATTATATCTTCAGATTGAAACAGGGAAAAATGAGTTGGACTTTCAGATAATTCTGGTTCCGAAGATTTTTGAAAGAAACTCAAATCTTAAAGCTGGATTTCAAAATTTGAGCGCATAAAACTTTTTTGGAAAAAAACGGTGAAAAACTTTCACTAAACTCGAAACTATTGGATCGAACAATTACCTAACAATTGAATGATGGACGAAAAGATTTATTCAAAAATGGAATGACTGAAACTGAAATTTTTTTAAACCAAAATTTTTCAAGTACACTTTCCTAATGACCGGCAAATTTTGATTAGCTAAACTGAAGATAAAATAATTTTCCAGATAATGGAAATATATAGATATAGTTCAAAAATATGGCTGAAATTCTCTTCGAGGCCACTTCTCAGCAGTCTGAAAGGACATTGGAAGTGGCGGAGACATAAACAACGTTCTGCGGAGGAATGAGGCGGCGGACTTCAAAGTGGTGTAACTCGAAAAGTAACCGTTCAAATTTTGAAAATTTTGTATTTTCTGAAAGCCAGAAAGATTACGCATCGTTTCATATAAAACTATCTGTATGTTGTCGCTGGAAATCAGGAGAGATTTTGAGTCAAAGTCGGAAGTTAGAGTTACTTTTCTGGAAAACTTGGATTTTTATCTGGAAGGTGAAGTGGAGTAGTGATAAAAGTTATATGATCTTGTAGGAAATGTCTCTGGCTTTCCAAAAATCTGGGTTAGAATCTCATAGCTTTAATCTCCGAGCTGAAAATCCAATTTTCCCGAGCTTCGGTCAATTTGAAACCAAAACTTTGACATTGAACGCCAGTACCTCGGTCATACTCCGTCGAAAATTTCCGGATTTTTGATATTTTATAGATAAAATATCGGGCTATAAGTTGACATTAAGAACGGAGAGGATTTTCAGCTCCAATCTGCAATTACGCACACAATCTGCAACTCAATCCTTCCACTATGAACAAGGCTATTCGGAGGAAGATGGAGAGGCGAGGTGTGTCCTGACAGGGGGGAAGAGAATTCTGTTGTTTGGGAATTCTGTGTAACCTCTCAGAAGATGTAGATTAGAATAAATTCTTATGACATCTTGTTTTTCTGAATCCGAGAACAGGAAAGATAACCAAGAAGTGATGAGACATCTAAAAAATTGGATCTTTTGAATTCGAGGACCGATAATTGATAGAAGTCTGAGAGAAATCTGAATGATTGCTGAAATTTTTGAGAAAAGTAAGACAACACCAACACAGTTTTTGGATTTTATAATTATTTATTATTCTAGACGTCAGAATTAATGAAAAAAGTATAAAGAGGAGATAAAATGGAAAGTACCCGCAAGATTTCAGCATGACAGCTTACAGGGAGTGAGAAGGTGGGGGGTTTCAAGTAAGAAAACGAAAAAAGAGATCCAGTACATCAATACGATTGAACAGAGGTAATGAGGGGTAAATGTACAAAAGTATGGAGATCATTTAAGCCTTCTTAGCAGCGGCAGCTGGCTTAGCGGCGGCGGCCTTCTTCGGTGCGGCTTTCTTGGCTGGAGACTTGGCGGCCTTCTTAGCGACTGGCTTCGAGACCTTCTTTGGTGCCTTGGCCTTCTTCTCTCCGACGGCCTTCTTTGGCTTGGCGGCTGCTGGCTTCTTGGTCTTTTTCTCTCCAGTGGCTGCGGCCTTCTTTGCTGCAGGCTTCTTGGCGGTTGGCTTCTTGGCCTTCTTCTCTCCAGTGGCGGCCTTCTTCTCGGCGGCTGGCTTCTTGGCGGCGGCGGCGGCCTTCTCGGCGACACGGAAACGTCCGTTGGCTCCGGCTCCGGCGGCTTGGACGAGGGCCTTGCTGGAGACACCACGCTTGAGGGCTTGGCGGAGATGGGCGTTGATCTGGAAGAAAGGGAATGGTTAGGAAAAGTTTTAGGCTAAAATGCTTCGGATTTTAAAAAAAGTTTAAAGAAAAAACTTACTTGAATAACGTTGTCTCCGAGCTTGAAGTGGGAAGAGATGAACTTGAGGATTGCTTGCTTGGAAGCTCCCTTACGGTCCTTGAGCTCCTTGATGGCCTCCTTGATCATGTTGATGTATGGTGGATGGGCGGCTGGAGCCTTGACCTTGGCGACCTTGGTTGGCTTGGCGGCCTTGGTGGCCTTAGCCTTTGGAGCTGGGGCGGCTGGAGCAGCAGCGGCGACGGCGACTTGAGCGGAATCCGACATTCTTGAGGGTTGGTTGTGAGAGAGTGACACTGAGAAAGTGATGACTGGATCGTCCTCCTCGTTTTATATATATATAACTGCCCAACCCCCCTGTCGGGACACATTTCACCTCTCCGTCACACACCGAATAGCAGAGTGTTGGAGTGGGGGATAGGGGTCTGGAATGGGGGCGCGCTACCTGGAAGACGATGACAATTTTAGAATTTATGAATGTGAAGTTGTAGCCAGAAATTTTATCTATAACATATCAAAAATCCGGAAAATTTTGACCAAGTTTGAGCGAGATAGAGGCGTTCAAAGTCAAAGTTTTGGTTTCAAATTGACCTGAGCTCGGGGAAATTGAGTTATCAGCTCCGTGATTAAAGCTAAGAGATTCTAACCTAGATTTTTGGAAAGCCAGAGACATTTCCTACAAGATCATATAACTTTTATCACCACTCCACCTCTCTGTCCTGATAAAAATCCAAGTTTTCCAGAAAAGTAACTCTAACTTCCGACTTTGACTCAAAATCTCTCCGGATTTCCAGCGACAACATACTGATATTTTTACATGAATCGATGCGTAATCTTTCTGGCTTTCAGAACATATAAATTTTTCAAAAGTTGAACGGTTAGTTTTCGAGTTACACCGCTTTGAAGTCCGCCGCCTCATTCCACCGATTGGGGTTGTTTATGTCTCCGTCACTTCCAATGTCCTTTCAGACTGCTGAGAAGTGGCCTCGAAGAGAATTCCAGTTAGAATTAATGTTTTTAGGATGCACCTGTATGCTTCCAGATCAAGATAACCAATTTCAGATATAATTTCAGAAGAATTTCAGGGTATCACAATAATTGGTTTGGCCCTCATTGATCTCTACTTCCTGGTTGTTATTGCCAATCCCTTGAGGGTTTTATGCATTTTCTAGACAGGATTAATGAGTGGAGTATGGATTATCATTATTTATCTGTAATCAATCAAAGTGTTTACTATGAGTTAAGTATTCAGATCTGAAATTAATTTGCTGTTTCAGTTTTCTTGTAAAAAAATATGATAATAGAATTTTTATTCCAGCGGTTTTTACATGAACCCGTTAAAATTTAAAACATTTTTTAGTTCGTTCTCAAAATTCGGCAAAAATTCCCAAATTTGAGAGTGATTAGAATGTTCTGTTGGTTTTCCCAGAATTTTTTTTCTTTTTTCCCATGGGGAGAAAGGTCAATCGCGGTAGAAGAAAGACGAAGAGACAGTGAGATGGGATTGAAGAATCAAGATAATTGGTTAGTTTTGAGAAGTGATTGCTGTTACAAAAGCTGGATAATAATTGTGAGTTTTAGAGAGAAATTACTAAATAAACACCATAGGAAGATCGTTTAATAATTTCCTGCTGAAATTCGAATGTTCAATTTTAAGATCATATACTTTTGAAACTATATATTGTTTTGTTAGCCAATTATTTGATACATTATTGAGAGCTAAAAACTTTAGTTCTGCTGTTGAACTTTTTTTCATTGTAAAGACCGATTATTGGAGAGACAGACACACAAACAGACATAGTGACTCACGGAAAAAGAACAGAACATGGAATAAAAGGAAATAGTTTGTTTCACGAATTGAACAAGATTACGGAACTTCCATTATTCTACCAATGATAAAAATTGTGTGAGTGATTGGAATTTTTTGATTTAAAAATGAAAAACTTGCGAAACAGAATATCAAACTTTGTAAGGTCTGTTGAATGATCATAGGAGGCTTTGTTTAAAGACTTGAGACGGGTCGGGCCAAAAAATTCTCCCGGCCTGATCGGCCCGGAAGTTCAGTACGGGAAAAATGCAATTTTTTTCAAAAACTCTCGGATTTTTTGCGAAAACCTTCTTGAGACTGATCCTTTGTAGGTTTCAAAGGTTTCTGAAGAATGTAAACAATCGGCGTGAATCGTTTGTGAATACGAAGAAAAACTTGCAAAGCAGAAACAAACAGAAAAACTAAATTTTTAAAATTTTTATTGAATTTTTTCAAAATGATCATGGTTATAACTTAATGTGAACGATAACTGGAGTTTGAAACAGAATTCCGAAGAAGATAAACCAGGTCAATTTTCCGAAAGTATGTTTTTTTCGAATAATGAAGTTAACCGGTACGAAAACTAGCCGAAGAACCAGAAACGAAGTGAAATTTTACTATTGAAAATAAAAACCAAAATGATTATTCCCGATTCAAGAACAAATTGAAGAAAATAAATTATTTGAAGAAATTGGAGAAAAAAAAATCTCCTGATCGAACTCTCCATCTGACTATTTTTGAACTTTCTCCCCTTTAGACTATAACAAAACAACAGTATCAACTTTCGTTCTAGTCATATCTAAACAATTTTATCGGGTAAAGTAAAAGTTGGCCACGACTAATTACGTCTCGATTCCGTCATCTAATTACACTTTAACTTGAAACGGTACTTTTCGTGTTTATATCATTCCATGCTGACTAATTTGAGAATCAGCGCTCTTAAAAATTGTGTTGTATGATTTTTCTAGAAATGCCTACCACGGGAATATGTGGTCAATTGGAAGATAGGAAGGACAGACAGACACAGATTAAGAAGATAAACTCGTCGGTTGGAATTGGAATTAGTTAACTTATTCATTAGAAGTTTCTAATTCCTTGAGCGAATATGAGTAAAATTTGAATTTAAGAAAATGTTATACTATTTATCTGAAACAGAAAATTCGAGAAAAAACCCAAAAATGACTCAAATTATGCCCACTTTTACAAAACCTGTAGTCTAGTATCAAGAGTGAGTGACAGAAATAAGATCTTCCGTTTTCTCTAGACATCTAATTATCACAGAAAACAGGGCACACTCGAAGGACAGGCAGAAAAACAGGCGGAAAGATAGACAGCATGACCTGCGAATCTAGCGAACACATTTAATTTGAAAGAAGAAGCTTTTCAACGGTGTTAAGCGGAATTTTGCCTACTGTCATTTTAAGATTTTTTCCGGCTTCCGCCTAGAGGATATCAGTTCGAAGAATTTGTTTGCCTACTTAAATTTACTGATATTCTGATATTTTTAAAGATGTTTTGCAGCAAAGTTATACGTTTTATTGAAAAAAACGAAATTTAACCCAAATATAACCATTTTTAGGAACTTTTTACAACAAATTAAGGCCAAATCTGCTGAAAAATTATATTTTATTCCGTTTTCCGCCTTCCACCATTTCAAAAACCGCATTCCACTCAACTCTGTTTCTTCAAGATAACATAAATACCTAATTACCAAGTTTCAAAATTTGAAATTGAAACGGAATCGACACTTTGGTCTCAAATTGACGCTTTCGAAGTCAAATAAAACGATTTTTGTTTATTTTGAGTTGATCTACAATACAAGAAGTAAGGATCAAAATTTTGGGAGAATAAAATTAACCATTGAAACAGAAAACAAAAATCTCAAAAAATATAAAAATGACCAATCCCAGTTTCAAAGGGAACATATGTGACAACTTGGGTTTTTCGGAAACTCTTGTAGTTGTATTTTTTGTTTTTATGTTTTGAAATTCGACAAATTGTTAAGTACAAAATGCACGATTAAAAATTTCAGTTTTTTCAGCTTTGAGATAAGACACAATTCATTTTACAACTATTTTTTATGAAATCTTCTGTGAATATGAACATTTTGATACAGAAAAAAAGATATCTCTCCATTTCCAAGTCATTCTGCGTGTCGTTCCGACTCATTTCTTCCAATTCTATACTCATTTTCTCTGTGATCTCTCTTACTTCTCTATTCTAAAAGAGAACACAACAAACCGAACGTCAACACCCTCTTCACGTGTTCTTCACGAGTTACTCGTCTACCCATCACGTGTTGTGTTCTACTTGTTATTCTGCTGATGTAAAGAGAAAGAGAGAATGGAGCTCTTAAACTTCTATACAAGATTAAAAGTTTGTCAGTGTGAATAGTTTTTTAAAGTTTGATGTTTTATGAGTTTTTCCGTCTTGTCAAATATTCCGTGTAGAAACGCTTAAATTATCATGCATATTCACTTTTTGATTGAATTTCAAATTTTGAGTCAGAAACTAGGCTTTTTTCCAAAATAAATACAGGACAGACAGAGCAGATAACATACAACACACTGGAATTTTCTGAGAGACTTCTGATGATTAATAAAAATGAACATGACATTGAAAGACTGTTTCAGATTTTCTAGATATTTACCTCTGTGTCGGAAAAGCAATCCACATGTCGTTCAAAACCCTGTGTTTCATAATAAAGGTAATCGCTGCAAGCTTTTTTTGTTTAAAAACTCTCACAGTGCGGTACAGGATCCACTCTTCACTAAAACTTAAATATTTGTATAGCCCCGGTATAAATTCCAACCTAGAGACCATTATCAGTGCTTTATTTAAGAACCCCCCTAAAAATATGTAGATCCCCTCCCACACAAACATTTTTCCCTGGAAAAACTAGAAAGTCCCAAACTCCTCTCTAGTACGCCATTGCCTAGCAATCCCCTTCGAAACGTACCACCATAAACAACTCGGTCAGTCTCAAGTACCCAGTTGCTTAGCAGTGAGAAGATTCTTCTCTAGTTTTTCCATGTTTTAATACAATTTAATAAAAAGAACTACGAAAAATGTTGTGGAAGACATTAAGCTACTACAGAACCTGAGAAAAACCTATGAAAATAAGAAACAGAGTAGCCGAAACAGTAAATCCAGGAAACATAACTACACCAAAGAACTAAAAATCTGTTATTTATGTATTTCAAGGTTTCTCAACAACACCCTGGTTCTGTGTGTGCCAAATGAACAACTGCACTGTTAGCTGTGATCAAAAAGTCATAGTTGTATCGCTGTTTCTTCATTTCCATTCGGGTGTGCTCATTTTCCAACTCAATCCCTCTCCTTGAAAAAAGTCAACATACATACATAAAATGTTACATTTCTAAGTCATGCGGATTGGAAACAAGCATAAACTCCAAAAAAATCGGACTCCTTTCAAGTGGTCTATTGTCATAGCAATCTCCTTTATAACGTACCACCGTAAATCACTCTCGATGAGTCTGTCTCGAGTACCCTTTGTTCAGAATCGACTTTCTGTGTTTTCGATCTCCTGAACTTCACAATCTAGAACTGGAAAAAAAGGAAACAATGAAATACTGAAAAAAAACGAAGCTGTAGAGTCAGAATCATAATCTGTTAAAAATAACAAGATCACAACAATGAATAGTGAATCTGAAACTGAGAGTTCAATGATCTTCTGAGCAGATGATTCCAACTGATTATTCTAATGAGTTGCCAATTTTAATAAGGTTGACGTCCATGGTGTGAACTTTGACCTTATCCTTCCACTTACTTAAATCCAACACTTACGAACACGGTCGTCGATTACATAAATATTTATTAGAGGAGACTAAAGAATAAGAAAGATAAAGTTAACTTAAAGAGGGAGACTAATACTAAAGAGCTTAATGATAATAGACATGTAAAACTCTAAAAAGAGATAATTAAAGATTAAATAATAGACCACAAGATGGTTGGTGTATCTTGGGACCTAGCACTCCGCTACTACTGACCCTCGGGTGTCGACAACCCCGCGCGGGAGAAAGGGAGAGAGACACAGAGTAAAGGGAACGCCCCTCAAAATGAGAGAACGTTCAAAGTACCATGTGACATCCCCCCTCCTTCCGGAAGAGCATCGACGTCCTCGGAGACTTATACATAATATTGGGGAACCTACAGTTAAACTGATATTTACAAGTAAATTCCTAAATGACTAAGGGGTGAAATAATGGGAAATATATTAAAACATAATACACTCAATATACAATAAATATTACAATAATAAATACAATACAATTAATACAACATAAACAACAATGCCGCTACACCAGGGAACCACGACTGTCCAAATTGAAGAAGCATGAAGAACACGATTGAACTCGAGTAGACACGCAGTTGGCAATTGACTGGCATTTCGCAAATGGCAATTGATCCCGGTTAAACCATCCAAACGACCAAATTTCCCATGAAAACCATCCTTTTCCAGCTCTGACACGCAACATCCACCACAAACGCTCCAAATGAACCGGAAACTTTTAAATTTGGATTACGGTAGGCGCGGCGCCATCGAAATGTTCCCTCGCTTTTAAGCTGAGCAATTCCCAAGCTTACCGTACCACAAGTTACGAGAAACATTCATTTTCATTCGATTTTCTTCCATTTTCCATCCTTTTTCCTCGTTTTCCTTCGAATTTTCTTCTTTCTTCAACGATTTTCGTGCCAAATTCCATGTTTCGCAGCAAATTCTCAACCAAAATTGTGAATTTTCAGCGAAAACATGTCTCGTGTCGCTGCCTTCCTCTGTGACGCTGCTTGTTCCTTCCATGGCTTCTGCACGCAGATGTTGGAGTCCTTCCGATGTGTTTGCGATGATGGATGGGTCGGAGAGATGTGTGAGAAGGTGGCCGAAACTGCGGCGTCCCCCCTCGTCAACACGACTGTCTCGGCTCCTGCCGTGACCACTGTCGCCAGCAGCTCCGGAGGTAAATGAAAGAGATTTTCAAATAAAATAACTCAACATTTTCAGCCTGGACCATCTTCCTCGTTGTCGGCTTCGGCTTCGTCGTTCTCGTCCTCCTTCTTCTTCTCTGTCTTTTCTTGACTCGTCGTCAGGATCAGCTGTTGGATGACAGTCTCTGCTGAGCTTTTTGTTCTTCTTTTCTTGTTGTTTTTGTTGTTGTTGTTGTTCTTCTTTTGTAATACACGTTGTTTTTTTTTCCTTGGTTGATGTGGCAGCAAACAGACATAATTGGAGGGTAGTTGATGAAATGACCCGATAACATACGATAGATTTGACCCGAAGATAAGCGATTGTAAACAGACAGACCATTATTCTTCTGCGGGGTCCTCCGGTATTGTGGGGACTTCTTTTTCCTCCGATTTGTACACTTTGCATCGATTCTTGTGCACTGTCCGTGTCTTCTCGGTCTTCGATCTCGTATTCGGTCCTGAGTGTTGAACTGTGACGTTTGGATCCTGGACATCTGTTACCAGACCAGTCGGTTCACGTCGCCTAACGGCGACTGAACCTCCTTCTCAACACCACCCTTCTAAGTGTTACAGCGCCTGCGGCGCTTCTCACATGGTTCAAACAATCGGGGGTATCAGGATACTCTTTTTCTTCTAGTCCTATAATTTTTCTTCAATTGTTGGTAGTTTTCATTAGTTGAGCAACCCGTTCTTGAGAGAATAATTAAAACATCCCTACTTTTCTGATAAGATTTCGACAAATAACTTTCGAAGAACAGGAACTTGGTAACTCTTTTTTTCCTTCATCAAAGGCAGGTACACCTCCAAATATTAGGTTTTAACTTTGGACCGATCGGCGACAATGCCGCCTCCCTTCTCTGAATATAGCAAGCTAAGGCCTTATTTAGACAAATCCCTATTCTAGAATTTGTTTCTTTTTTGAAGGTAATTGAGGTACGACAAAGTTCCTTATTCAGAAATCACCATCACTTCTTGAGTAGTGTCATTTCATTCTCTATGTTCCTAGTCGCTTATTTAATGGTGGAGACATCCGGGTCTCAGAATTAACTGTACTAAATACAGGGAATGTGTTCTTTGCCTGACTGAGAAACCTTTTACCAAAAGAGAATTTTCTATTCACATCTTCAAAAGATACGTTTGAAGTATTCTTTTGAAGTTTTTGACTTTTCGGTGGCTATGCCGCCTCCCTCCCCCAAATTCTTTCAAGATTTGTTTTTCATATACATGGTAATCTTCTTTTTAGTTTGGTTTGATCCACAAAGTTTTGGTTTCCAAATTTTGGACTGTTCGGCGGCGATGCCGCCTCTCTTCTCAGGAATATTTCGAAACTAAAACTGTTTTACATATTTCTAAGTTGAAAAGTTAAAGAAGCACCTTATTCAGTCTATTTTGATTTCAATCCTTTTCATTCGTACCTGACAGTACTTCACAAAAAATTATTTTATTAAGTTCTTTAAAAAAACACTTTTTGAGTTTTTAAACGATCGGTGGCAATGCTGCATGACTTCCCCATAAAGTACTATCAAGTTTCTGACTCGGTGTTTGTAGGATTGTAATTTTTTAAACACCATCAAAGTGAGAACTCAATCATCCATTATGACAGAGTTTGAGCGGTGTGTACAGTGTCAACAGAAAGATAGCTACTCCACCCTTTTGTTCTACAAAATCTCGGCTATAACAAAATATTTACAACTTTCATATACTGGCTATGTTCTTATCAAAACAAAAAACCAAAAAAAAATTTCCGACCTGGCGGTAACGAACTCACCACCCCACGCGTAGGCTTTCCATCCGGGCGGCGAAATGCCCGCCCGACCCGCCCTAGGGCGGGCGGCGACCCGCCCTAAGGCGGCCCTACCGCCTCTCTTTTCTTTGCGTGACACCCTCCTTTCTTCACCCCCCTTTCCCCTCTCTCTCTTCAAGCGATGGCTTGGCCTAGTGGTTAACAACCTTGTTTTTTAATCTGCTCCTCCCGAGTTCAAATTTTTTTGCTGCAAACTTTTTTGTTTTCTTTTTTTTATTAGGAAGACAGTGCTATAAGTTTTTTTTGACAAACTACGATTGAAACTGTGCAAAAAATAATTTAAAGAGACAAATTTTATCACGCCAGTCTACCCTAGGGCGGGCTAGGGCGGGCACGGGCGGGTCGCCGCCCGGGCGGGCGAGGGCCGCCCGCAGAAACGCCCGTCCGGATGGAAAGCCTACCCACGCGTGAGAGTCATCTGCGTAGACCGCTACACCAAACACGCGCGGCCGAGGCGCTTTCGAGAATGCAGTCAAGAAACAACCGAGCCTGTAGTATGAGATCGCTCCCGGGATCGAACTAAAAACTAACTGTAGTCAAAGCCGCATAACTTGCCAGAACGGACGCGCAGACACGTCAACGCAAACCATGCGTCCACGGGAAAGGCAAGCCGAAGAAAGGAAAGAAATGACGACGCTTAGGTCGACAGTTTCACGCCACTTTTTCCGTTTTTCATTCCCCTATGCTTTATCAGTGTTTTTGGCTCAGAAGGCGTAATTTTGAGAATTTCGGAAAAAGAAAAATACGGGCATCGAGTGGTGAAAATTTCTGATCTTTTGGTCCAAATTCGAAGAAAATCGGTTCAGTAGGAAGGGCGGTAGGATCGGCGAACCACAGACAAACATACAGAATCTGGTGTTTGTTAATAGTAAAGATATGGTCCCAGAAACTGTTTTCCAATCTTGTCTGTTACCAGATATGGTCCCAGAAACTGTTTTCCAATCTTGTTGTATCGAGCTTCTCGAATCCAAACTTTATCACCAATCTTGATTTCCACGTCATTCAGGTTATTCTTGTTGTCATGAATTTCCTCTTGCTTGCGTGTTTTCTTCTCAATATTTGCGTGACACTCTTTTTGTAGAACTTCGTGGGTCTCCTTCAATGTTTGCACATGGTCATTCACATTTTCCGCGTGGTCCTTCGGTGGAAGGGCGTTCCGTAGTGGTGACCTTGCCTCCTGTTCGTGCATTACGACGTGTGGACTCACTCCGGTGGTCGTATTGATCGCATTGTTGTACGCGTGGACGAGCGTTTGCAATTCCTTATCCCATTCTTCTTTGTCTTCGATTTGGCGGATCATCACTTCAATCGTCTGGTTGGCACGTTCAACTTGTCCATTGGCTTCATGATGGTAAGGTGTACTCATCTTGTGCTCCACTTTCAGCGATTTCAGTAGATCACGAAAAACGTGTGAGGTGTAGTTCGTTCCTTGATCCGTAACCAATAATTTCGGTGTTCCAAATCTTGCAACCACTCGGTCCTTGAAGACTGAACATAGTACTTCGGCAGTTTGATCTTGAACTGGTTCCGCAATGATAAATTTGCTGAACGCATCAACAAATACAGCAATATATCGATTCCGTTGAGTTGTTTCCGGTAGCGGACCAATATAATCCGAATGTACTCTTTCGAATGGCGATGTCGTCTTTTCGAATCTTCCCAGCTTGGCTCTTATTCTCAGTTTTGCAGAGTCCTTGTTTTGCTGGCAGACGGCGCATCTTTCGACAACTTTCTGAATGGATTGATGCATTCCCTTCCATGTGGCAATTGATTTGACACGTTGCAATGTTTTCTCGAATCCTAGATGGGCACTCTCGAAGAGAGATTCGTGAATCATCTTGGTGAGTTCTTTTCCATATTGCGATTTGGGTGGAAGAAGAATAATCCATTCTTTTTCTGGTGTTCTAAGGAATACAACGTCGTCATGAATGGTGAATTTCTTCAAATTGTTTGCCATATCCAAGATCCTCTCATCTTTGGATTGTTCCTCTCGAACTTTGGCAAAATCGATGTTGTGATTACTGGTTAAGGCATTGATTGCAGGTGGTACATCTGCGGTTGCAATCTTTCCTCTCTTCTTGGTGTTCTGCTTGTCTGGCGTTGCTTCGACGTCTTCTTTCTTCACTGGATGATATCTCGAAAGAGTATCACAAACGATGTTCTGCTTGCCTGGTCGATACTGGATGTTGATATTCATGTCCTGGATGGTGAGTTGATATTTTCCAAGACGTCCAGCTAACTCCTTTCGGTACATCAAAGACTTTAATGGTGAATGGTCCGTTATGATAGTGGTATGAGCACCATCAATATACGGGCGAAAAGTCTTGGCAGCGAACACTAATCCCAGAGCTTCCAATTCGATAGCAGGGTAGTTCTTCTCGAATCGATTGTAGACACGGCTAGCGTAGGCAACAACTCTCAAATCTTTCTCATCATCACCTTGTTGTTGATACAATACAGCTCCAACTCCTTTTCCAGATGCATCAACTTCGATGACGAATGGTTTTCCAAGACGGGGAGCTACCAAAATTGGTTCGGTAGTCAAAGCATCCTTGAGTTGTTGAAATGCTTGTTGTCGCTCAGAAGTCCATTCGAACTTTTCATCTTTCTTGGTGAGTTCGATAATTGGAGCCGCAATCTTTGAGAAGTTGTTCACAAAACGCCGATAGAATGAGGCCATTCCAATGAAAGCACGAACATCTTTTACAGTTTTCGGTCTCGGAAAGTCGGTGACAGCTTTTGTCTTTGCTGGATCTGGTTTGATTCCATCCTTTGAAACTAGAAATCCCAGAAATGAAATCTCACTCATAGCAAACTTCGATTTTTCAGCTTTCAACTTCATCCCGATTTGTTCGATCTTTCCCAAAACTTCATCGATGTCCTCAAGATGCTCTTCCACGCTTCCGGATGTGATGATGACGTCATCGATGTAGACAAAAATCCGGGCTCTGACTTGCTCGATAAGTAAGTTCATGCATCTTTGAAATGTGCCAGGCGATCCTTTGAGTCCCATTGGCATCCGTAGATATTCGAATGCTCCCAGGAAACAAGCAAAAGCAGTCCTTTGACAATGTTCTGGCTCTACCAAAATTTGGTGAAATCCCGATTGAAAATCCAAACTGGTATATAGTTCTTGTCCACCACACAAGTCCAATATTTCTTGAATATTCGGTATAACTGACTGCACAGGCTTCGTAACTGCATTAAGTCCTCGAAAGTCCACTGTAAAACGCCATGTTATTCCATCCGATTTTCGAACCAAAACGATAGGGGCGAGAAATGGAGAATTTGAGGGTCTGATAATCCTCTGTTCCAGCATTAATCTGATTTGCTTTCCAATTTCTTCTCGTTTTTCCAGCGGAATTCGATAGATCTTCGTCTGGGGAATTTTGCATCCTTCTTCCAAATCGATTCGGTGTTTGATTGGACCGGTGTACTCTCCTAATACACCGTCTGGACCAACGAATGCTTCAGCATGCGCGTCGATGATCACTCTCAAGACTTCCTTTTGATTTTCGGTGAGTTTCGATTTCGAAAGGTCGACCCAATCTGATATCCGAAAATTTTTAGGCGTCTCCTGTGGAAGTTTTGGTAGTTTCGATTCCCAGTCTGCTTCCGGTGATCCTCTGACTTCATTCATCGTTTTCACTTGTCCAATCTTCGATCCGATAGCAATAGGTTTGTTTTTCTTGAGACGAACACTGGTAGATGAAGGGTTGAAAACTTGAACCATAGTTTTTCCTTTCGGTCCGACTCTGACAAGCACTCTTCCTACTGCATACACGTCATCACTGTCTTCTTGAGTATCTTCCATGTAGAGCTCAGTTCCCATATCCTCGGTGTAATTTGGAATAATTGCAGGGATCACAGCTTCTGATTGTGGCTCGATGATGGTTTCCTTTTGAGGGAAAACTTCGATTTTCTCTTCGACGGTGACGGCGTTCAATTGAATCTCGCAGGCTCCAATCTTGACGTATCCTTTATGGACGTTGATACTGAAGTCGTGATTTTTGTTGATTTCGTTGACAAAATCCGTTCCAAGAAGAAGTGGTGCTGGACAATCTCCATCACGAGAAACCAAAAATGTATGAGGTATGTAGAAATCTCCAATCTTGATAGTAGCTTGAGTCGTTCCCAAGAAAGGAATTGAAGATCCATTAGCGGCTTGAGCAGGTGGTACAGTAGTTGAGTTGATTTTTGTCCTTACAGATGAAAGTGGCATATAACTCACTGCAGCTCCGCTGTCGACCAGTGCTTCGAGGATTTTTCCTTCCATATTCACATCGATATGAGGTAATTTGGCAATTTTGAATCGGCATTTGTTTACAACAGCATTGATCTTGATTACAGGATAGTCATCTGCGGCAACCACTGGCTCATAGTGGGCTCGTTGATCCATATGCACGTTGTTGATTCTGGCCAAAGCTTGAGTAGCTTGAGTAGCTAATCCAATCGCAACATTCGCTGTTTCTCGAGTTGCTCTCTTCGTAAGTTTTGCTGCTCTTCTGAATGCTCGAAACTTGAAATACAAGTAGGTGAAGCAAACAAATAGTAGAATAACGATGACAGGTGCAGCAATCCACATAAGTAGTTGAACGACGGAAAAGAAAACTTTCTCCAATCCTTTTCCAATTGAAGTGACTGTAGACTTGTAGATTTCCTTAGCAGATTTGTGAACTTTCGAAGTTGTATTCTTGATAAATTCCAATCCATCACTCAAATATCCTCCTTGAATCAAACTATTTTCCAGATCACGTTGATATCTCGAAGCTCGTCGCTCCTTCTCCTTATCAGCTCCTGTCGAAACACCAGTTTCCTCGTCCATCGTTGTGTAGAACGTCTTTGGTGCATCCAGGAGAAATTGATCTTGGGTAATTTTGTTTGGTCGATTCAATTGTTGAGGGTTCACTTCACGATTTTCAGCTCCGATCCATCTGTTGTTTTCCAAACGAATTCCTGGTGGTCTCTCATTGCATGGGATGACAACTGCTTTTCCGACGAGATCATCCGAACCCGGTAATTGGAACCATAAATCTCCATCAACGATAACAGGAATCAAATCGTAACAGGTATCATTTACCTTCCTATCCCAATGGATTGTCGAAGGTGTCACTGTACGGCATTTTGAAACCATCAAAGTATCTCCAACTCTCTTTGCTGACACATCCTTTCTTTTCAGCAAATGTCTCACGGCGGCTGTCGGATCAATTGAAAGCAGTGTTTCGAATAATGATGCAGTCGCAAACTGGTCCTTGCAAGTGTCGATGAAACTCTCTTGAATCGATTTCTTCGAAATGGACGATCTGTCCATGGAGTCTTCGATGATGACATCTTGAGGCAATTGAGATGTAGTTATCTTACTTTGATGTGAAGGCGGCTTGACGGTCGGTGGCGGCATCGTCGTCGTTGTCGTCGTTGTCGTTGATCGGATGGTGGTAGTTGTCGTTTTGGGTGGACGTGTTGAAGCAATTGGTGGTGACCATGAAGCTTCGTCGAGTGGTCTGATGTCCGGTTGACTTTTCAGCTTGGCTTCATCGAATCGTGGAGCGACATACTTGGAATCCAAATGAAGAAAATCAGCTGCACTTGGTCCAAATTCTCTTTCCAACAGTGGGTCGAACATGAAGGCATCCTTGCTGTCGATCAATCCAAGCATTGTCCGTTCTTCTCTGGTCAACTCTCTTTTCAGCTTGGTAAGTCGTCTTCTTTCTCTCCAGGCGTACTGTGCAATCCGGATTGCTTTCAGCGCGATCACCATTTCTCCCTGTGGATGTTTCCGATCTTCAGGGTAGAACTTCGCTCGAGTCGTCAGAAGCTGATTTGAGACGTTGTACATCTTGAACTCCTTCAGGATGTCGGCATTGTCGATGGGATTCGTCAGCTTCGAAGCTTCCTCAAGACGGCGCACTCCAAGAACTTTCCAGACGATTGGGATGGAGAAGTTCTGGCCGATCTCGAATTGAATCCATTCTCCACCAGCTCCTTTGATTCCGGCTACCTCTCTCTTCTTCCGAATCCAGAACGGCTCGTCCCGCAGGAACTGATGTTTCGGCCGTCGGTGAAAGTGGTCCGGGAACTCAATGAGGAGTCCATCATCCGTCAGAAGGGCTTCGTTCAAGTAGCAGTCGTCTTTTATCTGGTTCAACTTCCGTAAGTCCTTGTCAATCCTGGAGAAAACTCCAGTCTCTTCAAGGGCTACGTGATTGAGGTCCAGAATGGCTTCGGTCGAGTAGGCAGATCGGAATTGGCACTCTCTTCTTGGTGATTGTGGCATCCAGACGATCGTGGCTTGTCCGGTCCTACAGCTTCCCGTTTCCCAGCTGCACATTTCCATGGATCCCAGGTCCGAAACGATGGTGGCTCCGTCCAAAGTTCCCACGTGTCCTGTCTGGAGGGTGAATTCCAGCACGTGATTGACGTAGGATCCAAACCAGAGCGTCTTGTTGTTGATTTCCGCTCCCAGAGAGTTTGATCTCCACATTCCAGGTGAAATTTCTTCCAACTGGCCTCCATCGAATTTCTTTTCAGATGCAGCTCTCCGACATTCGTTTTCTGGAACTTCCAGTTGTCTTCCAACTTCAGCGACTGTCCGATGGTAAATAGACAAAATTCCGAAAGTCCTCGCCTCTATCTCTGTCTTGAAGCATTTGACTGCTTCGAGTTGGTTGACTTCGGATCGCGCCACGAAGACGTTGACTTGGTGTCGGCGTAGCTGGAGTTCGTTGTGGAATGTGCACGGAACGACAGACGGTGGGATGAAGGTGTTTCCATTTACACCAAATCCACAGATTTGGTGTGACGATGCAGCTGCTCCATTGAACAATGCGAAGACCATCATCAATCCCATAAGGAAATTGCTGATGCTATTCACATTAGCTCTAGGTTGGTTACCTTGATTTTGACGATTTCCATGAGTTTCACCATTTGTGATTTGAGGGAATCCGGTTGGCTGTTGCTGCTGCTGCTGGAACTGCTGCTGTGGATGGAACTGACGTTGCTGGTACGGTTGGTTTTGGAACTGCTGCTGCTGCTGGAACTGATGTTGCTGGTACTGCTGGTTTTGGAACTGCTGAGGCTGGAACTGTTGCTGTTGGAATCCATTTCCTTGAAATCCGGAGAATCCTTGGAATCCTTGAAATCCGTTGCCGTTTCCTCTGCGTCCGAATCTTCCACGATTTCCTCCTCTACCACGACTGTTTCCACGATTCGGTCCATTGAATCCTTGATTCTGGTGGCTGTTGAATCCTTGATTTGAATTCGAATTGGATCCTTGATTCCGGTGGTAGAATTGAACGGCAGCGACCATGGCATCTCCTTCTTCCTCTTCAGCTTCGATCTTCAGCAGTCGGTGGATCTTCTCTGCTTGAAGAGTCATATCTCTCAGCGTCTTCGGCACGGTCGGGAGACGCCTAATTTCGGTCCTGATACTCCTGTGGACTCCATTGAGAAATTGGGACGCCATCAGACGCTCCCGAGACACTGTCTCGAGATCGTCGTAGGCGTACGATCCCAATCTCTTGATTTTGTCCGAGAACTCACGGATGGTCATCTTTCCTTGACTCAGGGTGGCGATTTCTTGGAGGGCAACTTCTTTATCCGCTTCACATTCGTGAAGTTTCACGAATGCATCCGACATTGTTTTCCAGCTGGTGAGTTCATCATCTTTCAGAGTATTAAACCTTTCCCTTGCTGGGATCTCCAAGAAGAATGGCATCAGAGGAATACCAGTCTTCGCCGGCACGTTGATGAGGCGGAGCAGCTTTCCCACGTCGTTGAGCCACACGACGAGGTCCGCTGCACGGCCGTCCTTAAACTTTTTGGTGCTCCTCTCCAACAGTCGGATGATGTCAGCCGTATCCTTCCAGATTCTCTTCGTGTTGACCTTCAATCTTGGGCCGTCCGATGCGCATTGGTCCTCCAAATCCAATTCCGAATCGCTTAACTCCGGTTTCTGCTCCTGGTGCTCTCCATTGAGACTCATCCTTGGTGATTGGGCGATTGGCGAATTCAGTTGGAAATGTCGGACGGTGAGCGTTTCCGATCCCGTTTCAGATTCAGGAGGAGAAAAATTTGGCGATGAATTGGCCGAGACAAGTGGAGATGACAGTGGTGATGAGGAAATTGGAGATAGAAGAGCAGAGAATGGAGGAGTGAGTTGAGAAGAAGGGCTTGAGATTGGAGTTGATGAGAATATAGAGCCGAATAATTCGGAATCAGATAAATCGATATCAAACGGATTAACTCTTACAGATTTTCCCGGAGGTGTTGTTGGAGATCCTTGGTCCGTTGTCTCCTGCTTTCCAGCTTCTTCTGCTTTCAATTTTCCGAATGGAGTAAAGTTCAGAAGGGTCGTGAAGAATCCTTTTGTATTGGACGGTGAGTTTTCCTTTGGAGCGATGAGAGTTTCTTCAGCTGTGGTTTCTTCAACTGGAGGTTCTTCAACTGGAGGTTCTTCAACTGGAGGTTCTTCGACTTCGACTTTGACTCCTTTGTTTCCTGTCGACTTCTTGGACTTCTTGGACTTCGTAGGCGGCTTCTTGACTTTTCCAGATGCAGTTGTTGTCGCAGTTGCCGATGCAGATGTTGTTCCAGATGTTGATGCAGATGTTGATGCAGTTGTTGATGCTGCTAACTTTGATAATTCCTCTTCCTTGTCCTTTCTCGTCTGACTTCTCGTACGGATGCTCGATTCAGGTAAGACGGGTTTGTCTCTCTTCGGCTTGTCTTCCAGGTTGTTGATGAAAGAAGATTGATATTACGGTAAGCGAAGGTAAGTTGAAGAGCAATGAGAAGGATGAAAGGATAGAAGAGCGAGAGATGAGAAGAATGAATAAGAACAGTAGGAGGTCGCAACAGAAGCTGTGGCAAATCCCAAAGCAATCGAAGGAAAAATTCAAAACTGAGAAAAAGAATTTGACGAACGAAGAGCAGAGGAAAATGACGACAACTCTGATAGGGTGCTTCAATGAATGAATGAATGAATAAACCCTTCTTACTATCTTATTATTCTGTGGGCGTGGTCTCTCAATCTCTCGATTGTTTACGGCAGATGCATATGCATATTCCGCGTTGTTTACCGCATTCGCCCGCGGTGCCACCCGGTGCAGCTGTCACTAATGTTGCGAGCGTAATAATCCGATGCGATGGAGAGATAGGCGTATTGTTTACCGCATAGGACATATGGGTGAACGCACTCTTATCGGTTCCGCACGCTTAATGACTTTGTTTACCAGATGGCGCACTGTTCGCATTAAGGTTTCTGATAGATTCTGGAGATGCCATCCAGTGTAAACAATCTATCGTACTGGCTTGTGTCAGTTCACTTCCTGGCACCTTGTGCGCCAGATGAGTGTCTGTGAATGCATCTGTCACGACTTTCCGTGGCCAGACGGACAAACATGGTTTACGACTCCATGTCTCGACTCTGATTTAAGAAATTGAATTTTGTTGGGGCATCGAAAAATAAATTTTGCGTAATAGCTAGTCTTTTCCAGAGAACTTTAGCTACGAGTCGAAATCTTTCCTGGCTTAATTATACGACGGCTTTTCACTAAATGCGCTTCTCCTGGACCCTCTCGGTATCTCAGGATGCCTTTACACTGATAGACTTTGGCCGAGTCTAAATATGCCTTGACTCACGCTAACCAACCTTAAGGAAAAAAATATATATATATTAGGACCAAAAAGACGGTTCTCAGCCCGCTTGTCCAAATAGCCTTTCCGGTATTCGTGGCCTGGAAACCAACGAATTGAGTAAAGAGAGACGTTACTTCCGTTCCCCCCACCGGTGTCGTTTGTTATTATTATTATTATTATTAAAACTTAATCAAAATCGCGATGAATTTGAAATGAATTTGAGATAAGAGGGATACATAAGAGGTTAGGGATAGGATCTAGGTCGCCAAGAAAAGATTATGATGCGCGGAGATAACATACACAGAATTGAACTCCAAACCCTCGGAATTACCCTGCTAAATGAGTTGAAATGAGATAACAGGGGGTCCTAAAGTGTGGACGTGAGCTAGCAACTTCTCACAACCCAAATTGGTGCGCGAACCTCTGAAATCCGGTTAACCAAAACACAATGAGACCGTCCAAGGTGACACTAAAACCCTCGCAGTGCAATTGAGTAGATGAGTGTCTGGGACCTATCTTCCGTTTACAAGGAAGAGTTCTAGTGAAGGAAAGTGGGAAAACGTAGCGCTCATGACTCTCTCAGTGAAACTGGATCATACTAGAGTTCGGTGTGGGACCTCCATTTAATAAGGTTGACGTCCATGGTGTGAACTTTGACCTTATCCTTCCACTTACTTAAATCCAACACTTACGAACACGGTCGTCGATTACATAAATATTTATTAGAGGAGACTAAAGAATAAGAAAGATAAAGTTAACTTAAAGAGGGAGACTAATACTAAAGAGCTTAATGATAATAGACATGTAAAACTCTAAAAAGAGATAATTAAAGATTAAATAATAGACCGCAAGATGGTTGGTGTATCTTGGGACCTAGCACTCCGCTACTACTGACCCTCGGGTGTCGACAACCCCGCGCGGGAGAAAGGGAGAGAGACACAGAGTAAAGGGAACGCCCCTCAAAATGAGAGAACGTTCAAAGTACCATGTGACACAATGCATATTCAATTACACCCATAAAAAAGTGTTCTCTATTCAACAATCATTCACATCAGTCAGTTCGGTCATCATGAAAGCTATCGGTTTTTACCTACTTATTTCTTTAATTCCGACGCTAGTTAACTCATGTCTTGTTGTCAAATCCCCGCCATGTACTTGTCCCATCGCAGTTCTGGACTGGTCCAACATCGATCAGTTTGCTGGTCAATCATGGTATGATTACGTTGTCCAACGTGCTCTCACCACACCCACTATAAAACCCTTCGAAAATAACTGTGGTACCTATATTCATTGTCCACGTCCTTATACTCTGTATGACGCTGAGTTTGTGGATGTGAACGTGAGTTTCTATTTCCTGTATTCCTAGATGGAATACGTTTTATTTTTAGGATAAAAGGAGACCGACCCAAGCTGTAGGGCATTGTGATCAGAAGACTAACACGTGGAATGTTACAGATGGGCTAATCTCGCATGAGACCACTAAATGGTCTCCGATTTGTGTTGATGAATCGAGTTTGGAATTCTATCCTCTCCAATCAAAGTTCCCAATTTTCAGAGGAAGAATTTTGCACACCGAGAACAAATACCACATTCCTATTTGCATATTCCAATGATATAGAAGCTACTACGATACAAGAAATGGTGTCATTTGCACTCAAAGATGATATTCTTCTGAGTCCACTGTCTTCACACTTCACTTCGTTTGCCAATATTCGTCTTGACACACAACAAGAAGAAAACATTGAGTATCATTTTGACTACGAGTGAGTATTTGCTAAACCCGGTCGCCTTCTAAAAAGTACACGCGACATCAGTTTTGTTTTGAAAAAAGAGATTCGGGACACAAAATTGCTTCCCAATAATTATATAACGCGTTCCCTGTAAGACTCGAGCATCGTCATAGTACATAGGGGCCTAGAGTCTGTAAAGTAGTTAGGGCATGCATTTTTATACAAACATGTATTATGGGTCTCTAGTAACCCATATCCACAATATTGGCTCCCGGCTCGCAGGTACGGTAGTACGGTAGGTGCTCAAAGGTGCAAAAATGAAATTTTTTCTGTTACGTCGTAGAAAGCTGAAATTTTTACCATGTTTCATAAGTGTAAAATAAAGTATTTCCACGAAGTTTCGAAACATGGTTCAAAAAATTTCCCGAGTTGTAAGATAAAATCATCAATTTTTTAGTAATTTTGGATTAAATTGAAAAAAAAGTGCCATTTTTGAAATAACATGTCTGATGATTTTTTTGTTTTAAATGAACCATTCAATGTCCTTTTTAAAAAACAATGCATCGCCTATATCATCGATTCCCAATAGTTGAATGTGATTTCGTCGTTGTGATTCGAGTTGCTCTTATCCGTAGTTGTTATAAAAAACACCTAAACGGTGTTAAAATAATAGTTTCTGATATTTAAAACAATAATTTTGCAATAAATTATCAGTTTTATACTTTTCTGAAAAAAAAATTTTTCACATAAAAAATCATCAAAAAATGTAATTTTTAGTATGATAATGTGAAGGAAAATTAAAAGTGTCAATACAAAAAATACTCAAAAAAACATGGACTGTTCATTTCTGAAGAGAAAAATAAAAAAATAAAAAATTCGATTTTTTTAGTTTTCAACTTTGTCACTTTTCGACTGTTGGGAATCGAAGATATAGGGCGATGCCTTGTTTTTTAAAAAGGACATTGAATGGTTCATTTAAAACAAAAAAATCCTCAGACATGTTATTTCAAAAATGGCACTTTTTTCAATTTAATCCAAAAATACTAAAAAAATTGATGATTTTATCTTACAACTAGGGAAATTTTTTGAACCATGTTTCGAAACTTCGTGGAAATACTTTATTTTACACTTATGAAACATGGTAAAAATTTCAGCTTTCTACGACGTAACAGAAAAAATTTCATTTTTGTACCTTTGCGCACCTACCGTACTACCGTACCTGCGAGCCGGGAGCCCGGGTTACTAGAGACCCATAATACATGTTTGTATAAAAATCTGTCCCTAGGGCACACGTTGCTCAAGTCTTACAGAGAACGCGTTATATAGTCAGCCTGTACATAGAAAGGTTTTTGATTTCGTAAAATATTTTAAGAACATGGCGGTACTCAATGTTCACCAAACTACCAAATCCTTCGCTGGGATTCTCAAGTCCAGAGAATGGAAGTAATGTATTGAAAATGATTTCCAAGTTTATTAATAACACTCAAGTTCCAATTTGTGGTTCTCGATTATTCATATTACTGAAGCGTTCTCCGAATGAACAGGATATCACAGAGTTAGTAGCTCAAATGAAAAAATATCGTGTTTATGTTCATATTGCTGCTTCTCCTAACCCATCGGGCGGCTCCAATCCGGAAACTTTACCGAGTCTTACAACTCAAACAAATGGTTGGATATTTTATTATGAACCATTCCACTATTACGTAAGTCACATAAATAGGGTAGTGATTCGAATCACGAAGATATTGAAATATTATTTGCAGTATTTTTTTTTCTCGCCGTTCTTTTATAAAATGACACTGATATATGCTGCAAACGTTAACATGTCGTCGACAAGATCTATTGATTTACCAAAAATGATAGTGCCCAATGAAGATGATTTGGCTTACACAGTAGCTTATACATGTTAGTAGAGGTGTATGTCTAGAACACTATATTGATAAATTTTTTCAGCAATGACAGATAATCAGCCATCTTTTAATATTACGCTAACATACATCGACTCTGAATCTGAAAATAATAGCATCCTGTTAACAGTAAGTAGTTTTCAAAAGCAATTTATTTTTATTTCTTCCGTTCTATTACTTAGTTCGAAAGCTCTCTTACGTCTGGAAATCTTCCAAGAAATAGTTCAGTCTACAATTTAAAACTAGACTGTGAACCCAAGAACAATCTCGTCGACACAATTCAAATCAGGTTTTATAGCAAAGGGTAATGAGCGAAGAAGCATTTCGACCAACCAATATTTAAAAATTTTTTTTAGATTGGTCAATTATTGGATTCCCTATGATTATTGAAATGTTCTTGCCTGAATTTTTCTCTGATAAAACGTTTATTTCTTCTTTGAAGTTTTTCTGTTTTAATAATCTACACAAGGATCTAATCCATTATCTTGTTATCGACTTTCCGAAAGAAAAGAAATATTCTGAAATGAAATGTTGCAGTGTGCTTGTTCATGTTCATATAATCATTCTGAAATAAGTTAATAACGCATTCAAAGTGCACCGGAAATTTTAACAAAAAAGAAAATTTCGCTAAAAAAGCCGGCATTTTTTAAGTGGTTCATTGCCTAGCAATTTCGACAAAACGTACCACCATAAATAACTGGGGTGGAGTCAGTCTCAAGTACCACGTTGCTTAGTAGAGGAGAGACTCCCCGCCCTTCCGATCCCCCAACTTTCTCATTCGACTTCGAAAACGAACTCGAAGTCATGTTGTGGAATCGAACCCGCGAGCGAATATTGCTTTTATTGTTGTTGATCGGAATTGGGCTGTGTGCTGAAAAAGACGAACAAGAAATCGCTGAAGAAAGTAAGTGGAGTATAAAAATAAATGGTATGTGTTATCGATAGGTATCGAAGATTCAAAAATGTTTTTGCTCCAAGACAAAATTAATTTCGACTAATTTCCTTCACTTTTCAACATTTGGATACACTAATAGCAGAAAACTTATCTCTTTTTCCTGTTAGTTTCCTTTGAAAACTCGAACGTCTCAAAAAGGACCAAGAGTCTTTTTAAACAACACTTAGACGTTCCTTAAAATATTTGAACGTCTTTTGAGGTCCCAAAAATTTTTAGATTTTTTTTTTGGATTTTTCAAAACAAACACTTCCTATTCTCAAACCGAGCCAACCGTTCCATTAGGTTAATTTTTAATTTGTACGCATGAGACATATTTCAAATTTTCGAAAACTTTTGGCTAAAAAAGAGAATTCTTTACACAAGTTTATCGTTGTCATAAGAAACGCCAAGTTCCACTCACTCAGTCACCTGGCAAATCCCATTACTTGTGTCAAAATCTGTCAAATCTCACCACTTTTGACACTCGTTTTCCATTTTCACAACTTCACATCAGTCTTCTTTCTCAATCGACATGTGGAGAGGTAGCCATTCTTTTCTCTTCTTACTCTACTGTGTTTTTTTGTTTGCTCACAAATCCGAGCAATTCGATTGCGCTTGGCTTATCGACCGCAATCAAAGTTATCAAGCTTCCGGCAGATCCATTTCTTATAATGGAGATTGTTGTCTGGAAGATGTTGTGGTTTATTTGGATTCTTTTCCATCAGTTGGATTTATTGATGACTGGAAGGCTGCACATTCAATCAATAAGTTTTTTATAATTGAGGCTGTTTACCTAACATTTGGAAGAAATTGCATGTCCTTGCAGGGTAAGATGAAGTTTATCATGTTTAGATTTTCACTAAAATATTAGAGACAATGTTTTTCTGAAACTACAAAAATATTTTTTGACTCACTATTCCTCAGACAGGACATTAATTTTCCTCTACTAAACTTCATAACCCCCAATGAATCCAAAAACAGTAAACACGGTAGAAATTTGAAATTTCTAGATTATTTATCAAAATCATTTCTGATGCATTTCTGAATTGGAAGAGAAGAAACGTAGCAGCTTGTTTTAAATATTAATCATTACAGACGAGACAACTAAAACAACCGAAATTGAATGTTCATGGTTAGCCACTCCTTTCAACGTTACCGATGGATTTAAAACTACATTTGAGTACAATGGATCGTGTTGTTCGTATCTTGCATTGAAATACCTGAACGAAAGTGCTTATCCATCAAAAATTACCGATTCTGAAAAACTTCCAAGTAACGGAGTTCTGGACAAACTCAACCTCGGCGATAAATTTGCTAATGCTGTCAATATCATCAAACAAGAAGCTCTCGTTAATCTACTGCTTTGTATTCCTGAAGCCTGCCCAGGAATGAATGAAGTCTGGAACAACTGCTCAGGTAGGCTCTCTAAATTTTCTTTCCTCACATTATTACGTATTATGAGAGACTTTCTCTAGTGATCAACCAAAGGCCAACTGCCCATAGAACACATCGGCCAAACGCAATTAGCCCATTCGGTTTTTTGATATTATTGGTCCATATGATGATCTTATGAAAAAACCGTATCGCTTTTTAGGCTCCGCCCCCTTTGACATATAGAAAAAAATCGGGGGAGTGAAAAAATTAATTTTTTCCCTTCAACTGATATCTGAAAAAAATGTTTAAAAATGAGTTTTTGGCATGTTTTTGAACATTTTTGTGTTGACAATTTTTGAAAAATCTTTTGGCATCAATCAAAAAAAATTGATTTTCGATAAAAATTTACAGTTTTTCGCATACCCCCAACATTTTTTTCATTAGGTTAAAAAAGTTTTTTATTGCATTTTGATTGTCTTCAGACCGTCCAACTTTGAGCTAATTTTTATTTCAAAATTCCGCGACCTTTTTTTTCTATAAGCCAAAATGTGTGTTTTTTCACGAAATTTTCACGTACCCCCCTCCATGGTGAAAAAAGTGAAAGTTTCAAAAATTCAAGAAACTTCGTATATAAGTTTATTAAACAGTAATCAAAATGTTCACAAAGTTTGAAAACCTTTAAAACATTTCCACTGAAGTTATGAGACCTCAAAATTCAATGTCGCGTTTTTCAGATACTTTCTGTGAAAAACTGATTTTTTAAACAAATTTTCATTTGTTTTTGATCTTATTTTTTATTGGAAACATCCTTAAATTTCAAAAACCTTTTTTTTCGATTTTTCCTTTCTTCTAAACTCTTATTTTTCCAAAAAATTGGTTTTTCAAAAATTTCTTTTTTTTTCAATTTAACTTAAAATTCGACCAACTTTGAAACTTTGTCACAAGGTACCCTGTTATCCAATTTTAAAAAAAATAGTGTTGTTCGTATAGATCAGACCTAGCTCTACATTTTTATAGTTGACAACTTTTTTGTACGGTCCCACCCTAGACAGTTATAGCCATCTGAAGTAAGGTAGGCGTACATCCCGTTTACCTGAAGACAGGAAGGTATGCTTACTCCGCCACACCATATCTGTCTAGGGTGGGACCGTACAAAAAAGTTGTCAACTATAAAAATGTAGAGCTAGGTCTGATCTATACGAACAACACTATTTTTTTTTAATTGGATAACAGGGTACCTTGTGACAAAGTTTCAAAGTTGGCCGAATTTTAAGTTAAATTGAAAAAAAAAGAAATTTTTGACAAACCAATTTTTTGGAAAAATAAGAGTTTAGAAGAAAGGAAAAATCGAAACAAAGGTTTTTGAAATTTAAGGATGTTTCCAATAAAAAATAAGATTAAAAACTAATGAAAATTTGTTTAAAAAATCAGTTTTTCACAGAAAGTATCTGAAAAACGCGACATTGAATTTTGAGGTCTCATAACTTCAGTGGAAATGTTTTAAAGGTTTTCAAACTTTGTGAACATTTTGATTACTGTTTAATAAACTTATATACGAAGTTTCTTGAATTTTTGAAACTTTCACTTTTTTCACCATGGAGGGGGGTACGTGAAAATTTCGTGAAAAAACACACATTTTGGCTTATAGAAAAAAAAGGTCGCGGAATTTTGAAATAAAAATTGGCTCAAAGTTGGACGGTCTGAAGACAATCAAAATGCAATAAAAAACTTTTTTAACCTAATGAAAAAAATGTTGGGGGTATGCGAAAAACTGTAAATTTTTATCGAAAATCAATTTTTTTTGATTGATGCCAAAAGATTTTTCAAAAATTGTCAACACAAAAAATGTTCAAAAACATGCCTAAAACTCATTTTTAAACATTTTTTTCAGATATCAGTTGAAGGGAAAAAATTAATTTTTTCACTCCCCCGATTTTTTTCTATATGTCAAAGGGGGCGGAGCTTAAAAAGCGGTACGGTTTTTTCATAAGATCATCATATGGACCAATAATATCAAAAAACCGAATGGGCTAATTGCGTTTGGCCGATGTGTTCTATGGGCATTTTGAGAATTACTGACATTGTCTCTTATATTGTTTATTAAACAAATCCTTTCAGAAACTACTACTTCCTCCTCTACCGCTGAAACAACGACAAGCCCAGTCACTACCACAAAAAAATTGGAGTGTTATTGGCTTGATGAGCCTTTCAGTAGTTATTATGCAGTAGGGCCAGAAAACTTGGTATCTGTAGAATATACTGGTGGTTGTTGTACTGAAGCGGCGAAATCAGCATTGGAAAATGGTCCTCCGGATCATTTACACCTGGAATCTTACCAGGAAGACTATAAAGCAGAAGCACTGTATAATTACTTGTTTTGCATCCAAGACGCATGTCCTTACATGACCCCAATATGGACCAATTGCTCAGGTATGTCTCAAATAATTAGCTTGACCAAAAATCATTTGTTTCTAGAACTGCCAACAACGACAACAAAAGCTCAAACGACACCGACAACAACCGAATCAACGACAGTCACATCTGAAGTCACGACTACAAAGAAAAGTAGGTATATTTTAAAATTTCTTTTGATTGATTTCTTTTTTCAGGACAAGGAGGATTCCCATCGGAAGACACTACAAGGACATCTACATCGACAACCAGTGAAGCGGAAACCACAACGGAGAAGAAGACGACACAGAAGACTGAAAATAATGGTAACTGAAATATAAATATTCATTTCTATTGAATCTTTTGAGATAATGGAGGCCCATCTAATGACAATGAGCTGACAACAAAATCGACTACCGTGGAATCAACTACAATAAGTAGGCATCTTAATAAACATTCCTCTTTCAAAACCATTTTTCAGATCTTGGAGATCTCTTGAGCGGTTTCTCAAGCAAAACTGACAAGACCTCAACCACATCTAGCACCTCATCAACTCAGACAACTGCACCTTCCTCAACAACTACAAGTGAAGGACCAAAGAATGAAGAGGCTATCGAGAATGAGGTCACAGAAGAGCATGAGGAGTCAACAACAACATCGACAACTTCAAAAGTCACCACCACAGAACTCAAGGAAACTTCAACTGCAACAACTAGTGTGATGCAAGGTAAAACCTTTAACAATTTTAAAATCACGACTGAGTACATAATTTCAGATTCCACTGTGACCTCAACCGCTGTCCAGCAAGAAGGCACGTCTACCACTGTGAGCAAGACGAGCCCTTCCTCCAACGAGCCTGAGACAACAACGGAAAAAGGTGACATCCATTATTAGCACGACCTTTTTGAAATTGTTTGTTTAGAAACCCCTGCAACCACTACTGAAGCTGATTTTGAGTCAACTGTCTCTACCACCAAAACTGAAACTTCTGATGACCCTGAAGAGACTAGTGAAAGCACAACGCCCTCCGACCCCTCTGAATCATCCTGGTTCACTGAGAGCTTCACAACTCCTCTGATCAATCTGATCAGCAGTTTAACTGGCTCCACTGTGTCCTCTTCGTCTCCAAAAACAACTGAAGGGTCGATGAATTCTGATGAAACTGAAAGTCCCACGTCCTCAGGAATTACAGCTGGTTCAACAAGCAAGAGTCAATCTCCAGATCTGGCTTCAGTGACCTCATCTGGAACTCATGAAACAGAAACAACTTCAAGCCAAGGTTTTAGCTCCACTGTGCCCTCTTCGTTTTCTACTTCAACGTCGCCAGGAATGACAGCTGGTTCAACAACTACCGGAAGTGAGAACCAATCTGGAGCTCACGGATCGAGCACAACGCCAAGACAAGGTTCTACCACCACTGGATCCTATTCCTCTTCGTCTGCCAAAACGACAACGGATTCTGACCAAACTGAACGCTCCACGTCTTCAGGAATGACATCTGGTACAAAAAGCTCTGACCAATCAACCGATCCAACCGCGAAGACCACGCCCGACACTTCTGAAACCGGCTCATCTCAGACACCGACCACTTCTGAATCTAGCAGGACCCATGTAACTGGAACATCTGCTGATGTGACGACAACGACTGGCTCCTCCACAATTTCTTCCACTCATTCTGAATCTGAAACTGCAATTGGTTCTACTGGAACGACGTCTACAGAAACCGTCACTGGACCAACCAAATCGACGGTTCATGGCTCAACGGAGAAAACGACAATCACTGGAAGTGAAGCTGTCGGTTCTGGAACTGTTACATCGGAGTTCCATCTAATGAATGCCTATGTTTTCAGACAACAGCCACTCGTGGAGCCACAGTTACCGGAAAATCGACACCGTCTACTTCAACCAGTACTACTCAAGGAACTGGTACTGTCACGACTGGAAAAACGGAGGGATCTGGATCAACGAGCACTGCTTATCCGGTGAGTAATAATAATGTTTTTCGGCTCACTGTCTTCCCAAATTTCCTTTTCCAGAAACCGACCATCAGCGGACATATCATTGACTACACAGGGACTATGGAAACCACTCCAAAAGCGAAAACGTCTGAATCGAGTTCTGGAGCAACTGGAAAAGGAGATTCCAGCTCCATGGGCTCTTCCACAAAATCCTCAAGAAACTCAACAACGACTAAACCGACTCAAGGAACTGGATCAACATCAAACACAGGAACTACTGATTCCTCCAAAACTTCCTCAACTTCAAAGAAACCGGAAACAGGAACAAGTTCTTATGGGTCGTCAACTACTACTAAATCATCTGGAGCTAAATCTACTAGTGGAACTAATGTAACAATCAAATCTTCAAGCTCGACAAAGACGTCCACAACTGCTCCGTCGACCACTGGAACCTCGAAAGGAGCTGGTGCAACAACTTCCAACAAATCTGATGGAACGAAGACGACTACAGCCAAATCAACAAAAGCTTCGAGTACTTCGGAAAAGTCGAAAGCGACAGATTATCAAAAAGTGTCAACCAAGACAAACACAAAGTCTCCGTCCTCTTCTTCTTCGGTTACCACCTCGACTACGACCTCGACCCCACCCCCAACATCAGCCACCTGTCCGATGCCCGACATTGACCGACGCTTCACGAACCGACCCACCGATGCCGAGTTGAAGCCGTTCTACGCACCTGGAGAGCGAGTAATCCATCTCTGCATCAAATGGTATGTGATGGAGTGGGCCGGTCAACGGGGAAATCAACGGGGGGGGATGGGAAATGGAAACGGGGGGGATGGGAAATGGATTGGAACGTTCCAGCGGTGTGTTCGTAAGTTGAGAGTTGGGAGTTTGAGCCAAAATATAGTATTGGTTTCAGCGGATGTGCCTTCACCAAAAAAGGAGTTGTAAGCAGGAAAGAAATCGGATAATGTGAAGAAAAACTAAGAACTTTAATTCTGTTGTTGAACATTTTCTCTCTGGAAAGACGGATTGTAGGAGAGACAGACACACAGAATTTGACTCACACGAAAAGAACAGAACATGGAATAACAGAAAATAGTTTGTGTCACGAGTTGAATAAGATTACGGAATTTCCATTCTTCTACCAATTATAAAAACTTTGTCATTCATTAGAATTTTTCGATTTAAAAAATAATTCACTTGCACAAAAGAATATCAAACGTTGTAAAGTTCTGTAGAATGATTATGCGGGGCTTCGTTTTCCCGTATTTTTTCTAAAAGCTCACAACAGACGAAGTGAATCGATTTTTGAATCAAGTGACCCTATGAAGAAACATGAGTGAAGCAGAAAAAAAACATTACCCTTACTTGTTAACCATTCAAATTACTGTTAAAATTCACGTATTTGAGAATAATTGAAATGTTCAAGACGGGTTCTCTCCGTACTACCATATCCGTTTTTCGGGGAACAAAGGTCAATCGTGATTTACAAAAAAGAGGCAGTAAACATGAATACAAAAAAGTTATTCACCAACAAAAAATGAATCAGTTAAAAACATTTTCCATTCTCAATAAATTGAGACCTGATAAGAAAAATATTGAACATGAGTTTGAAACAGAGCACTTTTACTGATGAATGAAATAAACTGATGGAAAATTGCCAAAGAATCAGAAATAGGGATGTTTAAACGCGATTGCCGCCCACGCCGAAAATGAAACCGATTGCGGCAAATGCAATTTTCAAAACTTGCTTTTGACACCGGTTTTTATCATTTTCATTCAATTTCAGTATATTTTCTGCTCTTAAAAGCGGCGTTTGACGCCGGTTTGGAAATGAAAACGGGCGATGGAAGCAAGTTTTGGAAATGAACTTGTAACAGCCCTAATCAGAAATGAAGTGAAATTTTACAATTGTAAATGAACAACAAAATTATTGTTCCCGATTCAAAACAAGATGAAGAAAATACGTAAATGAATAATTTTTAATAAGGGGAACATTTGCCAAACTAAATCTTACTAAATATCTTGCTGATCTAATTCTGTGACCCGGTCTAATTAAAATCTCTCCAAACTTCTCTTCTGAATGTAACGTGTCAGTGACTTGTTCTTTCGTTTCAAATAAATAAATAAATTTTTTTAAATTTAAAAAATCAATAAATTTTCTCGCAGACTTTGAAAATTGAACTCTCCATCTGACTATGTTTCAACTTTTTTCAATTTCAGACTACTTTAGGCTAGATCAGCTGGAAAAAAAATTGTGTTGTACGTTTCTTCTAAGCATGCTGTGACGAGGGGGGGGGGGGTTATGTAGGTTTGGTGGAAACCTGCCCCTCAACCCTAAGGATGTTTCACTGACTGTTTTGTGTGTGTTGTGATCTGAAAGCGGTGCACAAAGAGAGATCGATAAACCTTTATTGAAGAGGTTGCTGGTAAGAGTTAGTGCAAACTGGTGTTAGTTGTCCTCGGTTGACGGCGAGCTGGTAGTCGGAGTGTGTGTGTGTGTCTCACTTTGAAGCGGCGCACCAATACGGCTGGGCGCACGCTTCTCAGCGAGAACACATGGAAGTTGGTCCTCCGACGTGAGCTGATGTTGTAGTTGTCAATGTGAGTCGACTTGAGTTGAAGACTGAAGCTTGTAGCTTGTTCCGTTGATGCGTTGGTGGTTTCGCGCCATTTCTCCGAATGTTCTAGAAGGCGAAGTGAAGAGTTAGCGCGCCGGCGCGACCTGCGTCCGGGGGGCGCACTTGCATCCTTCCTTGTAAACTTTATGGCGGCAGTTTGAATATGAGTTCCTCTCATTTGAGAGAAATCATACTAGATTGTAGGTTTGCCGTTGATTTAGTGAGTGACAAAAGTAACATTTCTCTAGACGTCCTATGCCCTCAGAGAAACGGACAAACATGACGGACAGATAGACAGACACAAGTCTTTGTGAGTATGGAGACAATGCAAACAAGAGCATAAATGCAATACTACCAAATTTTTTAAAAATTTGAATTCAAAACGGAATTTGTATAGATAGATGCTCTCAAATTGACGCTTTCTAAGCCAAATCAAACAATGTCTTGCCAATTTTGAATTAACACCAATAATTTTTTCAAGCAGTAAAAATCAAAATTATGGGAAAATAAAGTAGCCACTGAAACAAAAAAGCAGATCCCCCTTCAAAATATGTAGATCCCCTCCCACACAAACTTTTTTCCCGTGGAAAACCAAGAAAGTCCCAAACTCTTCTCTAGTACGCCATTGCTTAGCAATTCCCTTCGAAACGTACAACCATAAATAACTTTGGGGAGCCTGTCTCAAGTCAGTCAGTCTCAAGTACCCAGTTGCTTAGCCGCGAGGAGATTCTTTTCTAGTTTTCTTTTTCCATGTTTTTATACATTTTCATAAAAAAGAGCTACGAAATATGTTGTGGAAGACAATGAAGAGCAACTCAAACTGAGAAAATTGAAAAAAAAAACCTATCAAAGTGAGTCGAAACAGTATCTTCAAGAAACGTGACTAATCGAGGACCCAAAAATCTGTTAGTTATGTATTTCAAGGTTTCTGAACAACATCCTGGTTCTGTGTGTGCCAAATGAACAACTGCACTGTTGGCTGTGATCAAAAAGTATGTTCGACTCTATTCGGCGGTGCACCTTTTCCAACTCAATCCCTCTTCTTGGAAAAAGTCAACATACATAAAATGTTACATTTCTAAGACATGCAGATTGGAAACAAGCATGAACTCCAAAAAAGCGGACTCCTTTCAAGTGGTCTATTGTCATAGCAATCTCCTTCAAAACGTACCACCGTAAATCACTCTCGATGAGTCTGTCTCGAGTACCCTTTGTTCAGAATCGACTTTCTGTGTTTTCGATCTCCTGAACTTCACAATCTAGAACTGGAAAAGAAGGAAATAATGAAGTTAGAGAAGGTACACATAAGAGGAAGAGTCAGAAAATCATAATCTGTAGAGTCAGAATCATAATCTGTTAAAAAATAATAACATTACAAAAATGAATAGTGGAACAGAAACTGATTGTTTTATGATCTCCTGATCAGATGATTCCAACTGATTATTCCAATGAGTTGCCAATGCATATTTAATTACACCCACAAAAAAGTGTTCTCCATTTAACAATCAGCCACATTAGTCAGTTCGCTCGTCATGAAATCTATCGGTTTATACCTACTTATTTCTTTAATTCCGGTTCTAGTTAACTCATGTCTTGTTGTCAAGTCCCCGCCATGCACTTGTCCCATCACACTTCTGGACAGGACCAACATCGATCAGATGTCTGAGAACCCTTGGTATGATTACGTTGTTCAACGTCCACTCGTCACACCAACTGTGCAATACATCAGTAATTGCGTTGCCTGGACTCGGTGTCAACTTAATTACACTCTGTATGACATTGAATATATACATCCGACCGTGAGTTTCTACTTCTTGTGTTACTAGTTGAAATACGTCTCCATTTGAGACTTTTTTACCGTCCCAAGCTCTAGGAAATTGCGATGCAAAGACTAAAACCTGGATCGTTGCTGATGGGCAACGCATGTATAATTCTACTAACTGGACTTCAATTTGTGTTATGGAGATACGTTTGAAATCGTCTTCTTTTCAATCAACATCATGTTTCTTCAGAGAAAGAGCTTTGCACTCCCAAAACTAACACCACTTTTCTTTTTGCATATTCCAATGATATGGACGCAGCAATAGTGCAACAAATTATTAAAGATCTGGATACAATTGATGAAGAACTCTCACCGCAATTTACAACAATAGCTAATATTCGTTTTGATGTTCTACAAGAAGAAACGATTGAGTATCATAACAATTATAAGTAAGCGTTCTTTATATTTTTTGTCAATTAGCAATAAGAAACACAAGAAACCAGTGCTTTGATAGAATTTTTTCAATATTTCACACATGAGTTCTGTAGATACAGAATCCGTCAAAACATCAGGAAATAAAATTTCAAAATAGGAACTCAACACGTGGCACCGTGACCTTTGACTAATAACGACTGATTTGGCACTGAAAACAGGTTCCGAAAAATGGTCGGCTAGGCTTTAGTCTTGACGTGTCCCACATCATTGTCTCACCATCATAACCAATCGAAAAATGCATAAGCCTAACTGTATAACGCTATTTAATTATCAGAGATTGGATAACCGCGATGGGATCTAAACTTCCCGACCCTTCATTAAGCTTTACAAGCCCAGAAACTGGAAGTGATGTATTGAAAGTCTTTTCGAAGTTTATCAATAACACTCAAGTTCCAATTTGTGGTTCTCGAATATACATATTAATGAAGCGTTCTCCAAATGAACAAGATATCACAGATTTGGTAGCTCAAATGAGAAAATACCGAATTTATTTTTTTCTTGTTACTTCTTCAATTTCATCGGGAGGTTCTCATCCGGAAACGATTAGACGTCTAACTACTCAAACAAACGGATGGGATTACTACTATGCAGATAGCTACTTCGTTCCATATGTAAGCCATAAAATAACTGTGGACATAGAAAACCTGAACAATTTTCAGGCACACGTTTTACCACCGTTTTTCTATAGTGATAACTTGATTTACGCTGCAAACGTGAACTTATCACCAAACGGTTCAATCGCTTTACCAAAAATGACAGTGCCTCGTCATCAAGCTATGTTTTACTTGGTAACACACCAAAGTTAGTGTACAGATAGTTTATCGTCGCCTCGTGGAACAGCATGTCCCGTGAATTGCGAGAATTCGTGCAAGTTACGCAAGAATTCGGTTTCGGTTTGTCTCGATTTGCAAATTACGTGCAAAATATTGCGAGACATAGCGAACTGTGCATGTCACGGGTTGAGCATTTCTACAGTTGAAAACAAAAGTTCGGTATGGAAAACAACTCTTTTGACTCTCGTTTCAAACTTATTTTCACAAAACACTTATTTCATTTCTTAGGAAAAGTTCACTATTTTTATTCTTGTTTAATACCAGCTTATCTGCCTTCCCGGCGGCGCGTTTTCTCGGGATACGCCACTTGAGTTCACGTGAAACCTTTTTTGATGATAATTTATTTTTGGGTATGAAAATTAAATGCCGACATCCTGACAGAGTCCAGACAACGCCCATTTTCTTTTTATTATAAAAATGATTTTCAGAAAATCTACGGTAGAAATGATCAACGCGTGACATACGAACTGTTCGCTTTGTCTTTCAATATTTTGCGAACCGAATGCAAGAGAAATCGAACCAAATCCAAAACCGGAAAATCAGAAAATTTGCGAATATCGTCTCACGAGGCGACACTCTATTACTGACCGACTAGAAATCGCGAGAATTCTCGCCGGTCAACAATTTTGTGACTAACCTATTTTTCTTTTTTAAGCGATGGAATTTGATAAACTTTCTCTCAATTTGAAATTGACAAACGGCAATCTGACGATGAATGTCAATTTCACATTTGCAGTTGAGTTATGTATCGTAATTTTGCTTCAAAAATCTGTTTTAGAATTATGACAACTTGATGTCAGAAATTTTATTTTTGAATGCCTCAGTTTACGACATGCAGCTGGATTATGAAGTTAGTGATGGCGTTATCTATGCAGTTCAAATTAGAATTTATACGAGCGGGTAAAAGAATGAAAGAGTTTCAACAGTCATTCACTAAAATTTCAGATCTGACGGCTACTGGATTCCATATGATGACTGAACGTTTCTCTGTTACTTTTGAGTTGATCTTTTTTAATTTCACAAATCAAGTTTTACAGTTTTGAAACATGTCAACTAATGAGTGATAATATTTTTAAAAAGTGCAGGCGAGGGTGTTGTTCAACAGACAACATCAATATCGCGCCGGTTTGGGAAATCCGCGGGCAGCTAATGGGCAAGCAATGCGCTAGCTCCGGCGCGAGATGGCTCGACGACGCATATGTTGTGGTTGCGCGAAGATGCTCAGAGCATGAGCGGAGATGAGCAGCTTGCATGTGAAGCAACACAGTAACTTTAATTCTTTCTGAAGAGCGTCTCAGGTGCTCCAGTAACGTGTACACGAAAAAAATTCACAAAAGAAGCGGACTTCTTTCAAGTGGTTCATTGCCTAGCAATTTCGACAAAACATACCACCATAAATAACTGGGGTGGAGTCAGTCTCAAGTACCACGTTGCTTAGTAGAGGAGAGACTCTCCGCCCTTCCGATCCCCCAACTTTCTCATTCGACTTCGAAAGCGGACTCGAAGTCATGTTGTGGAATCGAACCCGCGAGCGAATTTTGCTTATATTGTTTTTGATTGGAATTGGGCTGTGTGCTAAAGAAGAAGGAAACATCGATAAAGGAAGTAAGTGAATTCTGAAGACGTGTAATATTATGGATAGGTCTTACATTAATCAAAAACTAACTAATAACTTTTGAAATAATTTTTCAACCAGTTCTTAGTGAAGCCCACACCGTAATAATAACTCGATGATTAATAAAATTTCTAAGCTGAAACTATCCACGCTTGAAATTTTCATTTCTATTTTGCATAGTATCGTATAAGGAGTGGGAGAACAGCGTAAAGTAATCTATAGAGTGACTCACAGGGCATGACATCGGTATTATGACAGCGAAAATTTTTCCATATCCTGTCACCTTTAAGATCGTTGTCATTAGAAACGTCAAGTTCCACCAGTCACCTGGCAAAACCGATAACTTTTGTCAAAATCTATCAAATCTCACCACTTTTGACACTAGTTTTCCATTTTCACAACTTTACATCAGTCTTCTTTCACAACTAACATGTGGAGAGGTCGCCATTCTTCTCTCTTCTTACTCTACTGTGTTTTATTGTTTGCTCATGAATCCGAGCAATTCGATTGCGCTTGGCTTATCGATCGTAATCAAAGTTATAAAACTTCCGACAAATCCATCTTTTATAATGGAGATTGTTGTCTGGAAGATGTTGTCGTTTATTTGGATTCATTGCCATCAGTTGGGTTTACTAATAACTGGAGAACAGCTCTATCTATCAATAAGTTTTTTATAATCGAGGCTGTTTACCTAACATTTGGAAGAAGTTGCATGTCCTTGCAGGGTAAGCAAAGGAGATAAACAGGACGAGTTGTAGTTGTAAGACAGGAAATTATTATAGTATGATGAAACACCGTTGCATAGTTAGTTTAAATTTATAGTAATTTAATGCAGTTCCAAAAATATAAGGGTGTCAATTCTCTTGTAAGAAAAATGATGATTTCTTTCAAGATGCCACTACTGAAACAACAAAAACTAATTGCTCTTGGCTCTCCGACTCTTTCAACGTTACCGATTATACTGGAAAAGTGACATTCTCATACAATGGATCGTGTTGCTCAGATGTGGCTGCAGAAATGTTAAAAAAGAGTTCTTACCAAACAGAAATTGAGATGTTGGAAAAGATAAAAAACACATTGGAATGGAAATCATCAGAATCTAACAATTTGAACGAAATCAGTAACAATATAGCCGCTTTAAAAATGAATGCACTGGTAAAAATGTTGTACTGCATTTCGGAGGCCTGCCCTGGAATGGATTCAGTTTGGGATAACTGCACAGGTAGGTTTCATGAATTCTTTTTTTTTGAGATTTAAAATTGTTTCGGAGATACTAGTGAACACTTATTATATTGCTTATTAAACAAATATTTTCAGAAACTACTACTTCCTCCTCTACCACTGAGACAACGACAAGTCCAGTTGCGACCACAAAAAAATTGGAGTGTTATTGGCTTGATGAGCCTTTCATTAGTTATTACCCAGTGGGACCAGACAGCATGGTAAATGTAATTTATACTGGTGGTTGTTGTACTGAAGCGGCGGTGTCAGCATTGGAAAATGGTCCTCCGGATCATTTACACCTGGAATCTTACCAGGAAGACTATAAAGCAGAAGCACTGTATAATTACTTGTTTTGCATCCAAGACGCATGTCCTTACATGACCCCAATATGGACCAATTGCTCAGGTATGTCTCAAATAATAAGTTTGACCAAAATTCATTTGTTTCCAGATTTGACAACCACAACTGAAGCTCAAACGACACCGACAATAACCGAATCTACGACAGTCACATCTGAAGTAACGACTACAAAGAAAAGTAGGTATATTTTAAAATTTCTTTTGATTGATTTCTTTTTTCAGGGCAAGGAGGATTCCTATCGGAAGACACTACAAGGACATCTACATCGACAACAAGTGAAGCGGAAACCTCAACGGAGAAGAAAGCAACACGGAAGACTAATAATGGAGATCCATCTAATGACAATGAGCTGACAACAAAATCGACTACCTTTGAATCAACTACTGCTAAAACTACCACAACAATAAGTAAGAATCTTAAAAACATTCCTCTTTCAAAACTTTTTTTCAGATCTTGGAGATATTTTGAGCAGTCCCAAAAATTACCAGAGCTCAACCACATCCAGCACCTCATTAACTCAAACAACTGCACCTTCCTCAACAACTACAAGTGAAGCACCAAAGAAAGAAGAGCCTATCGAGAATGAAGTCACAGAAGAGCATGAGGAGTCAACAACAACAAATACATCTCCAAAAGTCAACACCACAGAATTCAAGGAAACTTCGATTGCAAGTGTGACGCAAAGTAAAACCTTAAACAATTTTAAAATCACGACTGAGTACCTATATTTCAGATTCCACTGTCACCTCAACGGCTGTCCAGCAAGAAGACACGTCTACCACTGTGAGTAAGACGAGCCTTTCTTCCAACGAGCCTGAGACAACAACGGATAAAGGTGACATCCATTATTAGCACGACCTTCTTGAAATTTTTTTGTTTAGAAACCCCTGCAACCACTTCTGAAACCGATCTTGAGTCAACTTTCTCAACCACTTCTGATGACTCTGAAACTTCTAAAGATCCTGAAGAGACTAGTGAAAGCACAACACCCTCGGAAGCATCTGAATCATCCTGGTCCACCGAAAGCTTCACAACTCCTCTGATCAATCTGATCAGCAGTTTGACTGGCTCCACTGTGACCTCTTCATCCCCCAAAACTACTTTTTCGATGGATTCTGAAGGAACTAAATCTCCGACGTCTTCTGGAATGACAGCTGGTTCAACCACTCCCGAAAGTAAGAATCAATCTGGAGCTCACGGATCGAGCACAACGTCAAGCCAAGGTTCTAGGTCTACTGTGTCCTCTTCGCACCCCAAGACGACAACGGATTCTGACCAAACTGAACGTCCCATGTCCTCAGGAATGACAGCTGGTACAACAAGCTCTGAACCAAAAGACCGATCAACAGATCAAACTTCTGAAACCCGCTCAACAAAGTCATCTGAGACACCGACCACTTCTGAATCTAGCAGGACCCATGTAACTGGATCAACTGTTGATGATGCGACAAGGACTGGCTCCACCACATCTTCTGTCAGTCAATTTGAGTCTGAGACTGCAATTGGTTCTACTGGAACGTCGTCGACAGTAACCGTCACTGGATCAACCAAATCGACAGCTCATGGCTCAACGGAGAAAACGACAACGACTGGCAGTGAAGCAGTTGGTTCTGGAACTGGAACATCGGTCTAAACTTTCATGAGTTCCATGTATGCCTATATTTTCAGACAACCGCCATTCGTGGAGCAACTGTAACCGGAACTCAGAAGGCATCATCTACTTCAACCAGTGGTACACAAGAAACTGGGACTCCCACAACTGGAAAAATTGAAGGATCTGGATCAACGAGCACTAATCACCCGGTGAGCAATGATTCTGATAGTCACCCGAACTTCCTTTTTCAGAAACCGACCATCAGCGGACATATCATCGACTACACAGGGACTATGGAAACCAATCCAACAGCGAAAACGTCTGAATCGACTTCTGGAACAACTGGAAAAGGAGATTACAGCTCTAATGGCTCCTCCACAAAATCCTCAAGTAGCTCAACAACGACTAAACCGGCTCAAGGAACTGAATCAACAACTGGTCATACGGTAAGACTCAGGTTAAAAACTTTTGAATTAATTTTTTCAGAGATTGGCAAACACAGGAACTACTGATTCCTCCAAAACTTCCTCAACTTCAAAGAAACCGGAAACAGGAACAAGTTCTTATGGGTCGTCAACTACTACCAAATCATCTGGAGCTAAATCGACTAGTGGAACTAATGGAACAACCAAATCTTCAAGCTCGACAAAAACGTCCACAACTGCTTCGTCGACCACTGGAACCTCGAAAGGAGCTGGTGCAACAACTTCCAACAAATCTGATGGAACGAAGACGACTACAACCAAATCAGCAAAAGCTTCGAGCACTTCTGAAAACTCGAAAACGCCAGATTCCCAAAAGGTGTCCACCAAGCCAACAACAAAGTCTTCAGTCTCCTCTTCCTCGGTTACCACCTCGACTACGACATCGACCCCACCCCCAACATCAGCCACCTGTCCGATGCCCGACATTGACCGACGCTTCACGAACCGACCCACCGATGCCGAGTTGAAGCCGTTCTACGCACCTGGAGAGCGAGTAATCCATCTCTGCATCAAATACTATGTGATGGAGTGGGCCGGCCAACCTCTCAGAATCTATCAATGTGGAGAGGATGGGAAATGGATTGGAACGTTCCAGCGGTGTGTTCGTAAGTTGAGAGTTGGGAGTCTTAACAATGATGTAGTATTGATTTCAGCGGATGTGCCTTCACCAAAAAAGGAGTTGTAAGCAGGAATGGACTTGGATAATTTGGACATGTGTTAAACATTGAATAAAATTCTCCCTTGTTAAATTTTTGGTCAGAAAAATAGTTATCACAGTCAATTTATTCTGTAAAATAACGCTGGAACTTTTTCTACTAAGCAACGTGATACTAGAGATTGCCTTTCTAAAAGTTATTTATGGTGGTACAATTTGTTGGAATAGCTATGCAATGAGTACTTAAAAGAGCCGGCTATTTTTAAAAGTCATAAAAAGGACGCGGATACAAAAAGTACTCAAAAAGTATTGGTACAGAATGAAGATCAAACAAACAGAAGAAATGGAAGTTTATTGTTCCTCTTGCTGATTGATATGGTAAAACAGGTTTAAGAAAACGAAATAATTTTTTGTTGATTGAATACCAACCAGTGTGATCTGATTATCTGGCATTATGAAGATCGAAATACCCGAAATAACTGACGCCTTAATACAACACACGTCATTATTCAAAACTTTCATGACTCTGTGTCGCTTTTGTCAATATTTGAAATTTATCTCGCTGTGAATACTGTTTCAAATGGAACAGTAAACCAAAACAGCTTGATAGTCAATGATGCTTGATAGTCACATACGGAATATTGGTGAAGAGCTAATGGTAGGATTGTCCGTTTATCTTATGTATTTTTATTAGGTTCTTGGAAAGATCAAGGAGTTGTTAATGTTGATACCTCATTCTGAAACTCCAGGTCTTGAAAAGAGGTATACCATCTGTGAATAGGCGCTATCCAAGTGGACGGGAATACAACCAACTTTCTAGTCTTTCACAATCTTTACAGCCGATCTACATATTAGTTGGTTTTTATCTATCAACAATTACTGTTTTGAATGGAACAGTAAATGTCACGAAAACTCAATGAGATCTGTTTCAATCGATAAGTTGAGAAGCAGGTAATTTTGTTTAACTGTTGGTCGGTCACTCTGAAATTTCAGGAATTGAAGAGATCGATTTACTCTCTTTTGATGTAAACATTATGGAAACCGTAGCAACTTTTTTCTGTTTCAGAACTTTTACAAATTTCATACGTTTGGTTTTTCGTTATTCGTTTTCCCAGTCTACTCCAGTCTACTCTCAGTTTCTCAGTCACGTGTACCACTAACGTCTTTTTCTACCTTACCACCTGTTCGGGGTCACCTTCCCAGATGTTGACTTTTCTGCACATACGTATACACAGGAAATTTCTTCTCATGAAAATCGTTGGCGAGCCGATCAATACGTTTGTTTGCATAGCAGAACACATCTTTGGAGGCCATCTGTATTTCTCATAACGTTTCTTCCTCAAAAAATTATGGTTGTCCACTTTTTGTTCTGCTATTTTTTATTGTTCTCTACTTTCCGTATATTGTCTTCTGTTTTGTGGTGCTTTTAATCAAGCCTTTGTCCGCAAAAAATCAATTCCAATCTCAAGGTGATAACTTTTATGGTTCCCAAGTCTCCCGGGAAATAGACCCCCTTGTGTATTCCATCTTCCCTAGAATTCTGAAAGATAATTCAGAATATGCCTACGAATCTCTCTACTTTTTTCTCTAATCCGTCCGACATCTTTCCTGTGTTGCCACGTCACATCTCCTTTCTTCAAACAAGGACAGGCCCTTATTAAAAATCAATAAAAAATATTGGGTCATTAGGATTATTTATATGTGTGGGCGTGGGCGTCTACATCTCATTTGACACTTTTTCTCTTTTTTTCTCTTGTACATATTATACGGGGTATGCCAACAGATATTGTTTTGAAACAGGGCATAAAGGACTCTTCAAAAGCGTGTCTAAAGTTTTTTTTCCCGTGTTTTTACGGTTTCTCCAAGTTGTTTTATTGTAGAGCTACTTTTCATCAACATCATTTCCTCTGTAGATAGCTTTTTTGAGAATCTTTATCAGCCGGTAACCCACCTTTACGTCAGCCAAAATTTTTCTTTAAATCCCGTTTCCAGGAAATTTTGAATAATTCAGAAATGTTCAGCCTACTGTTTATCGAAATCCTTTTCCTTTTCTTCCTGTCAAGGCTGTCGCACGGCCGGCCAAATGGGCTGAATTTTTGTACATCGACTAATTTTTTGGTCCTCTACAAGGCCGCCTGAAGAAGCGAAAATTTTCCATGGCTGGGAACTGAGATATAGAATCGGCCCACGGTCTTTTTGACAGCCTTGCTTCCTATACATGTATGCACGACTTGTCTCTTTGCTTCTTTTGGTCGTTCATGACAAAAAAATTGCAGAAAATGGCCCTTTTTTCATTGTCTTGCTTATTTTCAGACGTTCACTTGAAAATGTACTTCTCATTTCCAGAATGCCATCTCCATTGTCTAACATCAAAACCGAATCCCGCCCAATCTGGGAGCAACCACCACCACCAAACATCGTTCTCCCTGAACTGCCACCTGAAGATCCCTCACGTCACATAACGCTCCAAGAATATAAAAAGCTTGCGTGTGCTCCTGAAATCGCGCGGCAAACATGGGCTCGCGTTGGGCAGAGTTGTGAAGCCAAACAGTTACTGGAGTTGACCATCCTACACTGCTTCAGCGAAGTTCCTCCACTTGGAAAGAAAAGGAATAGCCATCAGAAGGTACAGGATCACTATGCAATTGTTGCTATCAAAGTGTGGAAGAGAATTGGGATTCTTTACAGCCGTAAGTTTAACAACAATCTTTTTTTGTGTTTTACTAGCACGACACGCTTCTTACAACCACGCTCTACCGAAACCCAAGAAAATTGTGTGCGAAATTGGGAGACTCAGAGAAAATGAGGAAAAAATAGTTTTCAAAAGAATTCCGGTAGAGCGCGGTTGTAAGAACTGTGTCGAGCTAATATTTTGTTTGTTTCAGAGCAAATTGTGAGTGGTTGTCTTATGGCGGCGAAAATAGGGCTACGAAGACGTCTGAGAACATTTACTATCGAAAAAAGATTATCGAAAGAGAAGGTGGAGGAAAAAATGTGGGAGTGGCCACTCTATCAATACATGAGAACATATCGCCAAGAAGATTATGAAAAGGGATTGAGGACAAAGGCGTTGAAAGATAAAAATGGGCAGCCTTTCGTTTTTGAGTTAAATGACGACGACGATAAGGAGGAGATGGAGAATGATAGAAGTGTAGAGTGAGTTTATAAAATAGATCATTTTGAAAAATTATTTATTACGTATCTCAAACGGGGGCGTACTACATTTTTTGCCCAATTTTAAAAACAGCGAGGTGTTGTCGGAGTGCAGTGAGACTTTCACAGGGTAGAGGACGTCCGAAATTTTTTCGAAAAACTTTTCGCGAAAATTTTTGACCTATTAATCAAAAAAGTTTTCACTGTAAACTTTTTCGAAAACCACCAAAACCGAAAAAGTTTTTTTTTGCACTGCCCTGGTTCCAACTCATCCTTTTTTGAACGCAATTTGCTTGAACTAGAGCATTTTTTTTTATAGAAAAGTCACTAAGCATCTCGAAAACTCTGGACGTCTCTTTCCTATTCATACCATTTTCCAGATCCATCCCTGCTGACAACATCAAGAAAAAGGCACCAGCTCCATCCGCCTTGAAGCGCTCCCTTCTTCTTCAAGTGAAGCAAGAAGAAGAAGAAGAGCCTCCGAAGAAAATTGCTCAGCTAAACACACCTGTATTCACTCCAGACATACCAGAATCGTCTCAAAATATGCCAGGACCACACTCGTCCCACTCGCCGAAAGGGCGATTAGTTCTATCCGGTTTGATACGCCCTGCTCTTCTTCAAGTGAAGCAAGAAGAAAGAGAACCTCCAACAAAAATTCCTCCGGTTGAGTCAAACCTATCTGAATCCTCTCGACACGTGAGAGCAGTTTCTAGCCAACATCAGGAGGCTCAGTATAAGCCAACGCAGAGAGACTTGCCAGCTCCGTCCCGACACGTGCCAGGTTTTTCTGCAGACGTGTCAGGTTCATCTCAAAACATGTCTGGACTATCTTCGAGCCACTCGCCGAGTCCTTCTCATCAACATCGAGTTCCTCACTATGACCCATCGCTTCAAGATATGCTAAGTTATTCCCCAGAGATGCCTGACCCTTCTTACCAACAGGCTAGTGGTCACAACGGGAACCAGTCTGAATTCCTGAAGCAAAGGGATCCGCTTGGACACCATAAAAACATGTCCGTGCCTACTGTAAGTTTACAGTCCACAGCAAATGAATATCTAAAAAAATTTCAGGCCCTCCTAAGCAAAACCGATCAATATTATTTCAACGAGGATATGGAGTATCTAAACCGGAAGCTATTGAGAATACACGAGAAGAACGAGACGCTCTATAGAGCTGCCAGGGACGCTGTCCTTGAGGTCACAAAGGCTATCGAAAGAAAGACTCCGGATAAAAGTTTGGAATCGGTTTTCTTAGAATTGGCGGACTTTTTTAAGGATGTGAAGGTTCCTGAATGAATTTTGACTTGATTTCTCGTTACAGTAATCTCAACTATTTACCTTTTTCATTTTTTCACACTTATGTGTACTCACATACCTTTTCAAAATTTATGTTTTGTTAAATCGTTCAGTTTTCTTCGTTACAATCACTATCATCAGTTTTTTCAACAATTAATGCCTATTTTTAACATATCATAAAGTTGCTGTTTCAGTTGTTTCATAAAAGGTAATTGTTTGAGAATTGTATCGATTACATAAAAAAATTTTAATTCGAAAAAGAATGTTGAAGTTTCAAATAGAAAACCCATAACAAAATATCACTGATACAATGATTTCATTTTTTAATAACAGAAATTAACAATAACTGGTTCATCCAGATTATTTTTCAGTATAAATTATTTTTACGTGATGATCTGTGAACCTGCGTGAAAGTTCATCGAGGCTCATTGAAAAAAAAACTACATACATTTCCATTCGACATCGTAAGAGCGTCAATACGTCAATAAGAGGAACGATATCAAACGTCTGTATTACTTAATTTTTATTCATTTTTATCTCTAGCTTTAATTTCTTTTTATCAGTTTCAGAACTTTTACAACTGTTTGCACATAATTGCAACATTATTAACTATGCGATTTCTTTTGTTCCAGTTCAAGTGCCCTTTGAAAACTTTGGAGCACCCCCACAGGTTTCTAGTCTACTTTCAAAAACAACGTGTTTCACAGAGCGTAATGCACGATTCCAAGTTAACGCAATTTCCAAGATATTACAAAAATCGGTACATTTCCAAACAGTGATAAAAACTGTAAATAAAAACTTTATTTATAAAATATCAGATCTCACAATCTCGAAATGAAACATTTCACATTTTGTTATTACCAAGATATATTCTGTACATCTCAAATAACACCGTTTCGTTCAGTTTTTAAAGCTGTGAAACAGGAATCTCAATACGTTGATTGTGAGCATCTAGAGAACATTCGTATACAGCGTCAAAGGGTTTCTGTTTTGCCAAAGTCATAAACTTTTGAAATGTTGTATTTGAAGTTATTTGTTGTAGTGCAAGCTCTTCAATTTTCACTTTCATCATCGAAATCCAATATGATTTTCTCCAATCAAAACTTTTCCTCAAGTCGAATTCTATCTTTTTTTGTTCTGGTGCCCCGTGGTGAGAGTGGGCGACCTCTATCTGGTTGACTCACCGTCTGAATCGCGCTGTCTCTCTCTGGGCACCCTTTTCTTGATCACTCTAAATATTTTTTTTCCTCGCTCCCCTCAATCAGAATGTCAATAAGAAATTGTGTGTCCCTGGGACATTTATTTACACATGTTGTCTTCTAACGGACGGTCCACATGTCTGTTTGTCTGTGGTAACTCAATATTTTTATATTTTTGCACGTGTATGTGCGTGTGTGTTTGTGTTATCGATTTTTTCACATCCCATATTTTTTGATTTGAAAACATGTAAACTGAATTTTCTGATTATGTATTCAAAACCAGCGTACTACTAGTTTAAACATCGGAAAAGAAAATTTCGTTAATTTTTTTTAATTTTGCAAGATCATTTTGTTTATGTTTCACATTTTCCATTTTAGGTTTTCAATCTTCAATCATTTTGGTTATACTTCATCGACTTCAGTTCTCCGCATTTCGTTTTGACTTTCTGGAATTTAGGGTATTTCCGTTTTCCGTCTTCCGTGTCCACTTTCTCGGAATAATCCTTGACAATTTCTCTGACTCTCTCTCTCTCTCTGGTTGTCTGTTTCTCTATTCCCTCCATTCATTAATCTTTTCTCCGCATAAATGAATGCAACGAGGCCCCTTGCACGCTCGCTTTCTGTCTTCTATATATTTGTTTCGAAATACGACGACTCATGTTGGAGAGTGTACACTCTCGACTCCCGTGTCTCCCTTTTCTCTCTTTCTCTCTGCCAATGCAATAGAAGTAAATACTATGCTTTCCTCAAAAGTGACAGCTGTGTGAGGGGATTTATTGGCTCCGCCCACTTTGGCAACATTGCCGCATGGTTTTTTCGCGCCATTTTTTTCAGGTCATATCAAGATGGTTTTTGCAGAAATATAGTGATTGTCAAGGCGCGGATAATTGACGGCAAAGTTCAAAATTCAATTTTTTAAAAATGTCGAAATTTTTCAAAAATAGGTTCTTTTTTTGAAACAAGGTCTTTAAAATTGCAACGCCAAGGGTTTTTACGTTTATTTTACTTATCTTTTAATAAAAGCCGCGACGCGCACGCGACGCGCACGCAACGCGACTCGGAAAAAAATTCAAATTTGTTCGTTGCGGGCCTTACCCCTCAGCGTCCCCAACCCGTAGTTTTCCTTCCAATAGCCATTCTTTGGAGCTTGTCAAAAACTTTTTATCCTTATTGACGCGGCGCGGTTTCGATAAGTGCGCTCCATCGAACAAACATCAATTCTCCTTCTGCGTCTCTCCATTCCCCACGCGACGACCCCTCTTGCGTCTCGCTCTCTCCACGTTTGCACGCTCTTTCCAATCTCCAATTTTCTCTTTTCCATCGGTTTAGAATGACAGCGAGGATTGTTTGAAGAGTGTGCTTTCTCTCTTGCCGTCTCTCTCTCCTCAGCGCAGAGCGAAAAAGACAGATGAGAAAGGAGAAAGAGAATGCATAGTGTGTCCTTGCCGCGGGCAGCGCGCAAATATTTTCTCTCTCATACACATTTCTGCACGTCTTCTCTCTCTTTCTTTGCCTAACTCTCAACAGCGGTCGCCGCATTGAAGTAAGTATACTTGCTTTCCTCGTTTCTTTCTCCCTTTTTCACCATTTTGTGTGTCTGTGGTCTCTCTGTGTGTTTCTGTATGATCCTCTCTTCTAAACCTTTTGGTTTTATTCAAAAACATGCAAATTTACGTGACAGAAAGCACAGCAGTGCGAAACGTAATGTGACAAACCGATTTGTTTTTTTTTTCGGAGTCGCGTTGCGTGCGCGTCGCGGTTTATCGTTAAAATAACGTGAAAATCCTTAAAACTTTGCAAAATTCAAATTGGCAACCGTTGTGCGACGGAGCGCGTTTCCGCGACCTTACGCCTCACATTGCTGTGATCGTGACCATGGGACAACGTGACAAAATTAGGTGCGACAGTGTAGAAACCGCACGCATCTCTCACTTTTGTTTTCTCACTTACAGTGCCGTGATAAAATATAAACTTTGACCTGTTTTAGTTGAAAATGACCAAATTTTTAAGAGGGTGTTAAGGTATCACTGATTGTCCCAAAAAGTAAAGTATGTATAAACGATACAGAACAAAGGTAGAACTTCATTTTTGTAGTTGACAATTTTTTCGTACGGACACTCCCTAGAGAGTTATGGTCATTTTAAGCGAAAAGCTCAAAAATTGCTCTATTTTGCACTGAAATAGGATGATTTGAGGAAGAAATTACTTTGTCGATGCATAACTCTCTAGGGAGTATCGGTACAAAAAAGTTGTAAACTACAAAAATAAAGTACTAATTTTGTTCTGTACTTTTGTAGTTGACAGCTTTTTTGTACGGATTCTCCCTAGAGAGTTACATATCGACAAAGTAATTTCTCCCTCAAATCGTCCAATTTCAGTGCAAAATAGAGTGATTTTTGATCTGTCCGCTTAAAATGATCATAACTCTTTATGGAGTGTCCGTACAAAAAAGTTGTCAACTACAAAAATAAAGCTTTTTTTTGTTCTGTATGGTTTTTTCATAATTCACTTTGTGGGACAATCAGTGATACCGTAACACCCACTCAAAGTTGGACAATATCAATTGAAAACGGCCAAAGTTTACAGCTTTTTGACCGGTACTCTATTTGTGTTCCGGTTTCATCCTTCCGTCTTACGTACTTCCATCTTTTGTATTGTATTGATATTGATTTGAGCTTCCACAATTTTAATAGTTCTTATTAACGCAAATCTGTTTTGACAATTGCGCTCCACCGAATACCCTCATGCATATTTTCTTTCTGCGCCTCTCAATTTTCCACGCACCCACTAAATTTCCTGTTTCTCTTTTCTATTAGTTTAGAATGAAAGGCAACGACGGCTGGTCGTTTGGGTGTGTGCCTATCCTTTCCTCTCCGCAGCGCTCGTCGACATTGATGGAATTTAAAATGGAAAAAGACGAAGAAAGAGATAGAAAAAATAAATAGTGTGTGCTAGTTGCGCGCGGCTTTTCAAGAGTGGTCGTGTTGTCTAAAATGTTGAAAGGAAGGGAAAGAGAGAAAAGGGAAAGAGAAATACATATGAGAAGGGAAAAAGATGTGAGCTGGTTGCGTGCGGCGCCAGCACCGCCGCACTCATTTTCGTCGCGCGGTCACATGGTCACGCCGTCGTTTTCGTGCAGTACACGCGCTCCCACATCGACAAAAAAGAACTGCAAGAAAACGTGAAGCCGAATTTTTCACGTTTTAGTTCTATTCTTCTATTTTTTGCACTGAAAATGCAGTATTTTTAGGTTTTGAGACGTCGCAATGGATGAAAAAGGATCCATTAGAACTGTGGAAAATCAAATTAATTTCTATTAATTTTATAAGCAAGAAAACGAGAATTTTGGTCTGAAATTGACTTTTTGATACAGAAAAACAGATTTTCAGAAAAATTTTAGCCAGCAGTTCTTTTACACAAAAATGTAACAGTTTCAGAGCGTCCTCGAGCACATTTCCTACAATTTTTGTTCGAATATGATTCCTGTCAAAAAATAAATCCCCCTTTTTCTGAAAATCTGTTTTACTGTATCAAAAAAGTTATTTTCTGACCAAAATTCACGTTTTCTTGCTTATAAAATATAAATGATAATTCAATTTTTCACAATTATGATGGATGGGACTTTTTTCATCCATAGCAACGTCTGCAAACCTGAAAAAACTGTACTTTCAGTGCAAAAATAGAAGAATTGAATTAAAACGTGAAAAATTTGGCTTCACATTTTTTGCAGATCTTTTTCGCAGTGTGGGAGACCTTGCAAGTTGAAATTTTTAAACTCGATTTTACGCCCTGTTTGTTTTGTGTGTTCCGGTTTCATCCTTTTTTCATTTGTACTTGCATTATTGCTTTTTGCTTATTCTTTCTTCTTTTGGTTTTATATTCTTCTGAGCTTTTAAAAAAATATCATTCTTATTAACGCAATACTGTTTTGACAATTGCGCTCTACCGGACACTTCCATCTTTTCTCTCTGCGCCACTCAATTTGCCACCTACCCACTAAATTTCCTTTTTTCTCTTTCCCATTAGTTCAGAAAGACAGCAATGAGGGCTGGTTGTTTGAGTGTGTGCGTCTTTTCCTTCCTCTCCGCAGCGGTCGTCGGTGAAACTAAAAATGAATGGAAAAAGATGAAGAAAGAGATAGAAAGGAAAAGAAAATAGTGTGTGCTGTCGTTGAAATCTTTCTCTCTCCCTATCAAATATACGTCCACAATGCTAGACGGAAAGAAAAGAGAGAAAAAGGGAAAAGACATGAATGAAAGGAAAAATAAATTATGTATGCTGGTTGCGTGCGGCGTCAACACTGCCGCAGTTAATTTTGTCACATTGTCACATTGTCACGCCCGCAGCAGTGCGAAGCGTAAGGCGCTCCGTTGCACAACGGTTGGCACGATGCCAAAAAAGACTTGCCAAGGATTTTTACGTTTATTTGTCGTATCTTTCAATATGAACCGCGACGCGCACGCAACGCGTGATGTGCTCGAGGACCGGAAAATGTAACAAATGTGCTCGAGTACCGGAAAATGTGCTCGAGGACCGGAAAATGTGCTCGAGGACCGGAAAATGTGCTCGAGGACCGGAAAATGTGCTCGTGGACCGGAAAACAAAATCAAATTTGTTCGGGGTCGTTGCGCCTCGCACTGATGTGTCTGCTATGGCCTTCTCGCGTAACAACCCGTAGTTTTCCTTCCAATAGCTATTCTTTTGAGCTCGTCAAATAAATGTTTATCCTTATTGACGCTGCACGGTTTCGTTAAGTGCGCTCCATCGAAACACTCTTTCTTCGTTTCTCAATTCGACGACACCCCTTGCGTCTCGCTCTCTCCATTTTTGCACGCTCTCTACAATTTCCTCTTTTCTCTTTTCCTTCGGTTTAGAAAGACAGCAAGGATTGTTTGAGGGCATGCTTCCTCTCTTGCCGTCTCGCTTATTTCCTGTCTCTCTCCGTAACGCTCGTCAACAATAATGGAAGGACAAGACGAAGATAGAGAGAGAAAGAAAATGTATTGCGTGCCCTAGTTTCGTGCAAATCTTTTTCTCTCCCTCTTTCTGTTTGTCCCTCTACACATGAGTGAATGCAACGAGGGTCGCTCGCTCTCTTCTATATATTCTTCTATCGATTTTCTGTTGGGGAGCGTACACTCTCTCACATACACTCTCGTCTCCTGTGCCTCCCTCTCTCTCTCTCTCTCTCTCTGAAATCGTTGCTTCATTTAAAGTTCACATCCACGCATTCTTGCGAAATATCCGCCCGGCCTGTCTCCTAGTACGCATCCGCGCTTTACTGCGGTAACAAATAGAAGGATCCAGGACGTTTTGAAACCAACGTTTGAAATCTGAGACGTTTCGAAACCATGACATTTTGATACCAAACGTGAAATAAAATCACAAAAATTGTAACAATTTTATTCCTTTACTGATCAATACCTTTACCTTTCCCTTTGATACCTTACTTTTACCTTTCACCTTTTACCTTAAGATTTCCGTTTCACAATTCCGTCTTCCACCTTCCGTATTTCCGCTTGCCGTTCTTCTTGGTGTATCTCTATTTGATTCTCAATGTCTTCTCCTCCTTACTTCCTGCTTCTTTCTCACTCTCAAATTTCCATTTCCAGAATGCAGTCTGAAATGCGCATGCCCAAACAAGAGCCCGTCGCTCGTCCACTCTGGGAAGAACTTCCAGTACCACCACACGTCGTCCTTCCTTCTCTGCCAATTGAGAATCCCGGTGCGCACATGACAATGCCTCAGTACCTGTTCGCAATTCAAGCTCCAAATGTGCAGGAGCAAAAGTGGGCGACTGTTGTCTCCAGAAACAGTAAGCAGTTGCTCGAGTGGATCATTCTGGACTCCAGCACCAAATATCCAATGGAAGGTGCCAAGAATAGAGCGAATATTCACAAATGGTACTGCACAACAGCAGTTTCAGTGTATAAAAGAACGGGACTTGTCGTGCATCGTAAGTTATATTATTTTTGTCTTATATATTAATGTACTTTTTTCAGCCTCAATCATAAGGGATTGCCTTCGATCCGCAAAGCAGCACCTCTACAACCGCCTTCTGAAGCATATCAAAACGGATAAGCTTTCCCCAAAGGAGGTGGAGGAGAAGCTCTGGGCATGGCCGACTTATCCATTTGTAAAACCCTTCCGCACGGAGAAGATGGAAAAGAAAATGAGATCGGCGAATCTTGTTGATGAAAATGGAGCCCCGATTGTGATCGATCTGGGCGAGGATGATAGTGACGACGATGATGATGAGGAGCTCATGCTACCAGCACCCGCCACACCAGCACCCGCCACACCAGCACCCGCCACACCAGCATCTGTTAAGTAAGTTTTCTTCTTTTTCTATTTTTGCTTAAAACTAAAAAACCAATCATTTTTCAGACCCACATTGCCTCTGAACGCCATCAAGGCAGAGTATTACTCAGCTACACCGGTCAAGCGTCGACATGCTGAAGTTGTACCAGATCAATCAACAATAGCCACTTCGTATCTCCCTGCGACAATGCCAAAAGCATCATTCGCTTTCATTCCCGCCGATCAGACCATGGACACATCCGGACCAATGGAGCCAGATTCGTCTGCGTCTGTTGTAAGTTATCCAAACCATGCTTGTCAATTGCGTAACTCGCTTCAAACTGAATCGTATGAGCTGAAAAATATACCAAAATGTAGCTCTCACGGAGAACTAAATCTGTGACCCACCTACGGGCCGCATAAACATCTGTTAATGCACCCCGAGTCGGGATAAAGTGCCTGTGCCGCTTTCTAACCCGACCCGCGGTACATTAACGATTAGTCACCAGCATTTTCGTATCATTTTCAGCATAGTAGTACGGAATGACATTTTCCGAAAAACCGGAATCCAGAATCAGGAACCGGAATGAAGTTTTTCAAATACCGGAATCCGGAATCCGGAACCGGAATGACGAAAAAACCCGGAATTCCGGAATTTCGGAATCCGTAATGATTCGATAAATTTGATAGACCAAGTCATTTTTTGAGTGTTATTAATTATATATAAAGTTTAAAACTACTTTTGAGCTTCAAGCCCGAAAAAGAAGTAATGCAGTTGTCTTTGAAACTCAAAAAAAAAATTTTAAACTTAAACTTCAGGATTCCGGAAAACAATTCAAAAAACCGGAATCCGGAATCCGGAATCGGAATGAAAATTTTCATTTTCCGGAATCCGGAATCCGGAATCGGAATGAAAATTTTCACTTTCCGGAATCCGGAATCCGGAACCGGAATGAAAAATTTCATTTTCCGGAATCCGGAACCGGAACCGGAATGTCAAAAAAAACCCGGAATTCCGGAATCCGGATTTCGGACAACTATGTTTTTCAGCTCATATAACTCAGTTTGAAGCGATTGGCCCTTTTCGGTTCGGTTGACAACTATGCTCCAAACATTAGAATCATATTTTGAATTCTTAAATTTCAGAACCCAGCTCCATCGGAACAGGATCTCCAAGACTTTGAAGCTGATATGATGGCGATTCATCGTGATGTAATGCGGAAAGCCAGAAAGGATCCAAAAAAGATGGATCTGATTCGCGCGGCACACGCACAGATGATGGCTGAGATCAACACCACCAAAACGAACGATCTCGGAGAGATGTTCATGAATGTTGGCAGAAGAAATTTGGGAAATGTCTTTAATACCGACTAATTTTCTTCTGATAACCCCTTATTTGTAGCGCCAATCCATGATTTCCTTGCTTTCACTTTCTCCCATTGAGATACTCAATTTATCTCCGTATTTTGTGCATTCCGTTTAATTTATAATAGCTTTATTCGGTTGATCACTTTCAACTTTTTTTACCCGCCCCGCCCTTCTTCTTCCTTGTTAAATTGCCGGTTTCTTCCAATTTATATTTGTGGTTTTTCTCAAGTTTTGCATTTTGCCCTCTTCAAATACTCTAAACTCTCCTTATAATTCTGTACATAATTAATTGATTATAAGTTCCTCGATGAATAAATCCAATTTTATTTTTCAAATTGATGATTTTGTTTTCTTACTACAAATCTGGGAACTTTTAAAGACAGGTAAATTCAAGTTTTTGAATACATATATAATTTATTGTTTACACATTCTACGGAGCCTCATTTTTAGAAGTTACGTTATTCAAATCATTGCTGATACAGTAAACTGATATATGTTAAAGAGACATTGAGCTTCACTGAGCGTTTCTCAAACTTTCATTATATTAGCTTAGCACATTTCTTACAAATGCGCTCCACCGAAATACGCCTTAAAATGAATTTTTTTCTCTGAATCTCTCATAACACACAATTTTCTTCAGTTTCGGTAGAGCGCGGTTGTAAGAGGCGTGACGTGCTAATATGAAGAACGAAAGAAAAAGTTATTGGTAGCTAGACTCTGTTCACTTTATTATAATTGAAAGTGATTATAAAACATACTGTTTCTCAAAGCTATTTTCTCACTTTGGAAAAGTAAAATATGTTTATTCCTAGGTTTCACATGTAGATTGCAATGAGAAACGCGAAACAGATTTTTCTCACATTGAACTGTAAGAGTTGTGTCACAAATGTTGTACATGACAATCAGTTTATTAACAAGCTTTAGCTTTTCTAAAATATGAAATGCTCAAAAACTTTATTGGTTTTGAATTGCAACAATAGCTAGATAAAGAAATTTAAAAAAGTGAACAACTTTATAGTTTTGCTATTTTAACATCAAAATTGTTTTAATTACAGGAAAGGCAATACTTTAATATTATTTAGAGAATTGGGTAACTCGAAGGCTTCGAGACGTTGAAATTTCTGAACTATTGTTATTCAAAATATTCCTGATGCAGCGAACCGAAATAATTTAGAAATTAATTGACTTTTAGTGCCTCTTAGATTTTATTGACTCATAATGACTCATAGGTGAATTTTAGTGACTCATGGCCCTATGTGAAAATTCTTTAAAAATCTGGTTCGCGTTAACGAAAATTACTGTTTTCTCAAAGTTATTTCCTTATTTTAAACAATGAAGTCATGTTATGTCCATGTAATGTTCTGATTGTCAGAATCGCATTTATGAGATTAACTCTATTTCTTTGTGAAAATGATTTCATATTCTGTCTCCATCAAGTTTCTTTATCTTCTTTTATTGTGCACAACAGTTGTGTTGGTTATTATTGCTGAATTTTTCAATATTTAAAACATTCACTGTTTCGTTCTTCAATTTTCATTTCCTGTGTGCGCAGATCATAATACTTGACTAGTATAACATTTTTTATAATTCGAAGTATCATCATTTTTTATTATTTTTCTTCACCGAAAACTGTGACAGTGAAATTTTTTAAAGCCAACTGGTAATGAAGTATTATCGGAATAAAAAAGTTCCGACATTTTTTACCGACGCGCAAGAGTCGCGGTACTGGTAGATCAGAAACGCCCACTCATCATAAACATTTCTTCTGCAAAATCAGGGCACGGTTTCATTGAATTCGCGGGTGAAGTTTTGTTTAAAAATACTACTTTTTAAATAAAATTTGACCTATTTCCCTTAAAATTTCATTTCCACCATGAAGTTTGAGGAAAAAAGATCAAATTTTAAAGGAAATAGGTCAAATTTTATTTAAAAAGTGGTATTTTTAAACAAAACTTCACCCGCGAATTCAATGAAACCGTGCCCTGATTTTGCAGAAGAAATGTTTATGATGACTGGGCGTTTCTGATCTACCAGTACCGCGACTCTTGCGCGTCGGTAAAAAATGTCGGAACTTTTTTATTCCGATAATAAACACTAATTCTAGATTGAGAATTCAAACAAAGCAAAAAACTTTATTTTCATACCCAAGGGATTCATATGAAATTAACACTATTTTCTCATGTTTCACCATACACAGAAATTATTTCATATAAAATCACATTAATCCCTGATCATCCCGAATTCAATTTCAAGAACAGTTTACAAGAGGAAAAACATATATTTAATCAAAACTCGAAAGAAACTATGTTTTTTTTTAAATAGGAATTTACGTTTCACTTTGTCACCAAATTCCCTCCACCAATTTACTGGTGTTCCTATTGGCAGTATATCAAGAGACAATTCCAGCATATTCTTGAATATTCTCGCAATTGACTCTTTTCGAGATCGGTCTGCAGTGTTTATCAATAAATGAACAATATTCTTCCAAACAGCGGAAAAGCTGCACAATGGTTCTTGAATAACATACTTTAGAAACATGATTTTTTTACTGAAGCAACATTTTGTAAACTTCGAAAACTGTTTCACGACGTCAATGATTCTGCTGAACTTCAATACAACTTACTTCGTCATTTGGTTCCACATTTCACAGTATGCTGAGAAATAGAAGTTCACTGATATGAACATTTTTCAATTGCAACAGATAGCATATCAAACAATTCATTCAAAGTGGAATTCAATACTGTTTCAAGAAACCGATAATGTTCTATTGTACCATCAACTATAATTCTTCACAGCAGCTTATATTGTAAAAAAAATACCATAGAATTGAGTCTATCCTTCCATTAAATCATGTGTCCTGAAGTGTTTTCAAAAAAGTATTAATCGGTTTCAAATTGCCAATAAATCATTGTATAGGTCTCACTATTATTAAGAATTTAGTTCGAATGACAATGATAATTATTTTTTGAATTTATTTGTATGAAGTTTGAATTAATTTTTATCAAAAACCTCAGAAAGATTCAGAAAAAGTGAATTCATCAAGTTATCAACAAAAAAACAGATATTGACAAAAAAAGATATTAGAAACATTATGTTTTAGTTAGCAGTAAATGCGGAAATTATTCATTGAAACATTCTGCATTAGTCGGCATTATTGCTCCCCGACAATAAATAATTGTTTAAATACAAGTGCTGAATACAGACGTCCAAACTTTGGACTGAACGTTTCTTGAAAACCATAAAACGTCTCATAAAGCAATACATCAATCATGCTGTCTCTTCTCATTTGGATTTTGAACTGTTCCGGTTATTGTTGTAATATGGGCAGTTGTAGAGGCAAGAACAGGAGTAAACACGGACGGTTCTCTCGTAGTTTCTCAAAAAGTTTTGTAATCCATTAGAAACATTTCCACCATGATTTCTACCGTATTCACATCTTTCTCATTCTGGAGAACATTTAAACTCCGCAGATGGTTCCTTTCAGAAAAAATAGCGCTCCATCAAGATGTATGTAGCTGCGATTACTGTTTCAATAAGTCTCCTCATGATTGCACAACACTTCCTGTTATTGTGGAGCTAGTATACCATAAATACTGTATTATAACGGCATGCCGTTATATTTTTCAACCGGCTCCCAGAGAAATTTTGTGGTTTCAGAAACTTATTAAAATTTACCGGAAAAACTTTTTTTGGGAGTTCTATCGGCTGATCAAGAAGTTACTAATCACGCTGCTTCTAATCAGGACCAAAAAAATACACCGGAATGATCACATTCATGAATTCTGAGTATAGATGGGGTGCCGTTATAATACAGGTGCAGTTTTATTTCAGAACGGCACCTGTATTATAACGGCATATAATACAGTATTTACGGTAATAGTACGGTCTGTAATACAAAATACTAAAAGAAAACGTTGAAGTATAGAGGGTTTCTTTCAATGAAGTTAGATGTTGAAAAGGCATGTACGTACATAAACTAACGGGAAAGGAGAAAATAGCCAGATTCTTATTTTTTGTGTGAATGTTACAATTTCAAAAAAAATAAGTAAAAGTTGTATCAACGGAAAAGTGTGCTGAGTGGACGATTGCATTCATATAAAAAACGAAAAGTCTGTTTCCTAATAAAAGTGTTTTATAATATTGAAGCCTTGTGAAATTGGCTGTTATTCTAGTGATTTAAAAAAAATCATCTTCTTAACAGATTCTTAACAGTATTCCAGTGTTACGATCAGAATGATTGGTGAGTCAAAGTCATAAAAACTCAGTTTCCACTTTCTTTCTTCTTTTCTTGAATCAATATTAAACCATTGATGTGTGACATGCGTGAAACTACACTGCAAAGATACGATCTGTTGTTGGCATTGAAATGTTATTTAAAAAATGTTTCACCTAAAAAATTTTAACTCAGTAAGTTTATCAGTTTGGTTATGAAGTCGAAACACAGTTTAGTTTTTTTGCAGTGAACTGAAAAAATCTGCTTCGTATTCCGATGTTTTTTGTATAATTGTAGTGAAAAGAATCATTAATTCCACACAACAAAACTCTTGAAAATAAGAATGGTCGATGTTTATCAATGACGAGCAACTGTTAACATTTGATACAATGCAAAAAAAGGAAATGTTGAAACAGGATTTTTGTTCCATTTCTTTGAAAACTGCAAAAGTTATCATGAAGCAAACCGCGAATGCAGTAAAACAAAAAACTTCAACATAACCATGAAACAAATATTTATTATTTTTGCGGCTCCTTACGACTTTGGTATTTTTTCAGGCCGATGACTACTTATTTTTGAAACCAATCAGGGTGCTCCACCGGCGGTAAAACCGAAGAAAAACCGGTTTTTTTCAACCGGTGAAAATCGTTTCTTCAATCGGTTAATTTCAACCGGTTTTTCAAAAACAAAAACCGATTTAAAACCGAACAAAAATCGGAAGAAATCGATTTTCTTCGATTTTGTTTTGAAAAAAAACCGTTCGGTTTCGGTTTTCATCGGTTTAGAAACCGGTTAAAAAACCGATTATTCTTCGATTTTTACCGATTTTTACCGATTTTCCTCGGTTTTTTCTGAAAGTTCAAATTCTACAGTAGTTTGTCACGTTTCAATAACGTCACACGTTTTTTCTATTTTTATAGAAAGTTTGAACAAAAATGAGAAATCATTAATTTTAACATAAAATCTAAATTGAGAACAGTGCAAAATATGATAGAAACGTGACAAACTACTGTAGAACTTGAACTTTAAGAAAAAACCGATGAAAATCGGTAAAAATCGAAGAATAATCGGTTTTTTAACCGGTTTCTAAACCGATGAAAACCGAAATCGAACGGTTTTTTTTCAAAACAAAATCGAAGAAAATCGATTTCTTCCGATTTTTCCCCCGGAGAAAAATGGATTTATTTTTCTAAAAACCGACGAATATTTCAACCGATTTTCTTACCAATAACCGATTTAAATCGGTTTTGAAGTATCGGTGGAGCACCCTGAAACCAATTCATAGAAAAACGACGTTTATTGATATTTAATTAACACAATAATTGAAACTGCGTGCTCGGAAGTTGTCTACATGAATTTTTCCAAGATGCACCAAAAACACTGCTCTAATGATGTAAATGATGAGCCATTAATTTATAAATTATTGATATATACTCAGTCAATTTTTGAAACAGACAAAATATTATGTTTCGTACATTCTTTTTATCGGACACTCTCTGGCATTACTGTTTCGAAAGTTCGCACATAATGTTCGTGCGATTCCAAATTACTGAAAATTAAATCTTTATTTTAATCTGAAATTACTGTTACACTACATTTTGTAAATGCTTAATGAAAATATGTTGCAGTTCATCATTACCAAGAACAGCAACATCTGAAATATCAGTTCCGGTTACATTCTCAGTTACAGTACAGTAACTATGTAACATGTTTTGTAGATCTACCGTCGTATTCATACTAGCCAAGAAACAAGAGAATTTCATGCGTTGTAAACCAAAAACTGTTATAGTAATAAGTGATGTAATACCTTATTTACTGCTATTTTACTATGTTCGATTACTTTATATTAGATTCATCAGAGAATGTCCGATAAAAATAATGTGCGAAACATAATTATTGTCTGTTTCACCAATTGAATGAGTCTATATCAAAATTTTATCAATTAATGGTACATAGATTTCATTAGAGCAGTGTTTTTGGCATCTTGGAAAAGTTCACATAGACAACTAATTCAGAGCACGCAGTTTCAATTATTGTGTTAATTAAATATCAATAAAATATTATTTCTATGAATTGGTTTCGTAATGGGCTTGAAAAATCCGTGCCGTAATCCTAGCTGCAAAACAATATATTTCTGAATTTTTTGTTTTACAGCATTCGCGGCTTTATTGGTATTACAGCGTAATTTTTGCAGTTTTCAGAAGAAATGAAACAAAAATCTGTTTTAACATTTCCTCATTTGATACAATGCTAACAGTAAGATACTGAACAGCGACAGGTCTTATTCTTTATCGATTTTTTTTTTTAACCTTTCCAGTTTCTTCAAATTTTCATATTGAGAGTTGGTTTTCGAAACGAATCCGCTGGGCATTAACAGTGTGTTTTGAAGTTGAATTGCCTCTATTTTATGAATCATCACACTGAAAAAATGCGTACCTGGAACTGAAACTGGAAAACAAACTATTTTTCACCGCATTTCCCTGAAATAAAAAGGTTTCTATGAGTTCATTTTGGAACGGAGCTAGTTTTGTTTTGCACTGTGTCATATAATATTTTCTGCGAAGTCATATCCATCATGGTGTTTTGATTTGAAATACATGTAGCGTACGTTATTTGAAGAATGAATGTTTATGATCCTGTAGAAGCAGGAAAATAATTATTGTAAAACACGCAAGATCACAACTACAACTGCCAGCTTCAAAGCAAAATAAAGTTTTGAAATATAATGCATCACAAACAAAATCTGTAAAAAACACTACAAAACGTGTTCTATGAAATATCACTATTACCATTTTCAGTTTCATCTACTTGTGTTAACATGATATCCAAAAATTGCTTAATTTTATATCAAAATTTTTGAAGTTAATCTATTCAGTGTATTAATTTTCCATTTGAACATTTTTGCAGTGATTTCCCAATGATTTTGTAATAAAATAGTAAGTAGCTGAAACACAAGAAACTTTTTTTTTGAATTTCAAAATGAATGTTTTAAAGCGGATTATAATGGATCGGGAACTTGATCAAGCAGTGTTTTTGAATAATTTGTTACAGTTTTCACATGAAGATGAAACTGAAAATAGATTTGTATTGTATGCCTAGCTCAATTGATGGCCATACTAGCCCCCGGTGATCCACGAATTATTTTTCCAATCAATGAGAAGCTGCTTAGAAAAAAAAACAAAAAATCTGTCGGTGGTTGATTTCTTTTTCAAAATGGAACCAATCTTTCGAATTAATTAGCAGTCAATTAACTCGCCCCGGAGATTAAAATAGTTCTACTGTATCAAAGCTGAAACTTTTTATGAGAAGCTGAATAGTGCCCGGTTTTACACATCCTGACCTCATAAGAGAAACTGAAAAGAAACAACGGCACACGGATTAATGTTGTCTGACTTGTTTACAGAAAAGACTAGTGTGAAACAGTTTCGGTTTTAAAAAAATAAAAAGATTAGACTTTCCGCTTGTTATGACTTATTTCTCATAAAAGCAAGAATTTCAGCATCAATGAAAATTTTGTCTTTCACGAGTGTCAAGTAATTATCTTATACATACCATCGGAAAACTATCTTCCTGTGACATCTCTCTGCCATTCTGATCTGAATCAAAGCTCAAACTAGATATATCTGATTCTGTTTCAATTCGCAAATAAAAAGATCAAAAAATTTTCAAATAGAGTATCTCAATACCGGATCTAGAACCGCTCCTCCTATTATTATAGTTATGGAGACAAGAACAGGAACACTAATTGTATGGCTCTGTCGTGTGTCGCAAATATTACTGCTAGTTTTTCAATTAGTTGTGACATTTATTAAAACAACAAGCTCTATGATTTTGACCATATTCAACACTTCTTGTACGACTCCCTTCCAATTGATACTGCCAGCTTAAGACGAAATTTGCTGAAGCTAGGAACATTTTCATAATTAATCAGCTTTTATTTATCAGAAAAGTAACGTAGATCATAAGCACGAACCCAAATAAGTGATCAAGTTGATAGCAGCTTCACGCATTACGTGAAACTGAAAATGTTTGAATTTCCGCAGTAAGTAGAAAAAATTGAAAAGTAACTTTGATGCAATCCAGTCTGGGTATGAAAAATTACTTGTTGAATTGTTTTTCCAATTAAAGATGTAATGCTTACAAATGAGCATAACAGAAATCTGTCGGTGGTTGATTTCTTTTTTCAAAATGAGACCAATATTTCGAATTAATTATTCTCATAAATAAACACGAGATCCATATGATTATGTCAATGAATTGCTTTTTCATTATTCTTCGCAGACATAGCTTGCTCCGGGCGGTACTTAAAATAGTTTTACTGTTTCGAAAACTTGTTATGAGAAACAGATAAATACTGTTAACATTATTTTGTACCATTACGTTAAGTTTGAATCGTTGTCCACTTTCCTGTAGCACCGAATTCTTGTATAATATAATTTGTTTATTCGAGTATTACTTGTTCGAAATGTATCAATTCTGTAATAATGTTTTCTCCTTGCACGTGGAGATAGTCTTTCCTTGAATTGACCTGAAAATCTGAAGACGTTCAAAAATATACATTTTAACACCAAAATATTGTTTAAAACTATCCCAAATGGAGACTGTATAGAATCTGTACACACGACATATAGAATCGGCACATTCATTAATGATGTCTGACTTGTCCAAAGAAATGACTGGAGTGAAACAGTTTCGGTTTTGAAAGAATATAATCAATGGAACAAGCTTTGGCTTTTTTCTGTTTTTATAATTAAGACTATAATTTTCGTCGGATTACCGACCAGATGAATGTGCTTCAAACAGTGTTGAGTACCATGAGAAAAACAATTTAATGATTATCAATTTAATCAAATCTATATCCGTTTTACTTAAAACTAAAAACTGATTTACAGATCAGTCATCCCCACAAATATGTACCGCCTTTCGGCTTGTTATACTTTTTCCTCAAGAAAACAAGCATGTTAGCATCAATGTACACACAATTCTGTCTTTTCTGAGTGTCAAATAGTTTTCTCATATAATCGAAAGACTATCTTATTGTGAAATCTCTCTACCATTCTGATCTGAATCAAAATTTAAACTAGACATATCTGATCCTGTTTCTATTCAAAATAAAAAGATCAATTGAGAATTTTTTAAAGTTTCAAATGGGTTTTCCGGATCTGAAACCCCTCCTCCTATTATGGATCTCCCAGAAGATAGGCAGTCACTATATATGTAAGACCAAATATGTAAACTGGGGAGAAATTTAACGCATCAATTCTAAAAATCAGATAATAGTAAGTGTATTTAACATTTTTCCATGAAAAAAACCTATTCGAAAATAGAAGTTGTCTGTTTCATTGTATTGTTATTGAAACTTTTCGGATGTTTTTTGTTAATCGTAGTGGTATGTTTTTATACAATGTATATTTTCAGATACCACAAAACGAAAATGATATGCAGTACGCCCACTATTATTACTATTTTGCTTGCATGTATCTTGATTATCAATGTTTATAATTGTTCTACAGTTTTCAAACTCGTTGAATATTTGTTTGAACTATCCAGGAAATAGTTTATTCTATTTATAATGATTGATAAATTTGTTACCTATTTGCTGTTTCAGCACAGCTTAGAATCAAAGAAAATGTTTATGAGAATGAATGAACCGTTTCAATAAAACTATTAACCCATTTCAAACTTTTCATATAGATCAAACGAGACTTTGGTAACCATTGAGTCCGTGTGCACTACTTAATCGGAACTGTCCAGGCGACAAAAATGAAAGATGTACTGTTTCAGAAGAGGCAGAAACTCAAATAACAAATTTTATAAAGGTTACACCATCGATTAAACTATGTTTATCAATCCTTCAAATCTGTCAGACAAGATCAAAAAAGTAAAACATAATTGTTTTTATAAAACGTTCTAATTTGTAAAAATAACTTCCAACAGACACTACATTTTAGGTAACAGATAAAAAATCGTGTTTCAAACAAATCTTACAATAAGGCTTTCACAAACATCACAATATTGACCAAGATATTGGGGTTTAGTCACTATTTAATGTTCGGACCGTATCAGAAAAATAAAAAATAGTTTCCGTTTTCAAAAAAGTAAGAAAATAACAAAAGTGTACTAGCGATGTTTAGAAAACAATCGATGACGAAAATTTTACGGTTTTTTATTAAACACATAGGCAGAGTGTTTATGCGTTCACTTCAGTAACTCCGAAAAATCGAAATTAAGTATTGTTTTACAGTATCAGCGGCATCCGCTGAAATCTTGATGAAAATATAGAAAATAAAAAAATGTTGTGAAAAATATACCGATTTCATAAAGGATGTCGTTATCTCAGCACTCTCAGAAACAGTAGATTTGTCTCAGGGAATAGATATTATAAAATAGATATTATAAAAACCGCGGTTTCATTAAGCTTTATTCAAAACCTATTCGATTTCCTCTATGATTATCTACTATTTTACAACCCGACACTCACGCGTCAGAAGTTTCACGCTAACTTTAGTAAATCACATTGAGCTCTAATGTTTTACTTTTGTGACTGTTAAATTCAAATATCACATTCCGTACGAGCAAATGTTTACTGAGTCAGAATGAGCATGAATTATAATGTTTCAAAATTTTTTTAAAAATTTTTCTCAAGACAGTATTGATGTATAAAAATAGAAGATAATTTGTAAACAATTAGAAACCGTTAACATTTTGATATTGACCTCAAGCCACCAACTGTAACTTTTGGTGAGTTTTAGTGTTCTGTTAAATTACAAAATGAAAGTATAGTAGGGTTAATGATAGGTGTTTTATATGAAAATAAAAAACAGCTGCGCTCCATTTTTCCAAACTTTCTGTCATCTGAATGCATTTCTCTTATTTAATAGTTTTTATTCAGTGGGAAACAATAGTTTTTTAAAATAGAATCTGGTTCATAGCGATGTTGATGACTAATAATGAAGGGATTATTAAGCAAAACGTATAACCAAGTTGTGATACTACTTTAAACAAAATCAACAACTTTATGTTTCAGAACAAACATAAATCCAACTAATTCAAATACTAATTGCTAGAAAGAAAATTCCTATTCTTTGGTTTCAAATCATTGAAAAAATGTGCAATATCATTTTCAGAAGAATTTCTTGCTTTTTTTTTTGCTTTTCAGTTTTTCAACGTACGTTTTTGGCGCGACTTCACTCTCTCGAAAAAATTGTCTATAGAACGTTTCCCGGTAATCGATTCATTGTTTGGAAATTTTACTGCAATGTTTATTGACCTGAAAGTTAAAATATTCTATTATGAGTAATAGGAAACAATTTTTTTGAATTTGATTTATCTGATAACTATGAAGTAACATATACCAGCATCTAAACAAACGTTTAATAATGCAGAATGTCACGAACTCGACTTAATGACTATTCATGATTCGTCCAATCTTCAACGGGTAATTGGAAACAGTTCCAAATTCTTGCTGCTTTTTGTTTTCAATAAGTGGTAAAAATGGTTAAAGTGATAATTTTCAAGTCAAAAGTGGGCAAAGACAATACTTATCTCCGGCTGCTCACTTTTACTAGAACGGGATCCAAACGTTGAATTATTCAACAGTTTCACCAAATCAATTACTGTTTGACTTGAAACTGAGTTTATAGTCGTGGTAATAAAGTCAACCACTTATGGTAGCATTGTTCTAACTGTGAATAACCTCAATCATTAAAATTATTAAGAAGTTACTGTCTCATGTATGTTTTATATTATTCCAGATTTTTTTCCATTATTAAACAAAATAGAGGTACAGTTAAACTGATAACCACAATTGAAAAGTTTTCGATTTTATTTTGGGCTTTGCAGGCAACTTCAATACTGAAAAATGTTTTTCAGTATGTTTAACGCTATTATACTTTGAAGCTACAAATCGTTTTTTTTATTGGGATGACCTTTTCTCAAGTCTATGATGATTAACTGATTTTTCCTCTTCCGTCCTCCGCATTTTTCAAAATTGTCTTCCGTGCATCACAGATGCATTTCAAGAACAATTTGAATGACAGTCTTCATCAAGAACTAGCTTTCTAGTGACAACAATTTTTCCTTCGTTTTCCAAACTAAATATAATGGTGAAACAGTGAAAAAGCATACACTAATAAGTCTCGAATTTGAAAGAGAAACATCATTTTTGTCTACGCTTGCACTTTTTTTAAAGAGCTAAAAGAGGAAAAGAAACAGTTCATACTAGAAAAACTTCCAAACGCTAATTTTTCAGACTGAATAAATGAGTTCGCTGTAATTTACAACAAGGAATGCTGCGCCTTATTGCTTTTAGACAGGTCATTGAAGTTTAAAAGATGCTCGAAATAGTAAAAAATAAACTTGTTGGGGAAATGGAATTCATCAGTTTCTGTTCACAGACAAGAGTAAGTTTTGTGGTTCGAAGTTGTTTTTTTTCTTAAGAGAGATAGAAATTATTACAATTCTTGTGAATCCAGCTTGAATAAATAAATAATAATCTTCTGGAATATAAAGCATTATCCCGTTTCAGCAGTTGGATTTTTACATTGATGCTCCAGGACTTGTACTATGAATTTAACTGATGCTGACTTTTTTGGAAAAAACTAACTACAGTTTCAAGTTAAACAAGAAATACATTTTATATGGGTTCCGAGTTGCATGAACTCTATGGATACTTTAAATCCGAAACGTTTGAAAATTTTGAGTATTGGTTTCAAAAAATGTTATGATGATAAGTTATTATGACTTCAGATTGTTCTGCGAAAAGAAAACAATAGTTATCGGATATCAATGTTCAAGTTACTGTTTCGCTATTTTTATATTTTGTAACAGAAATCAATCAGTTAATTCGATGAGTTCTTAACTATGGTAATTGCTCACCTAAATTTCAGTTCAGATTCAATGATGTGAGAAACGTTTGTAGAATGTTGGCAGAAATGTCAAGTAGCTATCCTATCTTGAATGTCGTCACGTTTCTTGTACAGAAGGGGCTCCGTGCACCTCTATGATGATCTTGAAATGAAAAATTTGCTACTGTTTCCCAGTGTTGTAAACATGTGTTAATTTGATTTGTATTTTGCTCAGTATGTTGGTTTGACAAATATTATGGCTTCGGGGCTCGACAAAGACTCTTCAGAGCTCTTTTTCATTTTGTACATTAATACTTTCAGCCAAGATATCCTGCTAAAAGATAAACAGTTTGAGAATATCTGACTTTCAGATTCTTTCTCAATGTGGGTAGCTCCATAATAGTTAGGCTTTCCATCCGGGAGGCAAAATGCCCGCCCGACCCGAACTAAGGCGACCCTGCCGCCTCACCATTCTTTGCGTGACCCCCATCCCTTCTTCACGCTCTTCCCCCTCAATATTATCAAGCGAGGGTTTGGCCTAGTGGTTAACAACTCTGTTTTTGAATTTGATACACCCGAGTTCGAACTTTTCTGCTGCAAAACTTTTTTTTTAATTGAGTAGAGAGTGCGATTGGTTTTTTGACAAAATTAGATTTAATAATATGAAAAAAATAAATTAAGGAGAAACATTTTGTCACGCCAGTCTATCGCTAAGAAGTTTTTCTTTTTTTACTTCTGAATTTTTTGAAACATTCAAATATTCCTTTTTCAAAACTAAAATATATCAGATATTAGAAATTTACTATTAATCATTTAGAATTTTTTCAAACTAATTTTTTACGAAAATTTCAAAAGATCTTTAATATTCTTTCCATTGTGAAAATAAAAGCAGGGTCTTTTTTTTGTTTTTCTATTTCTCTTTGGAGAATGACAGGTAGATGCTGAATCAAGATAATCTTCTGGATACGGAGAGGAACATTCCGCGGTGCTAGAAAAATAAGAAAAGAACTTTTTGGGAAAAACCGAACTACAGTTTCAATTTAAACATGAAACAAATTTGATACGGGTACCGAGCTCCGATATGCTGTATTTGTCTATCCATGATTCATCCTTATCAAGTATCAGTGGTCAAGTTACTTTTCGAAAATCGAATTGATTAAGATAGAAAAAATTGAGGTCACTAAGTTCACTGGAAGCACTCCGTGAAAGAACTCAAGAATTTTGTGAGGAACTTGTATTAATTTTTAGTATGACAATCTCTATCTAACCCACTGCATCACCCAAAACGCTAATTTACATATCATGATATGGAAACAGAATAATTTTCAGAATACAACATTTGCAGAACAGTTTTAATTGTGAAATGTGAATATACGGGAAAATAAGTTTATTACACTTGTCAAACAACTGGATAACCTAAAATTCAACTTTCGGCACAATTGGAACCAGCGGATACACTCCATATTGATCCATACAACTGTCCTGAATCAGACTATATTCACAACAATTGGAACAGTATGGATTGGGTTCGACGTTGAAGATTCGGAAGTTGTATCTGGAAATTTCGGATTTTCTGAAATCTGGAGAATAGTTTCTTACTTTGCCATGGTTTGCAGCATTCTCATGTGTTCAGATGGGGTTCCGTGGACTTCTATGAAGATCTGTAAAATAAAAGTTTTCCTGTCAAATTTCAGTGGAGCTGAAATCTCTTACCTGACAAACTCGATACTCCCTGATGAATGGCTCTAGACCCTCATGCTCCCCTCCTTCAATATCAATCTTCAATAGCTCAACTTCTCTTCTTTCAGCCTTTTTCAGCATACTCGAAATGGATATTTCCTTCGGAATCATTCCAACAAACAGTTGTCCATTTATTCTCTCATAGTCCTCTTGAATTGTAATGTTCTGTGGATCCTTATCAGCTCCAAGTATCCTACAATGTCCTCCTGTCACATTTTGAATGTGTTGGTCATAGGAAATTGCATTGTTGAGGCCAAGGGAGATCAATCTGGAATGGATTTATGTTTATTTTTAAAACGTGCTTCAAGAAAATTCTTGATAAAACATCACAGGGGATTTCTAAACGTATTGAAACAGTAAAAACTGAACATGTTTGATAAATGAAAGAAATCTGTCCAAATTCACAAAGAACTATTTTAGCTGACGCTGAGCTTATTTTTCCGACGAAAAATGAAAGAATGTCAGTTATTACTCAATTTTGATGAAATTCCTATCAGGAGTTCGAAGCATCTTCAATTTTCTTCCTGTGTGAATTGAAACATGATTGTCTATTCTATTGTTCTATTCAGTGGGAGAATGGCAGGAAGATGTTGAATTGAGATATTCTTCTGAATATAAATCCGAAAAATCGTTTTGGTGTGTACCTTGATGCCTCCAGACTGGTTGTTCGAGAGAGATGTAGATCAAAAAATTTGAAAAAGAGAAAATAATTTTGAAAAAAACTGAAAAAGATTTTGTGTTTCGAGAAGGTCAGAAGTAAATTTGGTGAAACTGAGTATTGGTTATTGTTTAATAAAAGTTATTTTTGAGATCATCGTTCGAATACCATTCTATCACACTCCACTATTTTTCAAAACTCACGTGCAATTATCTTTCCTGACTGCTCTTGGATTACAAACGTATTTCCCTCCATCATCTATATCTCCTATCCTTTCTTTTATCGCACAGAATGCTTCCAATTTCACTTTTCCAAAGAATCTCTTGTGATCAGCTCCTCTAGCCACTTGAGACAATTCCAGGCTGTACTTATTCGCTTTCAGATTATATTTTGCACGGAGATCTTTCAGAGCATTTGGGTTGTAGATATCAATTAGCTCGTCGGCTTCGAATTTTTGTTCTAAAAAAGAAACAATAGAAAAATTAATAAAAAATTTTAAAAGTTTTCAGAATTAATAAGAATCCAAAACAGTGAAAATACTTACCCAACCTGAATACTGAAAAGCAACTCAATATGTTTATGATCAAAATACATGCAAGCAGACTGATTATGATAGTGGACTGACTGTAGATCATTTTTGAGCGGCACATCTAAAAGCAATTGATAGATAATGGAATGTTGAAACAGATTTTATGTAGATACTCTTTGTAGGTCAAACCACCGGAGACTCACCATATTAAATGAAAATAGATGGTGTCAGTGTCCTAGGTCGTTCTACCCCTGAAAATAGAATTCTAGTCTCTTTTATTCTCCGACGGTAAAAAAAAATAGAGAGAGGGAGGGTCTTATAGATGAGAACGGTAGATATGTAGGTAGACGGTTCTCGGAAGAATTGAGAAGAAACAAAAGGAATTGATGGAAAATGAAGATTTGTTTTAAATGAATGTCATTTTCAATAGGATGAATTGTTGTTCAGGATGAGATCTTGGAATTGAAAAGGTTATGAGGTCAACTTCCAGGAAAACTAATACGAAATCGGTTTGAGAATGATTTCTAAACTCCCCACACATCAATTTTTGAAAAAATGAACAAAGTTAAGATGTCAAAACTGCGTGGTTCAAGTTTTCAGATTTTCTGTTTCATTATATAGATTTAAGAGATTTCAGTATTGAATGTGCGATAGGTGAACAATTGAAACACTTTACCGAATTTTTTAAAAATAAACAACCCATGACTTATCAAATGAAAATTGAATTAACTCCACTCTTAAAATGCATTTGAAACCGGGAATTTCATTTCAGTTTCAGGATATGGGTATCCATCTCAAATCGAAACTTTTATAATTCTTCTTTTTTCTCATATTGATCCCGATTTCATGAATCCGGAACCATCAAAGTTACAACTTCGGAAACTAAAAAGACCGTAATACTGTGAAAAAATAAAGTTTGGCCAAGGATTTTCAAAAAAAATTTTGTGAGCTAAAGTGTTTTGGCCGTGAAATTTTTTTTTGAAAATCCTTGGCCAATCTTTATTTTTTTCACAGTAGAACAAAAGTTATTTGGGTGTTGAAAACGAATGGCTTTTGAATTTTCAACACGTTGAAATCTGTTCCGTGGATATCCCGACGGCAAAATTGAGATTATAATTTAGATAGCAGCCACCGTGTACAACGGAACTGGCTAACGGCTGCCGGATCGGCAGGGCAAACTATAATTATTTGGAATTTGAGAAGAATGAAAAAAGGATTTTTTGGATTTTTGAGTTCGAAATAGAAGAACATGTTATTGCATGGTTGGGAAGATTTTGAAGAGGATATTCATACTATTGCCGTTATTTTACTTACTTGTAATATTACTTTGTGTCAGTAGTGAAACACAATCACAAATTTTCCATTTTTTGCAGAACACCACAATGAAACATAAAAACCCGACAATATAGGATGCTATCGGCAAACTTTTTTTTACGTATAAAACTGTTTCGTACACGACGTAAATTTACAGAAACTATTATATTCTGGTTGGTTGAATTTTGGAATTTGTTTATCTTTTTTAATATTAAAATAATACACCGTTTCGAATGGAACATTATACAGTTTTCAAAGTTTGTTTCTCAATTTGATCTTTTTATTTTGTTGCCATTCAGTTGATACTTTTGCTACCTAAGTTTTCCCAATATTTTTTTCAAGATTTATTCAAAAAACATGTAACTACATTCAACCAAACATACAACTTTGGAAGCAAAAAACGACTGCTATGTATGTAAAAAATGAAATTGAATGTTGAAAATAAATGATGCGTGGATTTTCAACACGTTGAAATCTGTTTCCTGGATATCCCGACGGCAAAATTTAGATGAAATTTAGATAGCATTGGCCAGGTGGCACGAAACTGGCTAACGGCTGCCGAATCGGCAGGGCAAACTATAATTATTTGGATTTTGAGAAGAATGAAAAAATATTTCTTCGATTCTTCGGATTTGATTTTTTGAAATGAATCGAAATGAAAAACAAAAAAGAAAACCTGCTGGCTATCGTCGGGCAAACTATAATTCTTCGGATTTTGAGAAAAATGAAAAAGGGATTTTTTGGATTTTTTGTTCGAAATCGAGAACTATTACCGTTTTATTACTGACATATTACTTTGTGTCTGCAGTGAAACATTAATGTAAACATCAAGCAATATGTGTTAACAGAAATTATGAAAAAGTGATAAAAGTAATCTTTCTATCCCGCTTTCTCCAATCGGGGCCAAATTTTTGCAAGACTCCATACTGACATAACACGGTTTCAGATAAGACATTAAATTATTTCAGAACCTTCTTTTACAATTCAGAACGTCCATTTTTATGCGTAAACTTTTTGAAATTTAGTTTTTGTCATCCTAAATTCCAATTTTGATATCTTTTCTGTGAATGAAGTTGTAAAAACCTATTGTACTTCGTATGAGAACTTTGTCATAGGAACAATTTTGAAAAAAAAGACTGCTATTCAAATAAAAAGTGATTGGATGTTGAAAAAAACAAATGACGTCTGAATTTTCGACATGTTGAAATCTGTTTCTTGAATATCCCGATGGCAAAATTGAGATTGAAATTGAGATAGCAGGTGCCAGATGCAACGGAACTGGCTAACGGTAGCGAAATCTCCGTCCAGACTATATTTTTTTGGATTTCAAGAGGATTTTTCGATTCTTAGGGTTTGATTTTTTGAAATGAATCGAAATGAAACAAAAAATAAAACCTGGAATAAAACCTCTTCTCACATAGTTGTATCTGATCTGGTTATGCTTCGACTCTGAAAAGTGGAATACAATTTTTTTCAGCTTCATGTGAATTTAAAAATAAATCTATTTTTTTATCCAGAATCGCAAGTACGCAAAAATGGCAAAAAAGGCAAATACGTAAACGCATAGTTCTGCAAAAAAAAACCACGGTAAAATATAAAAACCCGATTCGATTGGCTGCCAGAATGGTTGTCATTAAATTTCTTTATTTTTATAGTGAAACATTTAAAAGTTACAGTTTTGAATAGATTATTTATAGTTCTCAGAATAAAAATTTATGTTGTATCATTTTGAGTTTGGAAACTTATTATTTTTGCTCCAATTGCTCCGATCGTTAATTTCAAGTAACAATTTACTTTGTTGAGAATGCTTTTCAAATAGTTTCACAGAATATTTTCAGATTTTTCCAAAAATTCTGATCCATCGAAATGTTGACCTTCTCCATTTTTTGTCTAACAATAAATTTACAACACGCGAAATTTGTTTCTTGGATATCCCGACGGCGAAATGGCGATTGAAATTTGGATAGCAGGTGTCAGATGCAACGAAACTGGCTATTGGCAGCGGATTTGTTGGCCAAACTATAATTATCTGGATTTTGAGAAGAATGAAAAAAGGATTTTTCGAATTTTTGTGTCAGACTTTTGAAAAGTTGCTCTAGTTTCTGATTGTTAGCAAAATCGGTTACGTAATGTGAAACCCCGATGTACGCTGTATTTATAGAATAAGTAAAACTGCAACAAAAATAAATGGAAAAGAAAGAAAAATAAAACCAGACAATGAAAACATTATCAATAAAAAAGAAACTCCTGTCGCTGTTCAAAGAATGTTGAAAAATTAATCTCACATTATTTTCTTGATTGCCACATAATCTATTACTCTAAACACCTCTTTGCAATTCATTTGCCCAACAACACAGCAATTTCTGACTAGGGAATGGTCAGGACTGACTTTGGAGTTCAGCAACGAGACCTAGCAGAATCGATAGAGAAGCGAACTGAAAACTGAGTGAGAAAAACTAAAGATTTTCAAAAAATAATGCATGTATTATCGATTTAAGCACCAGAAAAAACCTAGTCAACCAAATCTTCAAACATCAACCTCTACTATTACGACAGTACCACCCAAAAACCACTTTTTAAGCCCCAAAAAATGGGTGAACCTTGGAAAAACATCAGTACCTGGTTGGTTGTCCAAAATTTTTGATTAGCTGGAAAAAATGATTAGTAATACTGGCAGTGAGATTTTAAAAGTATTATGACGCACTCTCAGAGTCGATCGAGCATCGATCAACAGACCATGTTCACACGAAAAAAGTTGACCATCTCCGATTTGGCGATCCTTTCGATTAGAGATAGTATCAAGTGTCCTCAGCAAATTGGGGTGCTTTTTGGCCGCGTCCGTCACCTGGGTACCTAGGAATATCAAAAAATCGATATTTTTCGAAAATTTTTCCTGAAGTAGTTAGGTATGAAATCTCAACGGGAAATTGTTGTAGACACTATTTTAAGCATTTTTTGTATTCAGAAGAAAATTCCAGCTCAACAGCTTCATTGTGAAATTTTTCAAAATGTATGAAATTTTCTAGTTTTTTTCATGAAATCGTTTTTATCTCGGCAGTGACCCGACAAGACGGGCTTTTTTATTTAAAAATCGAAATCTACATAAAATTTGGTATTGGATGCATGCTGTCGCTACTTGTATCTCTAGGACCCAAGAACGGTTTTTATGGGAAGTATGGGAAAAAATGCGATTTTAATTTGCGAGCCCTCCAGGTAAATAATTTTTAGGGTTCCGAAACAATGGTTTTTCAAATTTTTCTATTGAATCTTATCATTTTACCTCAGTCCCAACATAGCTTTCGATCATACTACAAAAAAAAATATTTGAGAAAATTGAGTTTTTGAGTTTTTGAAATTTTTCCCTGAATTGAACCATTCGAGCTGAAATATTGAGGATAGCATTATAAAATTAGAAGAATATGATTGGAACACAAGTTCGATTTATGAAACAACTGCTTTCCATTATTTGGCTATCTGCAATTTACGTTTTCAAGATGAAATTAACCGAAATGTTCAAGTAGGAAAGTTGGAGCAACGGTACGTCATACTTGCATCTTCATTTGACAGAGGACTGTGTTGAATATGACAAAAAACGTTAAAAAAACTACAAAAATTAAGTAATATAGCAAGATTTTCAAGAAAAAAGACAAAATTTTTTTTTCTGACTTCCAAAAAAAGGTCAGACCATTGAACATGCATTAGTCTTATTTTTTGTTTTTTTTTCTTGAAAATCTTGCTATATTACTTAATTTTTGTAGTTTTTTAACGTTTTTTGTCATATTCAACACAGTCCTCTGTCAAATAAAGATGCAAGTATGACGTACCGTTGCTCCAACTTTCCTACTTGAACATTTCGGTTAATTTCATCTTGAAAACGTAAATTGCAGATAGCCAAATAATGGAAAGCAGTTGTTTCATAAATCTAACTTGTGTTCCAATCATATTCTTCTAATTTTATAATGCTATCCTCAATATTTCAGCTCGAATGGTTCAATTCAGGGAAAAATTTCAAAAACTCAAAAACTCAATTTTCTCAAATATTTTTTTTTGTAGTATGATCGAAAGCTATGTTGGGACTGAGGTAAAATGATAAGATTCAATAGAAAAATTTGAAAAACCATTGTTTCGGAACCCTAAAAATTATTTACCTGGAGGGCTCGCAAATTAAAATCGCATTTTTTCCCATACTTCCCATAAAAACCGTTCTTGGGTCCTAGAGATACAAGTAGCGACAGCATGCATCCAATACCAAATTTTATGTAGATTTCGATTTTTAAATAAAAAAGCCCGTCTTGTCGGGTCACTGCCGAGATAAAAACGATTTCATGAAAAAAACTAGAAAATTTCATACATTTTGAAAAATTTCACAATGAAGCTGTTGAGCTGGAATTTTCTTCTGAATACAAAAAATGCTTAAAATAGTGTCTACAACAATTTCCCGTTGAGATTTCATACCTAACTACTTCAGGAAAAATTTTCGAAAAATATCGATTTTTTGATATTCCTAGGTACCCAGGTGACGGACGCGGCCAAAAAGCACCCCAATTTGCTGAGGACACTTGATACTATCTCTAATCGAAAGGATCGCCAAATCGGAGATGGTCAACTTTTTTCGTGTGAACATGGGTGATCGAACGAGTCAGAGAGTACGTCTTATACGTTTGGTGAATGTTATCCCACTTGTTCAGAATATTATGTCACGACTGAAAAACAGAAAAAAACTGATAACTCTGACTATAAACTGACCGAAAAATAATTCTCCAAACATTTCTCATTGGATTTAGGCCCGGGTTAAAAGCCAGGTCAATCCACTATCTTAATGTTTTAACCGAACTGCCGCCTTTAAGTTTGCGACGTGTAAGATGCACTCGGGGACATTGAACGGAATAAAATTTAAATTTATAAACAGAATAATTGGACACTTTGAAACAGTAAACATTTTAAATTTGTAAATTCACATTTTGAACATCAAAATTTGCCAGATTTTCATGAAACAAAGCAGCATAGTTGTATAACTTGACATTCACTATAATTTGACACAAATTACTCTAATTACGATTTCAGAATTGGCATTTCTGAATGTTTGCAAAGAAATCAAATTTCTTGTTTCAAACTACTGTTATAAAAACTATTGCCCAAATCATACTTGTCAACGGGCCGAAACGGGCCGACACGGGCCGGCTCGTAACTCGCTTCAAACTGAGTTTTATGAGCTGAAAAATATACCAAAATGTAGATCTCAACGAGTTCTATGTCCGTGACCTACTACGGGCCGGATGACTATTCGTTAATATGCCGCGGGCCGGGCTAGAATGGCTTTTTTGGCCATTTTCGCGTTTTTTGGCACTTTTTCCCGGCCCGCGGCACATTAACAAATAGCCATCCGGCCCGTAGTAGGTCACGGACATAGAACTCGTCGAGATCTACATTTTGGTATATTTTTCAGCTCATAATATTTATTTTGACGCGAGTTACGAGCCGGCCCGTGTCGGCCCGTTTCGGCCCGTTGACAATTATGGCCCAAATGAACCATTATTCACCTTTTTGATAATAATTCATAAATTTTCAAAAAATACGTCACCAGTCCCCCTATGACGTCAATCCTGAAAACATTTCAGAAAATAAAATCAATGTCTATTTTCTAATACTGGTGAATTTCTTACCACAAAATAAAAAACTGGTGGTGTAAAAGAAAGGCGATAAGACACTTAGAAATCTGAAAAACTTTTGAACACCCACTGTTTCGTGTTTAAATTATTACTTGCAACAATTTAAATAGATGATACACTGAATTCTTTCGGTTTTTATATTTTGTTGGTTTCCGTGAAATTCGCATAAATTCCGTTTGTCCACAGTTTTTGAAAATAAATGAACACCAACTAAACATGATGTTTCATGAGATCGTAAAGAATAACATGAGATCTTAGAGAAACAGTAAAAAAATGTTGAATTTGCAATTCACAAACACAAATCCAACACGAAAACTTGGATTAAATGATAAAATCATATTTTTCAAAAATAACTCGTAATTTTTCTTTTTGTGGGTTAAAACTTACTGTGTGCCGCCATGATACTGGGTATACCATATACTGAAATTCAGAAATCTAGTTGCGACTAAAATGATCATTTTTACGGATTCCCATAATCAATAAAGTGGGCTGCTAAAACGAATGGGATTAGGCACAACGATTCAGTCCAACAACAAAGCACTAGTTAATTAAATGTTTTGCAGTAACCGTAAAAACACGATACTTAGAAAATCAGACAGCTTTAAACTTTGGATTATTCTGTTTCTTAAACTAGATAAAACTAGAAGTTCTCGCATTTATTTAATTCGAAAAGGAAAGTTTTCAAAACAAATTCCGTTTCAGAATTTTTAGATACTGTCTGTAGATACCTCCGACATATTTTGATCGTTTCATTGTTTTTGATTTAACTGCTTGCTGTTCCAAATAAATAATAAACTTTTTTGTTTTTTTTTTTTAAATAAACATTGCGTAGTACGCATTTCTTCCAGTAAATATTTAGGTCACAGTTTAGAGTTATATGTGACAGCAATAGCCAGCAACTTTCATATTTTCTTCATATTTTTGGAAATTTTTTGTCATAATACATTTTTATTCGTTTTCCATGCCAAACAGATTGCAATAATTTCGAAATGGCTCGTAATTAACTGTCAAAATATAGTACGGCTCGTTATCAAAGTTTCAACAATTCACTCATGTTTCAAAAACGACAAACAAATTGTTGATTGGTGTTTAATCACATAAAAATCATTGATGTGAAACGGGAGAAAAATAATCTGATCCATAAAATTCAAATAATTTGAAGCAAGTTTTTACTCATCGGTTACAAGTCTGATTGCTTAGAAATTGATCATTCCTTCAGGGCGAGTCAACCAAAAAATTAAGTCGAATTTTCAAGCAACATCTCGAAAAATGGCTTCATATTTTTACGGGTTCGAACACCACATAAGAGAAAACTAAAATTATAGAAAACAATGTTCCGCAACTAAATAGAACTGGTTAATCTCCTACCAAGTTTAAGGAAAACTTCAACATATCTTCGTGACACTTTTATTCACAGCTTCCCAGTTAAAATCTCTTCCAAAATTCTGAAGTAGTTGACGGTACTAACTAATTTTAATAATAAGTAACTGTCTTTCAAACTCGACATCTAGTACTACAAGGAATTTCCAAACAAGATATTAATGTCTTAAAACAGAGAAAAGAAGTTAAAAGTAGCGGGTAGTAGTTATGATAAATAACAACCGCAAAATACTAGAAACATCAACTTGAGAAGAAAAAAACTGCCTGCAACAGTTGAAAATTTTGAAAATATGCACAACCTACATTTTCAGTTTCTGCATGAGCATTTCTTCTACAAGTTCATTCTTCTTGATTGCATTGGAAATCGACGTTTTCTACTAATCTTATTTCGTTCAAAAACCCAAATGCAATGGAAATGAGGAATGCAACTATTTCTAGTTAGAAAATGAATGTGCTATTTTGACTTCATACTTTTCCGAAGAAGATACATATTTTTTACAGACTTGAGTTTCACCGGATTTTGGGGGTTAAACAATTATATCAGAAGTAAAGTTGTGATTATTTCTCCATGAAACTGAACTTTTATTTCTGTCAGTTGCAAATAATTTTGAAATGAGAGCTCACAAGAATAACTTTTTTTTCGACTATGGTAGATTATTGTTCGCACCTTATTTGATTCGTTTTGTTTAACCTACATATGTTCACTAGTTAGTTCCAAAATATTGACTGTTCCAAAGAAAGCATTAGGTTGGTTTTAATTTTTAAAAGAAAACCTACAGAAACTGAAAAAAAAACATATTCAGAGAAAAAGAATGTTCAAGAAGACCCACCAAAATCCGTCGACTTTGTTAATTAATCAGAAATTAAGTTTTTAGAAATAATTAGCTGCTGAAACAGTTCAAAAGTTCGATATCAGAGTTTTTTCGGCTATTTCTTCTGTTTCGACATGAGCTTTTTTTCTATTAATACATTTTTTCTTTAATTGTTTCTTTGATTCGGATGAATTATTATAAGAAAGTTTATTTAATATTAGCACGACACGCTTCTCACAACCACTCTACCGAAACCGAAGAAATTTGTGTTCAAAATTGAGAGACTCAGAGAAAAAGTGATATTTTTCAAGAAGATTTCGGTGGAGCGTAGTTGTAAGAGCTGTGCCGAGCTAATATAAGAACTTACTAAGATCTCGATCTTGTTAGAAACTAATATTCTCAAATGTGAGTCCTATCACGTTGAAATTATTATTTTTCCTCAATTTTTTTAAAAACATTTTCAACTCATTACTCCATTTTTGTATAATTGATTTTTCCTGTTGCAAGAACTTTAGTTCATAAAACTCAATCCAAATCACCAATGAGTTTTTCACTGCAGAGAATTGCACGAATAACACTAACATGTTTAATGTTTCAGTAAAATATATTTCCGCCTTCGTCATAGAATTCAGCCCCTCGATATATTTTTCAGATATTTTAACGTTTTGTAATACTGTCAGATTGCTTTTCTCGGCTACAGTTTCACACGTGTTACCTTAGTTCAAAATTAAACATCTACCCACTCAATCAAAATTATTCTTATTTATTTTAATATCATATGGAATAATAAATTCAAAAGAGAACCAATTAAATGTTCAGTTTTTTACTACACAAAAGTGAAAATCTCGGTCGCGTCAAAGACACGCCAGACAGCTTTAACAGCAAACTTATCTGTTTGTCACGATGTTCACCAAAACCCACCGGTTGCATTACATACTACATTCCAGGTGTCAAAAAACACCAGGCTTTTGCAAAAACATATCTTCAAAAATTCCATTTTCAAAAATATATCAAGACTCAAAGAAAAATCACTGTCCACTTTACATCCGAAACAATAATAATTCAGAATAAATCCCTCTCACACACCACGCTCCCTAAAGGAATACACACCAAACAAACATCACTCTGCCCCCCCTGTCTGTGTATCCTGATGTCCCCCCCTTTCTGGCCGCGCGTCCAAGGCGCACCAGCACCTTAGATTGACACCCCTCCCCCCGCTCTAAAAATAAATAAACTAGTTGTTTGGTCAGTGACGAAATGTTGCACCCTTGTGTTATTCTGTTCCCCCCTTGCAACCTCGCATGCAAAATTTCGCAATATTTCATATGTGTTATCGTGTAGGGAAAACATATTTATTGAGAGAAATTTTTTGATGATAGGAGTAGTTTTTTTACTGTCTCAGAAAAATTGTTTAGTTTTTAATTGTCCCACCGACCTATTTCCCGTGTGTAGCTGAAAATAGAAAGCTGCAAGAGAAGGGAACATGGTGAGTGTCTAATTATGCCATTGGAGACGTAATGGGCATTGCAAACATTTTTTTGAAGATAACCCTTGTTTCAAACAGTAAATTTATAATTTTTCTGGGTTTTCGTTTTTTGAGAATCTTGACATAACTCTTCGTATAATTTAAATTATATTACGACAACAAGAATAAAGCAATAGTTTTTTTTCTAGTTGACATTTTTCTGTTTTCAGCCTAAACAATGAGTTATAGGAAATAAGAGTGTAACAGCTTGCAAATTCAAAAGTTTTCTGCAAAAGTGATATTTAATATACATACCAACCCTACTAAAAATAACAGCGTGAGGAAATTAGTAAAATCGCGACAGGCTTTCAAAACTAGCAAACTTCCCTAAAACTTTTCAAACTTTTTTCAGGTTTCACATTTTCTACTTATGGGTAAAAGCTCGTTTTGTACGGTAGACTTTGATTTTCCTATATTCTGCATTCTTATTAATTTTGGACCGGTGGATAGGAAATTCTATGATGCTCGTCTACACTTTTTGTCGCAAAAGTTTTTAGCCACTAGGATTGAAAAACGTGGTGTTCGAGCAATTTGATGTTTTTTTTTCAAATTTCCTAAATAGGATAACAGTTTGACGGGAAAATTTTCCAGTTTCAAATAATTTTTAAACTCGGGAGCAATTACCTTCTTTCGCTATGTCCCACGGTGTAACAAAAAAAAATTGAAAAAATTAACGAATTTAGAAAAAAAAAATTTTTTAATGTAGATACAGAAACATAATGTTTCTCAGCTTTTCAATAGCACTGCCGCAAAAAATGGGCGAGGTTTTCGGCAATTTCCAAAAAAAAGAATATGGTCTACTTTTCCGTTTTTTGAAAAATCATAATCGTCAATATGCTACAACACTTTGTGCAAAATATTTTTTATGATAACCACCGTTAAAAACGGAAAAAAATGATTGAAGAAAAAAAAATCCAGTAGTTTTCTCACTTTCATTTATTCCATTTATAGACGCGCTTACCTAGCATATTACTTCCGCAGTATTAATGGAACACAATTTTTTGGATCACATATTAGCACGAGACACGTCTTACAATCGCGCTCTATCGAAGCGAGCTAATATCTACCCCATCTTTTCATTTCCCATTCCCAGGTCAACTTCACCGCCGATGAGATACGCTCCCTGATGGACCGGAGACGGAATATCCGTAACATGTCCGTCATCGCACATGTGGATCATGGCAAGTCTACTTTGACGGATTCCCTGGTGTCCAAGGCGGGTATTATTGCGCAGTCGAAAGCTGGCGAAGCAAGATTTACGGATACAAGGAAAGATGAGCAGGAGAGGTGTATTACGATCAAGTCGACGTGAGTTGGGGCATTCAGTTTAAAGAATACAGTAATTATTTTGTTAATTTCAATGCAAATTTATACTGTAGCACAATTATTATATAAGATTACGTGATGGAACTTTCAATAATAACTTGTGCGTTTTGGTTCACCCATATTCTTATATTTCCATAAACTTCCAGCGCCATCTCCCTATTCTTCGAGCTTGACAAGAAGGACCTAGACTTTGTCCAAGGGGAAAACCAATGTGAAACCATTGAAGTTAACGGAAAACCCGAGAAATTCAACGGCTTCCTGATCAACCTTATCGACTCTCCAGGTCACGTCGACTTCTCATCTGAAGTCACAGCGGCGCTTCGAGTCACCGACGGAGCTATGGTAGTTGTGGACTGTGTATCCGGAGTTTGTGTTCAGACGGAGACGGTTCTACGGCAGGCGATTGCAGAGAGGATTAAGCCGATACTGTTCATGAACAAGATGGATCGAGCGCTTTTGGAATTGCAGCTGGGAGCCGAGGAGATGTATCAAACGTTCCGACGGATTGTGGAGAATGTCAATGTGATCATCGCCACGTATCTGGATGATGATGGTCCGATGGGCCCAGTTATGGTAGATCCATCGATTGGAAATGTTGGGTTTGGATCCGGCCTCCATGGATGGGCGTTCACGTTGAAGCAGTTCTCGGAGATGTACGCTGACAAGTTTGGAGTTCAGGTAGGGTTCTGGGATGAGTGGAATTTCGCCTTTCGCCTTCCGCAATTTAGATTCAACTCTGGTATCAGTGATGCCCAAAATGCGCCAAAATCTAACCGACATACTTTTAGCTGTAAAAGACTCGAAAAATGTGGTGCTCCTTCGACGCGTTTTCTACACTGTGATCTAAACGCGCTAAATTAGCGCCAGATTTCAATTTTTCAAATTTTCGCAGTTTTCTATCAATTTGAAAAGGTCTAATTCATAATCCTATATAAAATGCTGATTTTCAGTAAAACGCGCCCAAGGTGCGCCAGCCAAGAAAGATTAGATTTTTTTTTGGCTAAATATTGACAGATTTTCTCGAATTTTAAAATAATATGTTCAAAATTGATGAAAACATCATAAATTCTTCAATTTTGCGACAGAAATGTGAAAATTTTGACTCAAATCCCAAAACAAAATCTATGGTAAAGTCAAAACCAAATCGTCTGGCGCGCCTTTGACGCGTTTTTTCAAAAACTCGGATTTTAGCTGTAAGACAGTCGGACGTTGTTAAAAACTTGCCAGAAAATTCCAATCAAAAAACTAAATTTTCAGGTCGACAAACTGATGAAAAACCTGTGGGGAGACCGATTCTTCAACCCTACCACGAAAAAGTGGAGCTCTACCAAAACCGATGATAGCAAACGAGGATTCAATCAATTTGTGCTTGAACCAATACTCATGGTTTTTGATGCAATCATGAATGTAAAGAAAGAAAAGATCCAGGAGCTCGTGAAAAAACTTTGCATCAAGCTGGACTACGATGAAGAGGATCTGGAAGGCAAACCACTATTGAAAGCCTTCATGCGACGGTGGCTACCAGCAGGTGACACTATGCTCCAGATGATAGCGTTCCATCTTCCATCGCCCGTCGCCGCGCAAAAGTACCGAATGGAAATGTTATATGAAGGACCACACGATGACGATGCAGCCTTGGCAATCAAGAACTGCGACCCTAATGGTCCCCTTATGATGTACATCTCAAAAATGGTGCCGACTTCTGACAAGGGAAGATTCTATGCGTTTGGAAGAGTGTTCTCTGGAAAAGTGGCGACTGGAATGAAGGCAAGGATACAGGGACCAAACTACGTGCCAGGGAAGAAAGACGACTTGTATGAAAAGACTATCCAACGAACGATTATCATGATGGGAAAGTATGTGGAGTGTATTGAGGATATCCCGTGTGGAAATATTGCTGGATTAGTTGGAGTTGATCAGTACCTTGTGAAAGGTGGTACCATCACAACATTCAAGGACGCTCATAACTTACGAGTCATGAAATTCTCAGTGTCTCCGGTGGTCCGTGTCGCTGTGGAGGCGAAGAACCCCGCTGATCTACCAAAACTTGTGGAGGGACTTAAGCGGCTGGCCAAGTCGGATCCAATGGTTCAATGCACCTTCGAATCTTCCGGTGAACACATTATCGCTGGAGCCGGGGAGCTCCATTTGGAGATATGTTTGAAAGACTTGGAGGATGACCATGCTTGCATCCCATTGAAGATTTCGGATCCAGTGGTTTCGTATCGGGAAACAGTTCAAGCGGAATCTAGTCAGATTTGTCTTGCGAAGTCTGCAAATAAGCTGAATCGACTTCATTGCTCCGCCCAACCAATGCCAGATGGGCTCGCAGATGATATCGAGGGAGGAGTCATCAACGCACGGGATGAATTCAAATCTCGCGCCAAAATTCTATCCGAGAAGTACAACTATGACGTCACGGAAGCCCGGAGGATATGGTGCTTCGGTCCAGATGGCACTGGCCCCAATCTTCTGTTTGATGTGACCAAAGGAGTACAATATTTGAATGATATCAAGGATCCAATGATGGCAGGATTCAGTTGGGCGACTAGAGAAGGTGTCCTTTGTGAGGAGACTTTGAGAGGTGTGAGGTTCAACATCCATGACGTCACGGTTCACTCGGATTCTATGCATCGCGGAGGGGCTCAGATTATCCCGGCGGCAAGGAGAGTGTTCTATGCATCACAGTTGACTGCAGAGCCACGTATCCTTGAGCCGGTGTACCTGGTGGAGATTCAGTGTCCCGAGCCGGTGATAGGAGGTATTTCTTTATGGTAACTCTAGAAAAATTATTTTGTATGATTTCTTTTCAGGAATCTACGGCGTAATCAACAAGCGTCGTGGCCTTGTCATCGAAGAATCTCAGGTTATCGGGACTCCGATGTTCATTGTCAAAGCATATCTACCTGTCAACGAATCCTTCGGATTCACAGCAGATCTCCGGTCCAACACCGGTGGACAAGCATTCCCGCAATGTGTGTTCGATCATTGGCAGGTGCTACCCGGTGACCCTTTGGAAATTGGTAGCAAGCCATATCAAATTGTGACGGATATAAGAAAACGAAAAGGTCTCAAAGAGGGAATTCCAGCCCTTGATAATTATCTTGATAAAATGTAATTTGTAGATTTAGAATCGGTTTTTTTGAAAAATGAAACTTTTTTCCGATTAATATTTTTTAATTGCTTTAAGACAGCCATTTACCAATTATTGTGACTGGAGTGAATGTGCACAGAAATTTAACTACTGAAACATATAATGTTATTTTTTGCAATTTTATGAGTCGGTCTCCCATTTTTAACTCTGCTTCGGAGTACCGCCCAAATTTGAGCAGCTGAAACCTTGTGTTTAAGATTATTTTCTGTTTTTTCAGTTATTTATAACAGGATCTTGAATCTCTGTTTTCAATTCCATTTTTGATTAATGAGTTTTTCTTTTAATTCGGGTTATTATGGATATATCTGAAAATATTTGCAAACGCTTTTTTGAGGATATTCCACTGGTCACAGCGAAAAAATCAAGATGTTTTTTTTTATGAATTGAATCTGAAACGTGTATATTTTTTCTTAATGTTGCTCTTTCATGAATTGAGATTCTTGTTAATACACTAGGAAATATTAGAACACTGTATGAATTTGGTCATGAAAATGAAAAGCCAGTTCTTACTAATTATTCTGACAAAATATAATTATTAGAAGGTTTAGAAACGGAGGTTTTTTTTGAACACTTAGTTTTCCAGTTTAACACTCTTCAGTGATATCAAGAATTTAATACTTTTTTAAAGCAAAACTGCCATAAAACGTGCACACAATGAAAATGAAGTTCACTCGCTGTAAGATGTTTTTTGCCCTGTTTCTGAGAACATGTACATAAAAACACTTACATGGGAATGACCCAGGGTGTAACGCTGGGATTTCTTAGATATTTTGGGAAATGATAGCTCTTACCCCAACTAGAACAAAACAAAAATATTACGTGCCCCTTTTAAGTTTCCAAAGAATGACAGACACAATTCCATTTTTTCAACTTTTTTGAGTTGAACCACTTCGAGACATCGTAACTCGGTCAATTCAAGAGCAATCTTCTCAAACTAAAACGTAATCGCAAGATATAGACCAAGACTACATAAAAGCTAACAGACTCATATTTCCAGCTGTGACTCCCGAATTACTATAAATGAAAATGTGAAAATTTGCACTTCTCATGAAATCAGAAAGTGGCCATTTTCGAAAAAACGTATTTGGGAGACTATGTCTATCCGATTGCCAGTGACAAATAAGGTATATATACGTATTCAAATATATGGCTCGCCTTTCATTCCAGAGACTTATTTTCATTTTTTCAGTTTTTCAGTTCAACTTCATGAATAGGGATACGTGTGATTTTTCAACTGTTGAGTTGATCAATTGTTTTGAGCAAAAGGTATACTGACATTTAAGCGTAATATAGTTTTTAAAACATTGTGATTGCCATCTAACTAAAAAAAGGAGTATTCACTGAAAAACGCGGAAGTTATTTTTAACGAATTGATACATGAAGTTGAACTGAAAAACTGAAAAAATGAAAATAAGTCTCTGGAATGAAAGGTGAGCCATATATTTGAATACGTATATATACCTTATTTGTCACTGGCAATCGGATAGACATAGTCTCCCAAATACGTTTTTTCGAAAATGGCCACTTTCTGATTTCATGAGAAGTGCAAATTTTCACATTTTCATTTATAGTAATTCGGGAGTCACAGCTGGAAATATGAGTCTGTTAGCTTTTATGTAGTCTTGGTCTATATCTTGCGGTTACACTTTAGTTTGAGAAGATTGCTCTTGAATTGACCGAGTTACGATGGCTCAAAGTGGTTCAACTCGAAAAATTAAAAAAAATGGAATTGTCTCTGCCATTCTCTGGAAACTCAAAAGGGGCACGTAATATTTTTGTTTTGTTTTAGTTGGGGGAAGAGCTATCATTTCCCAAAATATCTAAGAAATCCCAGCGTTACACCCTGGGTCATTCCCATGTTAATTTAGAAATTAGTGTTTGCAATAGATGATCATTTTCGTTTTCACTGTATTCAACAACCAATGTATAGTTCTACCACTTTAATTGAAAATCTGTCAGTTCAACAATATATGTAACTTGACCAGACATAAATTTGTTTTTTTTACGATTTCATCAACAGCAAAAAAGAATGACAGATATTGTGCTAACTGTATGTAAATTGAGAGATCATTTATATGAAAACACTTACTTACTCACAGAGTAGGTGAAACCAGTTTTTTTGACATTCAGTTTTTATTGATGATTTTGCGATTTTTTCATTACCATCCTTTCAATAAGAAGTTCAATAAAGGTGAAATTTATTTTTTTAAAACTTCGAAAATGTTTATTGAAATTCAAAAAATACTGTTTCTCTATTCTGTTAATTCGCTCTCTTCGATTGAAATAATCATTCATTGGATGTGTGCTTGTCATACTTGCAAAATATCGGCCCGGCCCGGGCCGGTAGAGAAAGTTGCCGGCCCGGAGTCAAAAAATGAGCACAATTTTTTCACAAAATTTTTCGAAATTTTTAAAAATTTTCATGAAAAATAGTCAAAAATCCTATGTACACTTGAGTTTTATCGATATGTAAAAACATAGTCAAAAATTCGACTTTTTTGCGAAAAATCAAAAAAAAATTCAAAAAATTCAAATTTTCAAATTTTTGTACTGTGACCCGGGCCGACCGGGCCGGGCCGGGCCGAGCCGGTGAAAATTCTCAAATCGGCCCGGCCCGGACCGGCCCGTTGCAAGTATGGTGCTTGTTGTTTTGCGCTCCCTAGCAAGCTACGTATCGACAAAGTAATTTCTCCTTCAAATCGACCAGTTTGAGTACAAATTAGTAAAATTTAGCTATCGTTTTAAAATGACTATAACTTGCTAGGGAACGTCCGTACAAAGAAGTTGTCAACTACAAAACTGAAGCTCTACGTTCTGTATAATTCATTAAAAATTTACTTGATGGAGCAATCAGAATTACCATGACACACTCTCAAAGTTGGACAATTTCAACTGAAAATTGGAGAGATGGTGAGAAGCCGAAAAGAAAAATAATTTTAATTGAAAAACGAATATGACGGTTCAATAGAGATCTACTGATACACACATATGTATATGATACATTGAAGAAACCGAGTTTTTATTCATAATTAAAATGGTTTACTTCAATGTTTCAACTAGTATATTTTTGTTTAGGAAAATAGTAATAAATAATCATCCAGTTCACTTTTCATTTTAACAATTTAACTTTGAAACTGATGTGAAAAAATATCCGTTTTCAGGTTCTGAGTTTAATAGATTCACATCCAGTAAAACTAATGAAAAAGAGGGAAGCTAAGATCTCAACTGGTGATACAAAATATTTCTGTCCCAAAAGTTTCAGATATCTTTTAGTCTTCCAGATAGTTCTATTTTGCTATTCCGGAAACGTTTTTCTGCTCAAATTTAATAATTGCTAATGTTGCACAAGGATGAAGTATACTGTCCACGTTATAAAAAATCAGGTATTCTTTTACTTGGGAAGTTAGGTATACATACTGTTATGACTTGTGAGATACAATAAATGAATATAACTTGTAAAATCAGTCTCTGACGTTCCTAGTGAAACACAAAGAAATTAATTGAAACAGGCATGGGACCGAAAAGTTGTTAAGAATAGAGCACTGTAAGCATTTCACACTGAAAATCGAAGAACGGTATGGTTGACTATAACATAACCTAAGAAAAGTTTTTGAAACTGCATCATTGTTCCAGTTGTATAAAGCTAGCTTCAAATCAGTTCCGCTACTATTGTTTTCTTTTTTTCCGACGAAAATAAGTTATTGTCTCTACTAATTCTAACAGAAGGAATAGTTTATTTGAAAAATTGAAAAATTTGATTCACTTTCAGGATTTTCGGACTAATTTACCTCAAAATAAATAAACGATGGCAATGAAACTGAAACTGTAATGATAAACCATACTTGTCAAAAATCGGGCCGGCCCGGGCCTAAATTTCTCTTGGCCCGGCCCGGCCCGGCGGCCCGGATTCAAAAATGGGTACCCATTTTTACCAATTTTTTTTTGAAATTTTTCGAAAAAAAACAGTAAAAATGCTTAAATTATCATACATATTCACATTTTGATTCAATTTTAAATGTTTATTCGAAAACTATACTTTTTTCAAAAAATATCAAAAAATTTCCAAAAATTTCAAAAAATTTCAAAAAATTTCCAAAAATTTCCAAAAAAATTCAAAAACTCAAATTGTTTTGGAAAAATGTTTCAAAACGGGCCGGGCCGAGATTTTTCCTGATTTCGGCCCGGCCCGGCCCGGCCCGTGACAAGTATGTGATAAACAACAAAACTTTGGTAAGCGTGTGTAGAAGATTGGTTAAATGTAAAACTTGCTCACAAAATATTGAATTTGAAACAGAAAAAAATCCGCCGAAGCTCGAAAATTTGAATCCCTGCTAACAATTTGAAATATAAGAAAGGCAAAATTTGGAAATTTTTATTTTCGTTTTAACTTCTTTGAAGTTTTGTAATTTTTATGTTGAAGCCCAGAAAATTCCTCAAAATGAAAATTTTAAACAAAACTGAGAAAATTCTCGTATGCAAGCGTTAAAAATCAGGAAATAATTAGAAAACGAGAAAAATGCGCCAATCATGAGATGCTCTCTCAGTTTTGAAGTACAGTATTATGCATACGGTATTATAGCCTATCACCATTGACAAAATAAATACGTGAACTTTATTCGAATATCAGAAACAGAATCGGCAACGTCGCCAACTCTGTGAAAAACAATTGAACTGGAGGAAAAATATAAAAACACGTGAACTACACAGGAAAGAAAAGAATTTTCAGAATCGGCAAAGTTGCCGATCCTGTTAATAAAAGATATTCCAAAACATTTAGAAACGTGAACTTGGTGACAGTAGAGAGAGTACTTCGTGGATAGAATCGTTCTCCGAAATCGTGAAAACTGTCGATAAAATAAAGTAGATGCCGACGATATATATTAGATGGGTGTCATACACTTTTATGCCGCAAAAGAAAACGAAAAATATCTCCTAACACTACCGCAGAATGAGAAATGAATTTTCTTCGCATTCAAATAAATATCATGGAATAAAAACCGTTTAAAAAATATTAACGTGCCCTAGATTTGTAGAAACGCGGTTCTAGAGCAATGTTTTTCATTCTCGCACTAATGCAAAACTATTTGAAAGCGATTTTCTCGCGGACAGGTAAGTCGTATACAACATTATACAAATTCATATTGCAGGACCCAAATTATCAGTTTGTCAGTCTATTTTTGAATCAATAACTAGAAGTGTTGGTTTATCACTCACTTAATTTTGATACAATTGGAATAAAACTTCACAAAGGTTAGTAACAGAAAAGAAAGTTTTCTATAAACCATTATTATTTCAGACAACTTAGACGTGTATGACACCCATCTAATATATATCGTCGGCATCTACTTTATTTTATCGACAGTTTTCACGATTTCGGAGAACGATTCTATCCACGAAGTACTCTCTCTACTGTCACCAAGTTCACGTTTCTAAATGTTTTGGAATATCTTTTATTAACAGGATCGGCAACTTTGCCGATTCTGAAAATTCTTTTCTTCCCTGTGTAGTTCACGTGTTTTTATATTTTTCCTCCAGTTCAATTGTTTTTCACAGAGTTGGCGACGTTGCCGATTCTGTTTCTGATATTCGAATAAAGTTCACGTATTTATCAATGATGTGAAGTTTCAGAAAACGTAGGCTTTATATGAGGTGGAACTGGAAACAACCCATAGTGGTTATTTTACTGGAACTCCCCAACAGAATTATCTTAATTTGCTCTGATCGCAACTTTTTCTGTGAAAAAACATTGAATTTTCAGGAAAAATGCAATTTTTTGCAAAAAAGAAATTATCCTGTGAGCAGCCACAGAAATTTTTAGCTTTTTCGTATTTTGTTAATCAAAATTAAAACTTTCCAAATTCTGCCTTTCTTATATCGCCAAAATCATTTCTCGAAATTTCTGGAATTTTCTGGTTGTTATCACCCGAGTCTTTCCTGTCTTTCAGTTTGAAGTTATTTCCCATTTATTCCATTACGGTAGCTACAGTAATCCCACAGTAATCTGGTACCCACGGTCCAAAAAATTCAAGCGCACGGAGGTTCATGTGTGTACACCCAAATATGTTTTCAAACGGTTCAGAGAGAAAACAGTTATTTGGAGAGAAGCACCGGGCGGGCCGACAGAACTATTTAGTAAGACATAAAAAGAAAACTCTTCATTACTCATTTGAGTCATAATGAGTTAGATCTCCTGCAATGCCAAGAATAACGGAACAGTACGCAAAAAAAAACTTTAATTTAAGTTTTTGAAACATAGAAAAACAACTTTCTGTAGTCTCTACCACGAGTGTTTTTCTACTGTTTCCTGAAAATAGTTTTAACTGAATGTTATTTTTTTCAGAGTTTATTTCAAAATCGAGCTTCACGGCCATGTTATGATTATATTTTGCACAGATACTGATAGAAATTATTTTTTTACATAAATAAGATTTTATTGAAAATACTAGAACAACACCCCCACTGAATACATTTTCAGTTCAAAAAAAAATTATCATATTGAAACAGTTATTTTTTCTCTGATGTGAGAATTCAAGACATTTTATCGCAGGTTGAGCAAAATAACGTGAATTACTTTGGGGTTGCTTGTGAAATATGAGTTCGAAAGCCACCTTTGAAAAAGTGTACTTTTTATTCCGATAGTACTAAAATTGAAGGGAATTTCTGGTAAAACAAACAGACCAGGTACAACAAAACAAATGAAATGGTGATGAAGATAGTGGATTAAAGATTTCTTGAAACAGGTTTGTATTTTTTATTGTGTTGTTCTAATTAAGAAGACTTAGGATTTCACTACTTCCCAGATGATTTCAAGATGTCTAAAAATTTTTAACGAAAAAAATGAAGTGAGAAGAAAGTCAAGAACTCAAACCATTTGTAGGAAGTAACTTATCGATAAATCAAACAATTGAAACATAATTTCTTCAAATTTAAAGCGTACATTTTATTCACTGAGTTTTACGGTGTTGTGCATTTTTGAAAAACTCAGCTAGGCATCAGATAAAATATGAATAATGGGAAACAAAGGTGTTAATAGCAGATTGATCAGCAAAGAAGCGAGAAAAAGTTTTGACTATTCAAACCCTGTGAATCAATATTATGTTCATTGCGAGGTAATCGAGAGTTTCCTGAAACAGAAAAAAAATGTATCTGCTGGCACTCCATTATCTCAAAAAGTAACTAATTCTGCTACACTCTTTTCATGGAAAACATTTATTTTTAATGTTCTTACACTGTTTTCTATCATTTAGCAACACACTTTTATTTTGCCTGTTTCTGTTTCCGAAGTTCCAGATATCTCACAGCAATTTTTGAAAAAACAATTCGTAGATTTCTATTATTCGTATTTAGGATACTTATAAATTTTATGATCTATAACATATAAATACGAGGATACAGTATACTTCCCAGTGAACCTAATTTTCACCACTTGTCATTTACTAAGGTATCGGGTATACACTTGGGTATACTGTTAGCAGAATAGTTAAGGTATACGTAATATCCCTAATTCATTGCTATCTTACAGTATCCATCTCGTCTTAAATATTGTGGGCGTGTCAGATGTAGGTGGGCTCCTCCCACAATATATCGTAGTCATGTTGGTCAGACGGTTTTCTTGTCATTTGCTCATTTTTTGTTGTAGTGGACGATGAGTTGTTTTTTCTAGATCCCCTTCCATTTTATTAGTTTGTGCTTAAATTCCACTCACATATTATCTCTGTTTCATTTTCATTTCTTTATGTTTCTATTGATACCGATTTTAGTGAATAAATTTTTTAGCGATTCTTAGTTTTCAGAAATGTATTCCAATCATCTTCCCCAGTACTCATCAGCAGGGTCGACGGATCCAATGTGGCTGAATCAACAAGTGATGTGGAATAACGGCCAATACCTAAGGTTCTGAACGATCCCAACAATATCAGAGTAGCATTGCAAGATGAAAAAGAGTGGAAGGAGCTGCATGAGTTGGGCAACGAGATGCTAGTTTTATCAGTCGAAGGTAATTTTTCTATAATTATCATTTTTCTTAATTATCCTTTTACAGAATGCTATTCCCACAACTCAACTACCTGGTCTCTGGTCTCAATATACACGAAAACTACACATTGGCCTAAAACTCAAGCGACTTAACAACAATATCTTGAAACGCGTTGAGGGGGGTTGGGAAGAAAGAAAAATTAAAGTGAAGGCGTCTTGGGAGAGCAATGAGATATTTTCGGATACTTGTAAAGGGCGCTTATGGATGGAGGGTGGAGTATTTTTCAAGACAGCTAAAATCTATTCTGAAAAGAAAAGAACCAGAATAGTGACAGAGACTGAGGAGAAAAGACAGGAAGGACTTCTTATCAACACCCGCTGCCGCTATATTCCAGTCCTCAGTATCTATTCCGAGAAATCTGAAATTGCCTCTAGGCAGCTCCTCAAATCATTCGAAATCGATGAAACACAGTTTGTTGCAGTCACTTTTGTGAAGGTATCATTTTCTTGTTCTCTTGCTAAATCGCATAGCATTTTTTTCAGAACTCCGCTGTGGTAAACTGGAAAACTGCAAAAAACAAATTCGCTAGAGTTGACTTTAAGGAGAATTTGATGAAGAATAGGAAGCGTGATTCTAAGGAATCGGAGGACGATTCTGGAATCTTATCGGCGAACACCGCATCGCCATTGGACTCCCAGTCACCAATAGTTGCAAAGATAAGACATGCTACCGTATCCACAATGGGCGTTCCTCAAAGTAATGGGAACTCTAATCTGGAATTATTGTTGACTCATGGACCCTCAACCTCCACAGTCGCACATTATGCTCCCAATTTTTCGAATTACAATGTGGCTCCCGGAGTTTCAGCAACAGTAAGCAACGGAGTACCTCAGTACTCGATGAATGTCTATAGACCACTCGAACAAGCGGCCATGGCTACCAATAGTTTGCTCATTCCATGTCAAAGGCAACCAATTTCATACAGAGCCGTACATCACAATATGGAACAAGCGGGACACCAAGAAAACACTCGGCCTACTGGACCATCCAATAAGTCATCGTAGGATAATAATAATGTGACTCTCGATTTCACTCAAAACTCCAACTATCAATTTTGAATATAAATAGGACCTGATCTTTATTAATTGTATTTTAACTGTTCCACATAATATAGGATTACATAAATAAGTAAATTTAGTGATTCCAAATATCTACCAGAAAACATGTCTTTGAGACCAACTTCTGAGTTTCATCTGTCTGTTGTTTTTTTTCTAGATTCCAGTATAAGGAGACCACTTTCTAAGATTTGAGAAAATGGAGCTTTGATGCTGACGTTCTCAGTTAGTTTCTTTGATTTTCAAAACAAAATTCACAGTTTCATCCTGCTCATTTCCCTGACATCTCATGGGTTATCAGTTTCCAGTAACAGATGAGTTTTCATTGCTGCAGTAGGTAATACATAAATTTTTTCAGTGGATGAGAAATGTGGAGGTAAACACAACAATATAAGAACATGTCTCCAAAAATTAAAAAGACAACCTGAAACTGAAAAATTCATGTGAAAAATTGAACACTATTACCAACACTACCACTATCTGGACTCCTTGGATTTCTTTATTATTTCATGTTCAATGTTTCACTGTTCCTTAGTTCCTTCATTTCTCAACTCTTTCCAGCTTTTTCGTTTTCATTTGGCCCTCAATCCACTAGTTTTATACAATTTCATTCAACTTCATAGAACTTTTTTCAGAAATGTTACATTTCAGATGACATGAAGTTACTTGATTGTTTATCGTGTTACCATAGAAGAATTCTGAAAATCTTTAATTTTTTAATTTTTTATTGTTTCTAGCAGTTTATCAATTTTCACAGTTTCAGGGTAATGTTGTTTGACCACACTTCGGAGCAGGGGTCGATTATGTAGAAGTTCACAACACGCACTCACTTTTTATGATGTTCCAATTTGTTTGAAGTTTCAGAGAGAGCTAATTCTGATTGAGGGGCCGGATTCCTTACAATTTCATTATTTCAAAAAAGAATGTCGACACTATAAGAGTGATTCAGACACAACCGTTTTACATGTAACAGTGAGGAAAATCAGTGGTAATGAAATCATAATTAAGTCAATGACCAGATTTTATTAGTTTACCGTAACAGTAACTACTCTTGTTTGAAAGTTTGAATTACATAAGTTTCGATGTAGATGTACTCTTCCCATCTTTATTGGTTTTCATTCGGACCCAACCCGTTAGTTTTATACAATTTCACTCAACTATAACGTGTTTCAGAAATGAATGAAGTAGACATGAAGTTACTTGATTGTGATCATTGTTTCTCAGGAAGTTCTAGCACAGTGTACACAGGAAAATGTATTTTAGGCTACGCATTTTGTGTATCATAATCGATTTTATGAAGTACCTGCCCGATTAGCTGATGTGTTATGATAATTGAATCAACAGAAGCATTTTCATTTTTATTATTTGTCTGCTAAGTCAATAACCAGGTTACATTAGTTTACCGTAACAGTGACTACTTTTGTTTGAAAGTTAGAATTACATGTGATATATGCTCTCAGGCTGACATTTTATATGACATGAATTTACTTGATTGTGAATTTTTTTGCCATCATAAGGAATCTGAAAATCTTTAATTGTTTCACTTCTTTTGTTTCAATCCCATTTTTAGTTTTTACAGTTTCATGGTAAAGTTGTTTGACCCCATTTCGGGGCAAGCAACCAATTTGTTTGAACTACCGTTAAGCTTCATGGAGAATGTATTTCGAGCGCATTTTGCGGCAACGCATTTTGTGTTTCATAATCGATTTCATGAAGTACTAACCTGTTGGCTTCTGATCCGTTTGGTGATAATATAGTTAAATCAATAACCAGATTTCATTAGTTTACCGTAACAGTGACTACTATTATTAGACAGTTCGAATACGTTTCGATTCTCTCAGACCAGAGGTACGAATTACTAGAAACGGTGACTACTAGGTTCGATTCTGCTCAAACCTGTCTGAGAATTTTTCGTTTTTTTTCCAAGTAAGGGTATTTTCAATTGAAATTGTAGTACCAATCCCCACATTTGCAATCACTCGTGAAAACAGAACTAATGGAACAGTGAAGTTTTTAAATCAAAGAACAGCATTTCAAGTGTTACAGCTATTATTCTCTGTTACTATGAAAACAAAAATATAGTGAAACTATAAGTTCATTGAAACGGTTACAATTTCCAAGATTGAATATGATAGCTTTCAATGTAGTGTAACAATTGCGTGCATTGTATTTCATGGCAATGGGAATGGAGGAAAAATGAATGATCAACACCATAAACTGATCATGAATCATCTGAAGATCAAGAAATCAAATCCATGATTTGACAATTTTCCAAGAAAGGTCGAAGTGAACAGTATTCTAGAAGTAAAAGTGTTAAAACAGTGAAATGTAGAAAAACACATAAAATAATCAAAATTGTTTCAGAATTTCGATATATTTGAGGTGCAGCATTAGCTAAACAGTGGGCATTCTGGATAATTCATCTCAATGAACACTACAAACTATACAAATAAATTCCGCCTTGTCTTAAGGATTCATTTCAATAACATCTTGAACTTATTAATAGATTTGAACAGAATCGAACCTAGCAGTCACCATTATGGAAACAAAAGTATAGTAAGAAATATAAATTAACTGGAACAGTCACGGTTTCAGTGTTCGAGTAGGACAGTGTTCGATGTAGAGAAACTATTGCGTCAAGAGTCAATAAGTAAAAATGTTAAAAACAGAGAAAAAACGTAGAAAAACATGAAGTAATCAAATTTGTTTCAGAATTTCGATAAATTTGAAGCACAGCACTAGTTCATCAGTACGCAGAAGAATTTATCGTAATGGACTCTACAAGCTATAAAAACCAGGGTTGGGAAATTCCGGGCTGGCCCGGCCCGGCCCGTCAGCCCGGATTCAAAAAATTTGCACCATTTTTTCACAAATTTCTGCAAAATTTTCATTTTAAAAAAGTCAGAATTCTCAAAATTTCTCATACGCTAATGTTTTTACCGATATTCTAAAACACAGCCGAAAAATCCACTTTTTTGCAAAAAAAATCAAAAAAAACTCAAAATTTTTTCAAAAAATTTCAAATTTCTACAGGAGCCGGGCCGGGCCGGGCCGGGCCGAGAAAAATTTCTCAGTCGGCCCGGCCCGGCCCGGAATTTCCAACCCTGATAAAAACAATTTCAGCACTGTCATGAGGATTTATTTCAGTATCATTTTGAACTTATTCAAACCATATCCCAATTAAAATTTGATAACTTATGGCAAAATCATGTTCTGATAAATTTGCAACTCATCAGTTTTCAAAAAAGTGCAGTGTCTTACAAAGCGGAATTATCGATTACAATTACTACTGTGGTTATGATACTTTTCTATGTTATCAATGGAGGCTGTCTAGTGAGTTTGTTACTTGATAATAGAAGTTTTTTGTTTAAATTTTTATTTCCAGATAATTTATGTCCTGTACTATGGTACAAGTTCATATTTCTCATTTTTGGTTATCGTGAAAGCGTTTGCAAACGACGCGGAGACTTGTGTTGTTCCGTGGATATTCTATTTGACTCATCCGGTATTCAAGAAGAAAGCAATCAGTGGTGACTTGGTATTTTCTACGAGTTCTTTCAAGAGACGGATTAATAATAGTTGATTATTTTGAATAACAACGTATCTTAATTAATGGATTTTCTTCCCTTTATTAAACAGAAATTTTTTAAAGCATTTTTCGCTTCTACAGCTCGATAATGCGATCATTCGTTGCCTAATTTCAAAAGGTGATGGATAAAATGGTTTCTTCACATCGAACACTCTCATATTCAATATCTGATATTGTAACCGTTTCAATAAACTATTAGTTTCACTACAATGACTTTATTGCTTTGATTGTGAGATAATTTGCACTTTGTGAAGTAATGAAATTCATGAAATAAAACTGGGCTAAGGTGTTAAAAAGCGTAAAATGCTATTGAAATAAATCCTCATGACAGTGCTGAAATTGTTTTTATAGTTTGTAGTGCACATTGAGATGAATTCTCGCGTTTGATCACTGTTGAGCTAATGCTGTGTCTCCAATTTATCGAAAGTCTGAAACAAATTTGAAGAGATTACGTTTTTTCAACTTTTTTCTCTGTTTTAACACGTTTACTTCTAGAATACTGTTCTCGTTTTAACCAATAAGTTTATCTTTTTTTTGCAGATTCACTCAATTTTTACCATGTCAGTCTGTCATTGTCAGTCTACATCTAAACTGTGGGAACGATGCAAATCATTTCGAAAAGAAGTGTAAATTTATAGTTCTACTATATTTTTGTTTTATAGTAACGTTTCAACAAAAACACTGTGAATTGCTGTAAGTTGATTTAAAAACACCACTGTTTCATAAGTTATGTTTCCACGAGTAATTGCAAATGTGGGGATTTGTGAAAAAATTCTGACTTATTTAAAAATTCCCTTTTCTTGGAAAATTGTCAAACCATGGATTTGATTTCTTGATCTTTAGATGATTCAATTGTAGAAGCGCGGGATAGTTCGCAATTGTGTGAATTTATCAGAACATGATTTTGCCATAAGTTATCAAATTTTAATTGGGATATGGTTTGAATAAGTTCAAAATGATACTGAAATAAATCCTCATGACAGTGCTGAAATTGTTTTTATCAGGGTTGGAAATTCCGGGCCGGGCCGGGCCGACTGAGAAATTTTTCTCGGCCCGGCCCGGCCCGGCCCGGCTCCTGTAGAAATTTGAAATTTTTTGAAAAAATTTTGAGTTTTTTTTGATTTTTTTTGCAAAAAAGTGGATTTTTCGGCTGTGTTTTAGAATATCGGTAAAAACATTAGCGTATGAGAAATTTTGAGAATTCTGACTTTTTTAAAATGAAAATTTTGCAGAAATTTGTGAAAAAATGGTGCAAATTTTTTGAATCCGGGCTGACGGGCCGGGCCGGGCCAGCCCGGAATTTCCCAACCCTGGTTTTTATAGCTTGTAGAGTCCATTACGATAAATTCTTCTGCGTACTGATGAACTAGTGCTGTGCTTCAAATTTATCGAAATTCTGAAACAAATTTGATTACTTCATGTTTTTCTACGTTTTTTCTCTGTTTTTAACATTTTTACTTATTGACTCTTGACGCAATAGTTTCTCTACATCGAACACTGTCCTACTCGAACACTGAAACCGTGACTGTTCCAGTTAATTTATATTTCTTACTATACTTTTGTTTCCATAATGGTGACTGCTAGGTTCGATTCTGTTCAAATCTATTAATAAGTTCAAGATGTTATTGAAATGAATCCTTAAGACAAGGCGGAATTTATTTGTATAGTTTGTAGTGTTCATTGAGATGAATTATCCAGAATGCCCACTGTTTAGCTAATGCTGCACCTCAAATATATCGAAATTCTGAAACAGTTTTGATTATTTTATGTGTTTTTCTACATTTCACTGTTTTAACACTTTTACTTCTTGAATACTGTTCACTTCGACCTTTCTTGGAAAATTGTCAAATCATGGATTTGATTTCTTGATCTTCAGATGATTCATGATCAGTTTATGGTGTTGATCATTCATTTTTCCTCCATTCCCATTGCCATGAAATACAATGCACGCAATTGTTACACTACATTGAAAGCTATCATATTCAATCTTGGAAATTGTAACCGTTTCAATGAACTTATAGTTTCACTATATTTTTGTTTTCATAGTGATGTGTATATTTAGCGATTCACGTTCTCGAGCACAATATTTTTTCTGTTTTGGGAAAATGATGAAGAGACATATTTTTATAGTTGTGTTATTTGTTTTAGGTAGTCCACGTGAATAATACTAAAAACTATGTATTCCAAGCTAGCTCTCCAAAAATACATCTGTGGCTTCAACATAAATTTATGAAAACTAGTTAAAGCATATTTTTCTCGTTGTTAGTTAAAACTTTTTCAGTTTCACTAAGGATGTATATCACTAAATTCTGCGTCTTCGAGAATTCTAGTAACATTGGGTTTTCAGTTTACAAGTACATAGATCGAATCTGCAAAAAATTGTAGTAACGGAATGTTATGATCAGTTGTGCGGAATTCCGACTTTCGGATAAGGAAGTTTATTTCCGACTTCCGTCATTCCATAATTGTAGAATTTCCGAAAAGCATATTTTGCAGAAATACAAGGAAAAATGGTCTAAAAGGACAGAAAGCTTTTCTTCGGTGAAAACTAATTTCTTACTTATTTTGCCGAATTTTATGAACTTTTTCTTGAAGTTTTAAAATTTTTGCAAAAAAATCTACTTCCGACTTCCGTTTTAGAAAAAAATCACTTCCGCACAACTCTGGTCTTGATATTTCTATAAGAACACCTAATTTATACTGTTTCTCATTGGTTTCTAACTATTTTCTTTAATTCATTGGACAATAAACTGAGTATAGAACTTGGCTGAAAAAATTTGATAAAACATTATTGAGTTTCAAGTGGCAGTTACTGATGTCAGTAGACATTATGAATAATTGCATTTCTTGTCCCCTTAATTCATATCTCCTTGTAACCGAAATATTTAAACTTTGCTCCAATCATAATACACTTATTTTTAGGCTAACCGTGTTATGAAACAATTCTCCTTATTTTATTCCCCTTGGTTTTTGTGTTGTCATGCACCTGCCCTCCCCGTGGCACAACATCGTCAACATTTCAGTTTTAAACTGAATCATTCCAGCTGCAAAATTGGTCAATTTTTGAGCATAGAAGTGAGAAGACTAACCAGTTATTAAGGGTTGCACCTGTCTTCGAGTTAGAAAATTCGTGATTTATTCTGTTCATTTCATCCAATTTCAAACTTCAGTTACATGTCTTCCAACTCAACTTTATGGCCGAATACTATCCATTTCAATGAGACTTATATAAACTACCGTATCCAATGGAACGGTTGGCCTCAAATATGTGCAGTCCTTCCCTGGATTTACATACTTCCAAGTTTCCACGTCATCTGTAAGATATTTTCAGTCTACCTATCTGCTAACTGGACCCGACCGTAGCCAGGATTGAATCAACATGTATTTCTAGTAATTTCCTTATCACAACTCACTGTTTTCATATTTTTCTTATTCGATTGGTTTATGGTTCGACTTCCGTCTACCGGGTTGTTCACTTCATGGTGTGCTTCAATTGAGCCAAATCATTTTTTGAAGTTTATATTCATGATGGCGTATTACACAAATTATTGCGCAATGATTTTTCCGTTTCTGATGCCTGTGGTGAGGTTGGTGGTGGTCTCGTTTCCAAGGAATCATTTTAAGGTGAGGATGACCCAGGGGGGAAGACCTGGAATAGTTGGAAATCATAAATCTGTTCATATATAGAATTTCGTACCGACAGAAATTAACAGTAAGTATCTTGGCATTGTTGAACCAACATTGTTTCTGTAACATAACTTTTCGGTTTCATTGAAATAACTTATGTGCTGGAAGTTTTCCAAAAGCGCTTCGTTGACAATTAAAGCGATTCGTTGACAACTAAACACTAAAAAAATTGCACAATGACCGAAAATTTGTTTAAATGTAGAAAGTATTAATTCTGTTTAAATAATTCGCAAATTATTTCATTTTTGGCATTCGGGTTCGAACTTTCCGAAGTATTAACATTCAAAACATTAACTAGAAGTAAGCTTTTTTTGAAACAGAAAATTTATGGCTTGATGGCATTCCGAAAAAAGAACGCGGTGCTTCCGATTGTATGCGTGATAGTTTAGACCAGCACTGTTTTTGGAACAAGAATTTCCGGTTCCATTTCAAAAATTTATGTTCATAAAATTTCCTAAAACCGATTAGGTAGTCGACTTTAGAACTCGGAAGAATAAAACTCTGATAAATAAAAACTGTGACAATACAGAACAGACAATGATAGAACTGAACAGAGTGGAGCTACAAAAAAATGATACAGCTACCAAATAGAACCCATAAGCATTTTCAAAACAAGAACTAGAGTTCTATTCTGTAAAAGTTCCATTGTGTTCGGTTCTATTTTGTTGGGGCTCTAACTTTCACTGTTCCAGTTTGTAACAGTTCTATTGTTGTTTGTTCTATATTGTCACAGTTCTATTTTTTCCGAGTTCTAAAGTCAAATACCGACCAAAGGCAAAATAATTGTATTCAAAACATTAACTAGAATTATAAGTCTTTTCTGAAACATAACATTTATGACATTTTGGAAAAAATAACCCCGGTGTTTCCGATTCCAGATGTGTGACAGTTTAGGCCAACATTGTTTTTGCAACAAGAATTTTAGGTTTCATTTAATAAGTTTATGTTACTCAAAGTTTCCACAACCAATTTTCTCATCTCATGTTCATAGTCAGTGTTCCAGCAGAGTCAGGTTCGAAGCATTGAGGGTTCCATTTTCTGTCCTGCTGTAATATGGGTGATGCCTCTAACCCGAATCACAACTGGCACTAATTAGAGCACAATATGAATTGACGGTTCAGCTTCCCTTTGATGAGATTAAGGACAGCACCGTGATATAAACTCTTTCAAAATGCAAATTTCGGAAATGAAACTGTGCCCATTGTAACATTTTAGTGACTTGAAATATAATTCCTCTCTGTAACAGAAATCATATGACTTGTCGGCATTACGGACTCAATAAAAATATTGTTTTGAAACAAAGAAAGCTCATCTATTGGCGCAGAAGAGTATCAGTTTATAAATAGACCTCATGAAACAGCTTTCGTTTTCCACTAACTACTTTTCCGCGTTTAACAATTACAGGTATTTCTCATTCCAGTTTTTATAACATACTAAAACAGTATTCTAAATCTTTTCAAATTTCTTTACTTTTTCAAAATACCCATAAACTGATCACAAATCCCGCATAACCTAATTTCTATTTAAATTCAATTTGCAGATAAACTCAATTCTCCTGCGCGTCAGTGTGCCTCTCATCTGGCTCTACCCCCTCTGTTTCACCTTTTTCCTTATTCCAGCAGTTGGTGTTTGCCGTCAAATTAGTAGTCCATATCCGTTGGGTGCTATTCATATTTATTATGCAAATGCTGCGTTTGGGGTAAGTAGAAGTCATAGGCAAAAAAAACATTCAAAAATTTATCCTCAAATATTTTGTGATCTCGTTGAAACCGGTGATGTTTGATAACTGTGATCATAGAAAGTGCTTCAAACCTAGCAATTTTTAAAGTAAAGTTATAATTACCACTTTCAAAAAAATTTGCAAATGAAAACTCAAAGAACAAATTGAGTCACCGCGCGCCAAAGACACCCCAGCCCCCAAATTTTCACTATTTCCAGCTCCGAAACTCATATTTCTACCTCTACAACACTATTGCATGGCTCACACTCGCAATTCTGGCCAATATTCTTCTATTCTTTAAAGTTGCAAAGGCCAGAGCGCAACTCATCAGTTTTCAAAAAAGTGCAGTGTCTTACAAAGCGGAATTATCGATTACAATTACTACTGTAGTTATGATACTTTTCTATGTTATCAATGGAGGTTTTATAGTGAGTTTGTTACTTGATAACAGAAATTATATTATCTACATTTTTATTTCCAGATAATTTATGTCCTGTACTATGGTACAAGTTCCTATTTCTCGTTTTTGGTTATCGTGAAAGCGTTTGCAAACGACGCGGAGACTTGTGTTGTTCCGTGGATATTCTATTTAACTCATCCGGTATTCAAGAAGAAAGCAATCAGTGGTGACTTGGTATTTTCTACGAGTTCTTTCAAGAGACGGATTAATAATAGTTGATGTTTTGTTATTATTTTGTGAATATGTAACAATGAATGTAAAATCAGAGGATATTCTTCACTTTTTTAAACAGAAAAAAATTAATAGCATTTTTTTCTTCTACAACTCGAATGAAAAACGTAATCTTATCAAATTTGTTTCAGAATTTCGATAAATTGGAGACACAGCATTAGCTCAACCGTGATCAAACGCGAGAATTCACCTCAATGTGCACTACAAACTATAAAAACAATTTCAGCACTGTCATGAGGATTTATTTCAATAACATTTTACGCTTTTTAATACCTTAGCCCAGTTTTAATTTCATTACCTCATGGTAAATCATGTTCTGATATATTCACATTATTGCAAACTATCCCGCGCTTCTACAATTGAAGCAATAAAATCATTGTAGTGAAACTAAAAGTTTATTGAAACAGTTACAATTTCAGAGGTTGATTATGACAGTGTTCAATGTAAAGAAACCATTATATTTATCACTTTTTGAAAGTTTGAAATGACTGATCACGTTATCGAGTTGTAGAAGAAAAAAATGCTATTAATTTTTTTCTGTTTAAAAAAGTGAAGAATATCCTCTGATTTTACATTCATTGTTACATATTCACAAAATAATAACAAAACATCAACTATTATTAATCCGTCTCTTGAAAGAACTCGTAGAATATACCAAGTCACCACTGATTGCTTTCTTCTTGAATACCGGATGAGTCAAATAGAATATCCACGGAACAACACAAGTCTCCGCGTCGTTTGCAAACGCTTTCACAATAACCAAAAACGAGAAATAGGAACTTGTACCATAGTACAGGACATAAATTATCTGGAAATAAAAATGTAGATAATATAATTTCTGTTATCAAGTAACCAACTCACTATAAAACCTCCATTGATAACATAGAAAAGTATCATAACTACAGTAGTAATTGTAATCGATAATTCCGCTTTGTAAGACACTGCACTTTTTTGAAAACTGATGAGTTGCGCTCTGGCCTTTGCAACTTTAAAGAATAGAAGAATATTGGCCAGAATTGCGAGTGTGAGCCATGCAATAGTGTTGTAGAGGTAGAAATATGAGTTTCGGAGCTGGAAATAGTGAAAATTTGGGGGCTGGGGTGTCTTTGGCGCGCGGTGACTCAATTTGTTCTTTGAGTTTTCATTTGCAAATTTTTTTGAAAGTGGTAATTATAACTTTACTTTAAAAATTGCTAGGTTTGAAGCACTTTCTATGATCACAGTTATCAAACATCACCGGTTTCAACGAGATCACAAAATATTTGAGGATAAATTTTTGAATGTTTTTTTTGCCTATGACTTCTACTTACCCCAAACGCAGCATTTGCATAATAAATATGAATAGCACCCAACGGATATGGACTACTAATTTGACGGCAAACACCAACTGCTGGAATAAGGAAAAAGGTGAAACAGAGGGGGTAGAGCCAGATGAGAGGCACACTGACGCGCAGGAGAATTGAGTTTATCTGCAAATTAAATATAAAAAGAAATTAGGTTATGCGGGATTTGTGATCAGTTGGGAATTTTGAAAAAGTAAAGAAATTTGAAAAGATTTTGAATACTGTTTTAGTATGTTAATAAACTGGAATGAGAAATACCTGTAATTGTTAAACGCAAAAAAGTAGTTAGTGGAAAAAGAAACCTGTTACACGAGTTCCACTTATAAACTGATACTCTTCTGCGCCGATAACATTTCGTAAACTTTTAGTCAAAAATAATAGCCGTAACGTTGCCAAGCAGTACTTTTTCTGTTACAGAGAGGAATTATATTTCAAGTCACTGAAATTTTTCAATGGGCACAGTATTTGTATTGTACTTTCATTAAAACCTAAAAAGCTTGAACCCGAAGTTTGCATTTTGAAAGAGTTTATATCACGGTGCTGTCCTTAATCTCATCAAAGCGAAGCTGAACCGTCAATTCTTTTTGTGCTCTAATTAGTGCCTGTTGTGATTCGGGTTAGGGACACTAGCCATATTACAGCAGGACAGAAAATGGAACCCTCAATGCTTCCGACCCTGACTCTGCTGGAACATTTACTACATATGCAAATGCCGAGAAGATTGGTTGTGGAAAATTTCATGAACATAAATATATTAAATAAAACCGAAAATTCTTGTTGCAAAAACAATGTTGGCCTAAACTGTCACACATCTGGAATCGGAAACACCGGTGGTTTTTTTTTCCAAAATGACATAATAATCATACATGTTCTGTTTCAGAAAAGGCTTATACTTCTAGTTAATGTTTTGAATGCAATTATTTTGTGTTTGGGCGGTATTTGACATTAGAACTCGGAAAAAATAGAACTGTGACAAAACGAAACTGTGAAAATATAGAACAAACAACAATATAACTGATACCAAGGCTGTCAAAAAGGCCGTGGGGCGATTTTATATCTCAGTTCCCAGCCATGGAAAATTTTCGCTTCATCAGGCGGCCTTGTAGAGGACCAAAAGATTAGTCGATATGCAAAAATTCAGCCCATTTGGTTAATCCGCGGCCGCGACGGCCCTGAAAGCCGAGGGCCGCGGCCGGCCGTGCGACAGCCTTGACTGATACAAACTGGAACAGTGAAAGTTAGAGCCCAGCAAAATGTAACTGAAAACAATGGATTTATGAACATAAATATATTGAATGAAACCGAAAATTCTTGTTGCAAAAGCAGTCTTACAATTAGTCTAATGTATCACTCATCTACATTGGTAACAATCGAAATCCCCGGTTTTTTTGTTGAAAAAAAAATCAAGTCATACATTTTCTGTTTCAAAAACGGCTTATATGTACTTTTAGTTGATTTTTGAATGTTGATAAGTCGCATAACACCAATTGAATTTCGGAAAAGTCTGAAATTTGTGGAAAAAAACTTCCGTCGATAAATAAAAACTTTTCAAGCACAAAATGCGGACCTTGGTCGGCTCGGTCGGTCGGCGGTAAGACCAAACCTGACTGGACCGAATTGAAACTTTAGTTTTCAAAGAATCGCTTTTGGAAAACTTCAAGCACCTAAGTTATTTCAATGAAACCGAAAATTTATGTTACAGAAACAATTTTGGTCCAACAGTGCCAATATAGATCTATGATTACCTATTATTCCAGGTCTTCCCCCCTCCAGGATGGGTCATCCTCACCTTAAAATGATTCCTTGGAAACGATACGACCACCAACCTCACCACAGGCATCAAAAACGGAAAAATCATTGCACAATAATTTGTGTAATATGCCATCATGAAGATAAACTTCAAAAAATGATTCGGCTCAATTGATGCACACCATGAAGTGAACAACCCGGTAGACGGAAGTCGAACCATAAACCAATCGAATAAGAAAAAAATGAAAACAGTGAGTTGTGATAACGAAATCACTAGAAACACATGTTGATTCAATCCTGGCTCCGGTCGGGTCCAGTTAGCAGATAGGTAGACTGAGAATATCTTGCAGATGACGTGGAAACTTGGAAGTATGTAAATCCAGGGAAGGACTGCACATATTTGAGGCCAACCATTCCATTGGATACGGTAGTTCATATAAGTCTCATTGAAATGTATAGTATTCGGCCATAATGTTGAGTTGGAAGACATGAAACTGAAGTTTGAAGTCGGATAGATGAACAGAATAAATCACAAATTCTCTAACTCGAAGACAGGTGCAACCCTTAATAACTGGTTAGTCTCCTCACTTCTATGCTCAAAAATCGACCAATTTTGCAGCTGGAATGATTCAGATTAAAACTGAAATGTTGACGATGTTGTGCCGCGGGAAGGGCAGGTGCATGACAACACAAAAACCAAGGGGAATAAAATAGAGAGAAGTGTTGCATAACACGGTTACGCTAAAAATAAATGTATTATGATTGGAGCAAAGTTGAAATATTTCGGTTACAAGAAGGTATGAATTAAGGGGACAAGAAATGCAATCATTCAAAATGTCTGCTGACATCAGTAACTGCCACTTGAAACTCAATAATGCTTTATCAACTTTTTTGATACTGAGTTCATTGTCCAATGAAATAAAGAAAATAGTTAGAAACCAATGAGCAACAGTATAAATTAAGTGAGTTCTTATAGAAATATCGAGACCAGAGTTGTGCGGAAGTAATTTTTTCTAAAACGGAAGTCGGAAGTAAAATTTTAAAAATGGAAGTCGGAAGTCGAAAGTAGATTTTTTTGCAAAAATGTTAAAACTCCAAGAAAAAGTTCATAAAATTCGCGAAAATCAGTGGGAAATTAGTTTTTGGCTAAAGAAAAGCTTTCTGTCCTTTTAGACCATTTTTTCCATGTGTTTTCGCGGAATTTTTTATTTCCAAACTCCACAGTTATGGAATGGCGAAAGTCGGAAAAAACTTCCTTATCCGAAAGTCGGAATTCCGCACATTTGATCAAAATATTCCGTTACTACAATTTTTTTGCAGATTCAATCTAAACTGAAAACCCAATGTTACTAGAATTCTCGAAGACGCAGAATTTAGTGATCCTTAGTGAAACTGAAAAAGTTTCAACTAACAACGAGAAAAATATGTTTCTTCCAGTTTTCATGAATTTTTGTTAATGTAATTTATTTTAATGTAATTTTATTTGCCCGAAGTTTGCGTCGATGAGGTGTATCTTGGACGCAGCAATTAAATTGGTAGCGTTCAGCTAAAATCATATAAGAATTGGACTTAAAAAAAATTACGTCTTCAACAAATTTTATAGTAGTGTATAAAACATCACGATATTCTAACAGAAATTGTTACTTTTTCTCATCTATTATTATTATCAACCAATACTTTAAAACAATAATTTGTTTTCAAAAACGAATTCTTAAAATTATTGATGAAAACGATATTTGGCACATCGAAACCCGAAATATATAGATTTCTTTCTGATTGAGAATGTTTTTAAAAATTGAGTGATCCCTTTTCGAAAATTATGATTTCTCATAGAAAAATAACTTCTTACATAAAAAGCAAATGCCCAAAACCATAAAAAACTATAAAATAAATGCTCTTCTCTCTCAGTGTGCAACTTTCTCTAGCTCTTGAAACTGTAGAATAATTATCTACTGAATGTGAGTAGCAAAAAAATTAGATTAAACTAATGTGGTCAATTCTCAAAGGTTCCGGACTCTTCAAAACCACACAAGTGGAAACCAATACATTTCCCAACTAAACGTGAAAAATACCTACAAAATAAGGTTTCTTTGCGATTTAAGTGACATTTTTCAGTGATTTTGTTCATGTTTGGTGTCGAAATATCGTGGTTTCCTGTTCTCAAACGCCCCGGAGTCATTCTAAAATGCGGTTCAATGTATTGTTATCAATGAGATAATTACTGTTTAATATATATTTTGAAAGAACATTCATACAGTTTTATTTACTAACGACCTCAAAATCTGACGATCTCAACCAATCCTACAAAAAAAGACGATTGGAGACCCGTTTTCTTCCCAAAAAATGACAGGTAGGTCAAAAATTAGAGCGCGCACACGACACCTAAATAAGAGGACGACTTATTGATTCTCCACTGTCAAGATACCTCATTCTAGGGGTCTGTACATCATTTCCTAGTTTTTTTTCATTTCCCTTTTTTCTTATTTCTGGTGAATATCTGTTGTATTTTTCCAGGAGAACAAAACTCAACTGAAAAATGTACTACCAACTCCAACACTATAAAACCATGGCGTCAAATCTCACGAAGAAATTTCTGAAGGAGGAACGGGAAAACCGTGAGAAGTAAGGGAAATTACCATAATCAACATTTTCCAACAAATGAATTATTTCCAGACAACTCGAACTCCTCTCCATGAAGACCAGATATCACAAAAATCTGGAGAGAGTCGTCAGGAGCCTGCGGGCTGAGAAGCGAGTGAGCGAGCAGTTGAAGAAGAGACTCGACGATGCAAACAAATTGATCAAGTCTCTGAGCGAGCAGAAGGGTTTGACTGGTATCGTGAAACAAGAGATACCTGAGCCAGACACGCCGAGAGTTCTTAGGGAGATCAAAGAGGAGATCGAGGAGCAAGAAGCTGAGGATCAGGATTCCGAGCAGGAAAAGCAGTCTTTTCCAATCAAGAAAAGCCCAGAAACAGTTGCAATTCACTGGTTGAAGAAAGAAAACAAACGATTGGCGCAGGAATTGAAACTTCAGGAGTCGAGATCAAAACCAGAGCCAAAGAAGAATTCCGGGGAATTCAAACCAAAGAAAATCAGATCAAAGAAGAAAAAAGATCAAAAAAGAAAAAGAAATGGAAGAGGTGGAGGGATCGGAAAATCGGATTTTTTGGTTGATATTTAGGATGATTTGGATATATTTATTTTTGATCGTTTTATAATTGTGTTAAATTGTATTTGTCTTGATGTAATAAAATGATAAATCTTCGCATGGAGAAATCGGCGAAAAAGAAAAATCGGCAATTCAACTGATCCACTAAAACTCAGTCACAGATAAGAAGTACGAGAAACGGGATTTATTTATAGAATACAATGTTTGGATACAGATCAATATGGTCGTCCTAAGGAGGAAGACTCAAACAAAACTAGGTGACTTCTACAACGTCCCATATTCGATCCTACAGTCACATACGGGAAGGATCAACTCGCTATCTAACTGCTCGTTACGTATCTACACCAGATATAACTATGTATAATCTGTATCTGAAAATGATAATATTGATCAGACAATCGCCGAAATAACTGTAACACAAGAAAATGAAGTGCAAAAGTGCAGCTAGTGAAACAGGATACAATCATTGGAACAATTCAAGAAGTTTTAATGAAAACTGACGCTAATGGAAAACTATTTTCGGGTTGATATTTTAAAACCAAAAGAAACAGAAATTTTTTAGAAACATTTTTAACAACAATATTTTTCGATTGTTATATCGATTTACTAAGGAACACAGTCTCATCAAGATTATCATGTATCTATTCTGAATGAACCCTTTATAAATTTTAATAAAAACCGTCACGTCGTCTGCTTCCAGTTGTCCAACGCTCCGATATGTTGTTATGTTCCAGAATCTTACGGTGAGTGTAGATAGATGGATTTCGAAGTAATTTTTAATTATTGGAGAGCCGAAACAACTTAATGTAAAAGCATATTCAGTTTCATGAATGTTATGTAACAGAACAAAATGCAATTATTTCTGTTTTGTGATTGTTTCTATAAAACTATTTGGTTTGAGTGTTTATGTTGAGAAAATCTCAACGCGCATTCAACTTCAACATCTTTAAGTTAGTGACAATGCCAAGACTTCGACTTACTAGCAATAGCGTATTACGATGCATTTTATTGAAAACAGTCATGTTTTGAATATTCGCGATAAAATTCATTTTATGAGATTGAATTATTTGAATAGCGTTTTCCTCAATGCTTGCGGCAAACTATATTTTTTGATGTTTCAACAACATCATATAGTTTTCGAACCGAATTCAATAATGTTGGACTATTTGATTTCAATCTCATCTAAACCGTGACGCTGAATTATAACAAACACGGCTCAAACATGTCAGAATCATTGAGCACATATGTAGAATATTTCAAGCGTTCAAGCGTGTGGTCTGATACAGGTAGGAAATTTTTCGGTTTTATAAATCTCAGAAACTTGAAAAATCCCAATGCCAATTATCCAAAATTATCGAAAAATACAGTGCCGTTGAAACCGATTATTTGTATCATTTTATAATCATCCATTAAATTTCTTAGTTCCCATGTTAACAACTTGAAACTGGAAAAAAATAGGTCAGCAAAGATAATTGTTGAGCATACTAAACTGAAAACAAAAAACATGGAACCAGATTACCAAAATGAAAATAAAAACACTTACCACTGTTTTGGTGAGAACGCAAAGTTTCAATCGTTTATATCAGTGACTTCAAGGAGTCTCTCTAATCTTTTTGAATTTTGAAAATAATCGTCTCAAGTCCAAACACAATTTCTGTTCCCGCGATGTCTTTAGAAAGTTGGAAAGTATCAATGCGAGGTATTCGATTGAATAAGTTTAGAAAAAATCAAGATCTCTGTTTCAACTACCTGATAGTATTGGACAGTAGTTTTCAGAGTGTTAGAATTGTTGTCGATAGAACGATTGTGTGTCCTAAAATACGTTTCCTAGCGTTGTCGTTTTCAAATTGCTGAAAACAGTTGTTGAAAACATTCAAGTTCCTGTTCCGAATCTGCCATAAATGGTGTGTTTGATATTTTATAGTTAATGTTTTAATACCACAAAAAATGCAAATTTTTAGAAAATTTTAAAACAATTTCTTTCAAATTGTTTGTTCCAAGCAGTTCTTTTGATTTACTAACAAACACATTCTCATCAAGTTTATCATGCGAATAGCTGTTTTAAATGAACCCTTTCTAAATTTTTATAGAAACTGTCACGTATACTTCCAGTGGTCCTACGTTCCAATATGTTGTTCTGCTTCAGAACCTTATAATGAGTGTAGATAGTTGATTTTCACATTTCCCTATCACTGTTTGATGCTTTCCTTTCCATAAGAGTACGTTTACCAATTTCATAAATACTTTCAAACAATTTGATCAAAATATCAATTGAACAACGAAAAACTAAAAAACATATTCAGTTTCATGAATGTTATGTAACAGAACGAAACATTTTCAATATTGGTTAATTATATGTATGTATGACCAAAAAATCTGATTTGAGTGTTTCTGTTAAAAAACCTTGACGTGCATTCAATTTTAAAACTGTTATGTTGCTGATTGTGAGGATGCCAAGATTTCGTCTTACTATACAATATCGCGTTTTGTACAAATCTCACTATCCTGACAGCACTTGGAAACATTTATGTGCTATTGAAAACACTCCTGTTTCAAGTTTTTGAGATAAAGGTTATTTTGATATAAAGGTTATTAACATTCAATTATGTGAAAAGTGTTTCCGCCATTGTTTGCATCATACAAATCGTTTCAACGCTTTGGCTTTTAATATTATTGCGCGATTTTTGTTATTTTGATCGATGTATGTTTTGTAAAAATGGACATTAGGGAATTAGCTATTGTACAGCTCATTTCAGAAACAAACCAATTCTCAACTTTCAAATATCTAATACAAAGTCATTGAAACCGGAAATCGAAAAATGCACTTAAACTAAAAACAAGAAACTCGGAATCGGATTTCTAAAAGGAAATACTTATAATACTGTTTTGATGAGAACGTAAAGTATCAATCGTTTGTATCCGAGACTAATAGGCGTATCTCTGATTTTTTAACAAAAGTGATCGTTTTATTCATATTTATCTCTGGAAATAATCATCCAAATTTTAAACACATTTTCTGTAACCGCGATTTCTTTAGGAAGTTGGAAAGTATTATTACAATTTATTGCATAAGTAATTTAAAACCAAGATCTCTGTTTCAACTACCTGATATAATTGGACAGTGGTTTGCAGACTGTTATGCGCGGCAAATTGTGAACTTTTGTGTGTGAACCGATAGTTCATCATTACAGATATTGACCGAAATCTCTGTTTCCCACGTTTTCTAAAATATTAATGAATATTTATCTGTAATGGCTCTTCTGTTATCCATCTAGATGTAATTTTTTGAAAGCAAAAATAAGTTTCCTAGCGTTGTCGTTTTCAAATTATTGAAAACAATTGTAGAAAATGTTCAACATACTGTTTCGAACCTGCCATAATTCATGCGTTTACATCATTTTCTGTTTTTGCTCGAGAGGTACATTATAGAATACACGTTTCCTTACTCTCTTCATTTGTACATTGAAATTCTAGTTTAACTTTGTGTGCTGGAAATCGAAAAACGTATGCTACTGTTTCAAAAATAACAGAAAGCCTGAAACCTTGAAACATAGTGCTAGGAAGATTCACTCGGTTTTTAGGCTACTTTTACTTTTTTTCCTTATTTCTGGAAGGTGTAACAATGAGTAAATCTCTGTAGATCCTTTAGAAAGTTTTGAATAAACATCTAGAAACAGAAAAAATAGTTCAATTTTTGATAGAGTTGCAAAATTTCGGATAACCGTGAGGATCTATGTATGTACTTATAAATGTGTTATTTTATAGTTGATTCTAGTTTCAAAAAATCAAAATTCCAAGCATTCAAAATAGTTTACCTATTTTTATTTACAATTAGAGATGTGTTCCAGAAATATTATAGTATATTAATAAAATTTTAACAAAATGAGCGTTTTCAAACCAAAACTATTGGGACTTTTGTTACCTAATTTCTCAACTTACATTAGCTGATTTTAGACTACCAAATGTTCAACTCGACACCCGAACATTAAATAGAGCATCGTTTGAAAAAACGTATTTTGTCAGTTTCTTGGACTTGTTTTATGAAAATAAACTGGAGATGCAACTAGTACTGCGAGAGAAATAAAACCGAAAATAATACGGAAGAGAGGTTGCTCTGACTGGCTAGTAATTTTTTTCTCAAGACTTCAGTTTTTGATGTGAACTGATCATTAACAAACTGCTTGGTCAACACGAAAAAACACGGTCCTCTACTGTTTCAAAAATAACAGAAAGTCTGAAATCTTGAAACAGAGTGATTTCAAGATTGTTGATCTTTTATGAATCAGAATGTCGTAAAACCACAAATCACTGTTCCAAAAGTAGCACAAATCTTTGACTATTCACTTTGATTGTTGTGAAACTGATGATCTGACATGAAAATTCCATTGTTTGATACGCTCAAAATTAACCGCATACTTGCAACCGGGCCGAGTCCGGGCCGTGAGCGGGCCTTAGAATAACGCTTTAAAATGAAAATTGTGAGTCGATCAACCTGTAAAATTGTAGATATCGGTAAGGTCTTCTTAAACCTATTTCATTTTCACTGTGAGTTTAGTGAGAGCCGCAGTACAATCCATTTAGTGGCCGGGCCATGATTCAAAGCCGGGCTCTTCATGGCCCGGTCACTAAATGGATTGTACTGCGGCTCTCACTAAACTCACAGTGAAAATGAAATAGGTTTAAGAAGACCTTACCGATATCTACAATTTTACAGGTTGATCGACTCACAATTTTCATTTTAAAGCTAGTTATCTCAAGGCCCGCTCATGGCCCGGTTGCAAGTATGCTGAACCGTAAAATTCAATATAATTACCGCGACAGCTGTCCTAGTAGCCAAATCTTTTAAAAAATACAAAATGCATTCTTAATGAAACAGTAAATTTTCAAAGTCTGTCCAATGGGGTCTTTATTTCCTACCCGTACCTAGGATGTGCGCTTAAATAATAAATAATGAAGTTACTGTTTCAGGAAAATAGTAAAAATGACACATGTAATGTTGAGATAATATGATAATCCTATCATTCTTTCACAATAAGCCACACTTTTCCTTAACTCGTATTGATTAAATTTGCATGATTAATTTGAATTATTTATTTTTTCAAACTGTAGCAATTAACAGTTGGAACATAGAAAAGTTAATGCATCTTTAGAAACCCAGGGTAAAAACTTGAAACTCTTCTATGTACAGAAAGAAGGGATTCAGATATGATAAGATTACCTCGTGTACAATTGAAATTCTCATCTGATATTGGAGTTTCCCAGTTAGCTTTTCAGGAGAATGTGAATCAAAACGATATTCTTACAAAAATTTTACTATTTCTCATGATTATTATTATCAACCAATACTTGAAAACAATTCATATTTGGAATGAATATACTTTTTCTTGATCATTTGTGTATAGGGAAATTTGAAGTATTAGAAAACAGACGAATTTAATTCATTATAATAATTAATGCAGTGGGTCATTGGCATATGTATAGGAAGTTCCAGAAAAACTATTTTACCAAAATGACACTATTTCGAAATAGTTAGAATCCAAAAGTGCAGGTTGTGTAACAGTATGAATATTTTTGACTAGTGGAACTTGTAAAAAGATGAATCCATTTACATCAATAAGATAAAGAAAACAAGTAATGAAATCCTTTGAGACCCCGGATGTCATCGAGAATAACTCGCCTAGTAATGTTTCAAAACCTAGAGAAACAGAAATTTTTAACACGAATTTTTAATACACCTTCTTTAAGTTTATTGACAAAGAGAATTTCCCAAATAGTACCACGCTACTATCTGTACCAGTCTCATAAAGCTGGCCTGTTTGCCGAAAGTTTCAAAAACATTTCTAAAACTACATATATATACAGTTTCAAAAAGATGAAGAAGATTTGTTTGCGGTAAACTGTTATTCATTTTTTAAGTTTCAACTGCATCACATAGTTTTCAAAATGTATGCAACAGAGTTGCTGTTGATTTTAACCGATTTCAACAACCAAAGAAAATTGAGTAAAAATTTTTTAAAGTTGTTGAGAAGGCCATTCACATTACATGTCATCTGAACATATTAGGAAATATTTCGGTTTCATAAACTGCAGAAACTTGTGAATGCGCTCTTGAATCTGATGTTTTCCATATTTTCATTTTCTGCAAATCGTGATAACTTAAAAAAAATTCCCAATCATCAAAAATCATTATTACTGTTCTCTTCAGTTCAGTTCCAATGGGTTCCAATTCACTACATAGGTTAGTCTTTCACACTAATCGAACTATTCTTCAGCACCACGTGAACATAGAAACGTAAAATAGAGTAAAGAGTAATGCGTTGGATAGACGCCGCTTATTGATTTTTGAAATAAAAAATGTATTTGTCCTTTCGTAGATACAGTTTAAATTTTCTGCTCGCACTGCTTAACTATTCGAGCCCACTAAAACTAAATTTGACTTCCATTTGGGGTTGTTGGATTTGAGCAATTAATGGAATCTAAAGTTGTTGTCACCTATCGTACATACATGCTGCTAATGCTATCCAACTATTGAAAATCCGAAACACAATTAGTTTTGAACAAACAGGCACGAAATCGCCGATTTTGGGAATCAAAGATTGAGATATTTGTGAAAATAAATGGTTACAAGTCGAAACAGAAGTTTGTGTGTCGTCTAATAAATACAAATGAAATTACAATTGTCTTTTTAAATTTCTTTTTCAAGGGTTATGATTGTCATTTGATCCAACATCCACTCCCAGTATATTATTTCTGTTTCAGAATATTTTTGAAACTGATGTTTTTTTGACTCATAGTTTCTGCAAAGATTACTAATTTTAATACATCAAAAAAAAACATTTTGAAACTGAGACTAGTGAAAACTTTATTTATTTAAAACAATAACAAAGGAAATTAGAGCATTTCTATAAAAATAGGTCAAAAAAACAATCAATTGAGCTTGAAAACCGAGATAAATAAAAATAATATGTAACACGAATTATTTATAAGTTAATGAGCACAATATTATTATTTTACGATTACTATTTAAATTATAAAACGGTTTATTGATTTATCAAAACATTAAATTGTGCATACACTGTTACAATCAGTTCCTAAATACTGAAAACAAGAATAAAAGAACATTCTAGAAAATCCCCATATAGATCCTAATTTTTTTCTCTATTCTATTCTTATTCCCATCCCAATCTGACTGTACATATGTACATATATTTACTTATTTATTAAAAAAATAATGCTAAATATTTCCGTTTCATGGAACAGGGAAAAGCTCAAAACATCTCAAACTAATGATATTGTAGCTAGTGTAATTTCTCAGCATTTTTTTTCCTATTTTTTAGTATCATAATTTTATTATTAAGCTACTTTTGCTTCAATAAATATATAAATTGGTCCAGAATTTAGTACTTTGTTGAAACACCATTTTCAAAAGTATCAACAGAATTTTGGTGTAGAGTTTTTATTGTTCATCTTTTCTCCAAGTTATTGTCATCAGAAATAGTCTCTGTAGATGTATTTCGTAAAATCTTTGAATAAACAAAAACGTTGCAACTTTTCAAGTGAAATTTGGCAACTGAAATACTTTCAAAAACTGATTTTGTCTTAATTTTAAGTTTGTGGTTCAAGTTGACACGGTTATTGAGCCCTTTCATGACGATTCAAATCAAGTTTGTTTCTGGAAATAAAAGATAATCGTGCAACATCGGAACATCACTATCGATTATTTTAACTCATTGATGCAACACAATTCTTTTCGATGCTTGTTGTTAATTTTTAGTTAGGTACATACATGTTCGCTCATCAGTAATCATATAAGACGGTCGAAATTTCAAAATTTCTTGCTCACGAACTTGTTTTCTTAAAAATTGAGAAATTTTGTACTAGTACATATCAACTTCACATTTTCTTACTATAAAAGGAAACACTTTAAAACCTTTTTTGCAATGTTCATTAACACAAACTTTTTTGTGTTGTTGAATAAGAAAATGTGAAGTTGATCAAAATCGAATAACAAAATCTAGGTGATTATCCATCGAAAATTGTCATTTTTGTCAGTTTATCCACTCGATGAACATCAGATTTGAATCCACGTAAACGAAAATATCATAAATAAAATTTGACAATACGAAACCGTGGATTTTCAATATTTCACGTGACCTTTTATACAGAATTGTTGTTTGGTACAGAAGTACATAATCGGTATCGATACCGATTCTGTACTTTTGAATAAACTTGGATAAATCCTTTTTTTCACGTGACCTTTTATGCAGAGTACAGAATCGGTATGCATACCGAATCTGGAGGAATTTCACAGAATCGGTATTGAAACCGATTCTGTACTTGTACTTTTGAACAAACTTTGAAAAAAGAACAGAAAATGACGTGAACAGATCAAAGTTGGAAAACTCTGTGCTTCACGTGCAACTTTTTCTAGCAATTGCCAGTTTATTGCATAATTGTTCAAATTCACGGAAATATTGTACTTTCAGTACAGATTATTTATAGAAATCTATTTTTTAATTCGCTAGCAAAAAATTTTGAAATTTCAACCGTCTTATATGTATTCTGTTGTCAGTTTGACACCTCTAGAATTCAACCTGCAAACTTAACGGCCCCATAATTCCGGGTCACACCAATTTTCCAGCAAAATCCCGCGAAGTTATAGTTCCAACACTTCTAGCCATTTATCTCTGCTCCTCTACTTCATATTCCCTTTTTTTCTACTTAAAAACGGTTACTTCTACCAAATTCTATTAATTTATTGCCGCGCCTCACTATTTAAACGGCGCGCGCATTTGTCTACAGTACCCTGTTCGTCGCGGGACTTAGATGTGCAGGCGGCGCGCGGCCTTCTAAGGCCAACGCTCGCCGCCGCTCGCCTCTTCTCGCAACGGTACTTCCCTACGTTTTACGCCTTGTTGCGGTCCGTTGATTACGGATTTTCCCCCTTTTTTACCTTATTTTATTCCCCTTTATCTGTTCTCCTTCCCCTCTTTTTTCCCTCTTAAAAATAAACATAAATCATGTTGCACCGAGACCATATGTACTTACCTGCACCTAATTTCTTCGTTTCATAAAGAATGCCATAAAAACAACATCGTATAGAATTTTTTGAGCAACTGTCTTAAAAGTATACCCAAAATCTCAGTTTCAGGATTGCTATAGTTCTTTTTGGCGGCTGTTTATTATTATGCGAAAAATCCAAAACTCAAATCACAACCTTCCGAAAAACTGACTTCATTCAATCGTTAAACTCACTAGGGAAGGTCCTCGACTCGGTCTGGAGTTATGGGACGTGACCTATATCATTGGAAAGCTGAGAAAACGCTGATTCCAAATATATATTCAGTTTTTGCCCTCGAGGGCTGGTATTCGAGAAAAACAAGTTCAAAGTTCGTAAAAATGACAAATTATTGCCTTTTTAACGCGCAAAAATCGCAAAAACATTTCAAAACATTTTTCGCGTGTCAGAAAGGCAATTACTTGTCATTTTTCAGAACTTTGACCTTGTTTTTCTTGAATATTAGGCCCCGAGGGCACAAACTGAATATATATTTGGAATCAGCATTTTCTCAGCTTTCCAATGATATAGGTCATGTCCCATAACTCCAGACCGAGCCATAACTCCAGACCGAGAAAACAGATTATGTGAGTTTCGAGCTGCTGAGGACCGGGCTGCCGACTCTATCCGATTTTACTGTGCCGTTCAAAAAAACCTGTTTTATATCTACAACAAGAAATCTATGTTGTTCTCAGGAAACATAATCGGCGTATTGAATACATATACACAAACTTTGCTACAGTAAAATGCCTGTTTTAATTTTGACTATTCCAAAATGAGTGACGAATTGCAATTACAATAAATAAACTTACGGTTTCAGGAAATTCATTTTTAATAACTTTTGAATTTTTCTCATTCATCTTGCTCTTACGAAATTTTTTTTCTGTGCATGAGAAGCAGAGATGTTGGGAAGTGAAAATTTTCTTATCCGGAAGTAGGAAGTCGGAAGTTGGAAGTGAAAAAAACCCGGAAGTCGGAAGTCGGAAGTCGGAAGTCGGAATTCCCAACAACACTGATGAGAAGTTCGCGCTGCACTCACGCGGCGGGCACGCCCATTTGTTGCGGCAGTGTTCAAAAATTGAACGCAGCGTTAAATGGGGGTGGGCGTGGCCGCCGCGTGAGTGCGGCGCGGACTTCTCATGCACGGAAAAAAAAGAATTCATAATAGTAATGCATTCATTCGGTCCATTCGGCTTCGATCCGACCGCCGACCCACCGACTGCCGACTGACCGTGCCGACCGAGGTCCGTATTTGTGCGTGAAGTGTTTGCGTATTTATCGGCGGGAGTTTAAATTAAATTTATTTTTCACAAATTTCAGAATTTTCGAAATTCAATTTGTGAAAAGTGCGCTGACAATTACAGGGTGGCGCAGAATTACCCGCACAAGCTATAAGTGCTATATCTAAAAAAGTAAAAGTCAGAGAACCATGGGAATCAACAAAAAGTTTGTTTATTATCATTACAACAATTATCAGCTAAAATTGTTCCATCCGGCCTCCTCTCTTTTCGATGGCAGCACGAAGACGTCTAGGGTAGGCATCGATGCTTGCACGCAGGTACTCTGGCGACAAAGCGTCCCATTCCTTGAGCAGGGTTTTCTTCAGAGCCTCGATACTTGAGTGGGGTTTAGCGTTGACCTTGTTTTACAAAACCCTCAGATGAAGTAGTCCAAAGGATTGAGGTCTGGCGAGGACGGGGGCCATTTGTCCTTGGGAATGAACGGAGGCAAATGAGTCTTGCACCACTGTTGCGACAACTTGGCTGTGTGTGCGGGAGCACCGTCTTGTTAGAACACCCAGTGACGTCCATTGAAGTACTTCTGAACCCAGGGAAGAAATATCTTTTCTATTTAAAATCTGCGAAATGTAGACTTCTTTGATGATTTTGACCCCTTGATCGACAAAAAGCAATGGTGACTTGCCATCAGCACACACTGCTCCAAAAACCATCACACTAGCGGGATGAGAGGCTTGATGAATCCTCTTTCCGCTGGCAAAAGCTTCCTCAGATGTCTCAGCAAGTACTCGATGATTTTGAGGGTTGAATTCAGCCTGCACCGTGAACAGCTGCTCGTCAGAGAACACCGTAACCAAGTGTTCACCATTGCGCGTGCGCTGAAGGAGCTTTTTCGATCTTTCGAGTCGTTTCTTGGTTGTAGCTTCCGAGAGAATGACCGCTTTTCTTACACGATTACAAGTAAGCTTCAGCTTGTCTTTGACAATCCTTCCCAACAAACGCCGACTAATTTTCATACCTTCCGCCATTTTTCTGATGCTCCGATGTGCATTTCTTCTGATTCTCTCTTTCACAGCTTTGATCCGATCTGGAGTAACGACTGTTGCTTTTCTTCCTCTCCCACCTTTATATAAGAACGTTCCGAGCTTTTTAAAACGAGAAATCGAGTCATACACGGTTCTACTTGGGACTCCGAGCCGTTTAATGATGTCAAGAGGATCGACTCCTGCTTTGAAAAGGTCCAAAATGGAAGAGCGATGTGGACTCGGCGATGCCATTTACCTAAAACAAAACCGACCGATCTGAATTTTGGCAGAATGATAAAACATAATATGATTAACAAAAATTTAAATAATACGCGCACCAGAATTGCGTCAATCTCCTTGCTTTATGGCGTCAAAGTTTTGTGCGGGTAATTCTGCGCCACCCTGTATGTAAAAACATGATTCATCATGAAAAATTTGACGAATTTCAAGTGATTTTTGAAAATCGAAACAAAAGGTCTGTGCTCATTGAAGACAACACTATGACCGAAAATTGGTCTCAAAAATTGTTGGAAGCGCTTATTTTGTTCAAATTATTCCAAATTTATTCAATTTTTGTCGTTTTTGCCCGGAAAAATGTCAGGTTTCAGCCGATTTCTTTTTCAAAAATTGTCGTCGAATATATTAAAAAATCGTAAAAAAGAAAATCGCATACAGCCAAAAATAATTCGGAATGCTTAGGATAACTACAGTTTCATGGTAATGAGTTGACACTAGAGGAATGCTGGTAATATGAAATTCTAGCTTATAAAAATGAGATGTATGGTTCCTACATGTAGTATAATGTAAGGAGGAATGGACCGGGATAGTAAATCAATTAGAAACAACTTTTGTGCGTTATTTGTGAAAAAAGCATCCTCATTCTTCTGGTTTTACACTTCGTCCAGATGAATTTTGCTTCGTTTTAAGTCTTATTGTTTCATAAAGATTTATCAAATTAGCAACTTCCATAATTTTTGAAGACGAGCAAGTTATGAAACTGTATTTTTTCTGTTTCTAACAGTGAACATTGATTTTGTGATCTTCTTTCTGAATTTTGATTAGAAGAATCTTAACTAAAATAATTCAAACAAAAGTTTATTCTCTTCTCAAAAATTTCAGCACAAATTCATGAAAATAATTTCAAATATTTCGGGTCACAGAATATTCAATAACCCACGAGATTTCAAATATTCTTGTGATTCTTTAATTCGTCTTACGTGCTCGGCTACTTCTTCATCCAATACGGTCCGTGGGACACCGAAGATTTCAGAGAATAGGCGAGGAACAGAAAAGCAGATGAGGTTTTTTCTTATCAAATCAAGGGTTTGATTGTGGAGATTATCTGAACAAAAAATTAATTTTTTTTTTGGAATATGGTAATAGAACTCACTAATAGTGTTAACCTGCTCGAGGAGTCCCTGAATCTTGTCGAACAATCGTTCTTTTTGATCTCGAGTTGACAATTTGTAATACAAGGTTCTGGAGATCAGAGCGTAATTTTCAATCAGCATAAACACATTATCGAATCCCGTCTTCACGACGTCTTTCATTAAAATCGGTTGGAGCATGATAAGCATCAAGAACACTCCGAGTTCCGCCTCGCTAAAATGCATCAACTCTATCGCAGTCGCAAATGACTTCATTTTTATGCCCAACCCCCCGTAGAAGAGTTTGTGGAACTTCTCCCAGGCAATAATGCCACCATTCTTGAGAAGGAATCCGCAGTCAGTGAAAGCTGGTGCGGATCGAACAAGATAAATGGAGAATGCGTGTCTCTTCAGGAGAATAATTTTGTCTTCGGAGGACAAGTCGTTGAGAAGTGGAACGTTTCTGGCGAAGGGGATGAAGGATTTGATGTCGGAGTCGATTTCGTTGATAAAGTGCTGGAGAGTTTCCGTGTTGGTCTTCTGAAAAAAAGAGTACATTGTCAGATAACACTTCCACATGTTGTTTAGTAAATCCTAAGTTCCACAGTTATGGAATGGCGGAAGTCGGAAGTTATTTTCCTTATCCGGAAGCCGGAATTCCATGCAACTCTGGTTGACAAGCTCAACCATGTCAAGACACTCAAGTCCATGGTGACGAGGATTTCAATTACACAATAAATCAAAAGGCTGCTGAACCACTAGACATGTACAAAAGTTGAAACTATGATTCTATGAAAATCTAAGGTATACTGTTTCGCTGCTTTAACAAGTTGTAGAGTTCAAGATTTAAATAATAAATCTTCTCATTACGCTGTTTAACGAATAAGGTAAACCAAGTAGTCAAATCCAAGACCACTGTTACGTAGATCGGGGATATCCTGAATCCCGAGAACCAGAAGGCAACTATACCGCTAAAATAAGCCTGTGGAAGCTCTGGTTATGGTTCAGTGAGTTACTGTATCAGTACTACCATTTCAACAATTTCTTATTTCAATTAAGGCTGAATAGGGAATGTTTGATATTTTATTGCTAAACACCGAAACTTCATTGAATGCGGTAGAAAACGGCTGATTGAGTATTTTTTGTATACCGTATGAAAACTTTTTGCTGCGCTTTTATAATACCGTAAGAATTTACACTGCTAATGCGTCAATAAGTTTCTTATTTTGTTTCATTTTTGTCATTTTAGTCTAAAATAGTCAGTTTCCAGCGGATTTCATTTTGAAAAATTGTCGTCGAACATAGTGCATACAGACAAGAAAAATTGCGTGGGACGGCGGTCGCTCCCTCTGTGGGTGACCGTTTCAACACTGCTGTATAATACAATTTCTTAACAAAAGATTATTATCTTATGGTATTTTTTCAGACCTAGATCACGCTGGTTAAAGATCGAACTAAACATGCTAACGTAGACAAATTTGAGGCCACTGCCTCCCCTTACGGGTTTCAAAAATCCAGTGAGCCAGAAGGCAGCTAGTCCGCTAAACCTGTGACAGCTCTGGGTATAGTTTTGTGAGTTACCGTATCAGCACTATTATTTTTCGATTTCTTATTTCAATGAAATTCTGCATCAATTGTTTGCACTATGACACTCCCAACATTTTGCCCATAAGACTAACCCCTCACGGCCTATTCCCTAATCTTCCCAGATCCCCGTCCTGCCGAAAATCAATAACTCACCAGTTCAACATCCTTGATCGTCATCATCATCATTCTCTCATTCGAGTAGCCATATGTCGGCAAATGGAATTGATGAATATGTTGGGTGATCTGAAATTGCATTCTTATTTTTTAAAGCCATATCTAGTCAACATACCCATGCGAATTCAAACTTTTCCTTTTGAGTGGGATTGAATGGTTGTTGGCTGTTGTTTGCTGGTTCCAGAGATTCTGAAATTTATTTTTTTGTGGAAACTTTTTTTGAAGGTTTACCCAGAGCACTCACGTTGAATGGTGTCGATTGGTTGTGGGCGGTTGTTGGTCGGTTGCAGAGATACGTTGTTGATGGCTGGCAGCAGAGATTCTAAAATTTATTTTTTTAAATAAACTTTTTTTGAAGACTTGTCCAGAATACTCACGTTGAATGGTGTCGATTGGTTGTGGGCGGTTGCTGGCTAGTTTCGGAGGCTCTGAAATATATTTTTTTAAAGAAACTTTTTTTTTGAAGATTTGTTCAGAATACTCACGAGACTGTTTATGCATTCCCACTTCTCTGCACTTTTTCAGTCGACAAGCTTTACAGTCGTTTCGAGTTTTCGGGGTGATCGCACATGGTGTCTTGTATCTGCATTGATACTCCTTGTCGTACGCACGGCAGAAGAATTTCTGAAATTTTATGTGTTTGATTTTCAGAATCAGAGAAAAATCAATACCTTGCATCCTTCACAGGTCAGAACTCCATAGTGACATCCAGACGATTTGTCGCCGCAAATTAGACAATACCGTACTGGTTTTTCTACGGGTGGTTTCGGGGATACCACGGAATCGATAACGTTATCCAAAAGTTGTGCCGGGGATACCACGGAGTTGATAACTTTATCCGACAGTAGTGTCGGGGATACCACGGCGTTGATAACGTTAACCGACAGTTGTGCCGGGGATGCTACGGCGTTGATAACGCTGTCGAGCGGATCCATGGGGAGAAAAGTGCACAAGAAGAGAAATGAATGGGTGACTGACTGACCTGGGCCAAAGAGTGAAGGAGGACGGACAGATGGACGGTGAGAGAGCGCGCGTTAGATAGAGACGACGGGCGGTCGTGGTGTAGAGAGGCCATGATGACGTCATTCGTAAGTGAGAATTGCCCATGAGACTGTGCGCCTTTGGTTCTGTTGGAAACAATTTACCTTATAGCAAGGCTGTCAGAAATCGTGGCCGGCCGAGGCCGCGGCTTTTTAGAATATCAACTGAAAACATGACTTGATATACTTTTGACTTTTTGGTACCAATCTGACAACCAGAGTTCGACTCCACCGAAAAACATTTTAAATTTGTTCCAGATTAAAAGTGTCTCTTCTCACAACTGTCCCTTTCCGAAAAGGATCTAAATCGAAGAAAACAAAAAGTGTGAGCACCAGTGGGGGTCGAAACATGGTTGTCATATTGGTACCAAAAATAAAAATCGAACAAAATTTTGTTCAAAAGTGGCAAAGTTTTGCAACATTGAAAAAAAGCCGCGGCCGACCGCGCATTAGCACAGCAATGGAAGGCCTATGTCCTCGCTCCGTCTCACTATGGTTGGCACGGTGCCAAATTCAAATTTGACGTTTATTTGTCGCATCTTTCAATATTAACCCGCGAACGCGGCTTGGAAAAAGTTTAAATATTTTTTGTTGCAAAGCTTACTTGCACCACTGTCTGGTATTCAAAGAACACTGAAACAATGCGCAGAAGAGAAATTGTTCCTGTTTCAAGTTTATGATTACTGTCAACGTGTTCGATAGTTTTTATTCAGAAGGACGTCCCTCTCTCCATCCATATCATGTTTCCCTATTTTGAATTTGTGTCACATCTCCGGTGATTTCACTAATACTGGTGTAGAATTAGTGGCATGTCCCTTCTACAATAAAAAAGTAAAATGAGAAAAAACTGATCAACAAAAAAATTTCACCCAAAAATTACAATTTGAAACACTGAATTTATATGGACAAGACGGGCGGTCATGGTGTAGAGATGAAAGTCTCGGGGGAATGCAGTTTTTGTTGAAAAATGAATCATATTCCATTTCAACCCTGTAGATTCCTTTTCTTCCATTAAAATCGCTACACTTTGAACAGCAAAGAGTTGTCGCCTCAAGAACAATGTAAAAAAATGACCCGTTTCAAGTTGATGATTATTGTCGGCGTGTTCGTAAAGTTGTAATAACACTCCTTTAAGTATAGTTAGAATTTCATCTGCGACTAACATCTGTAGGTTCACACTCTTGTCATAAGCTTTCAACAGAATATTCTTCAGAATCTATGCATTCATGTTCAGAAAACGTGAAAGGAACACAAAATAGTTGTCAGTTTCAATTAAAGACAATAAAAGGGATTAATTAATAACTGGTGAGCCTAAATTCGATTCAGCTGTTTGGAAGTTTGCTAATCAATCTATTTTGACAACGTGGAGTTTGTTTCTGGAATAAAATGAGGAAAATTCCAATTCACAGGGAAAAAACTATTTCCCTGTTTCAAATTGATAATATGCAGCACGGTCAGCTTCGTCTGAATTCTTATGACCAATTGCTAATAGAGGATATCAGAGAACCGAGTGTAATTATCGATCAGCTTTGGTAAGTTCTGTAAATTCATGTGCTTCTCTGGAACTGGTTGGAAAATTATGAGCAATGCTAGCACCCCAATTTCCACCTCATTGAATTTTAGAAGACGTATGTTATTCGAGAAATCAATCATTTTGATGCACACATTCTTATAGACCTCCAAAAACTTATTCCAAGCGACACAGCGGTCATCTAGACAGAGGAACCCTTCTTCGGTGTAGGCCGTTATGGATCGAATGAAATAAATCGAGAAGGCGTGTTTCTGAAGGAGAATCTTTTTACCGTCTGGGGTTAGGCTATAGAATTAAGGAACGTTTTTTTGAGAAAGGGGAGGAGTGAGGTGATGTCGGGTTGATTTCAAATTTTACCGTCTTTTTTTCGCTGCATTATTCCCCCACCCCTATGAAACTTACGACTGCAAAATCCCTGACAACCATTCATTTTATCGATTTCCGTCTATCACTTAATAACGAAAATGTTTCCAGTAGTCGAAATATAGCTTTTGTGAAACATGAAGTGGTTATTGATTATAGTTAAAAATTGTATCAGCCTCCTGAATATCCATAAACTACTTAAATTTTTTAAATATAACATGAAATTACTATTGATTTTTTGACTAACGGTTTTCGTTTCAGAAAAATAATTTTTGCGCAACTCTGTTGTGCATATATTACAGCGATCTGATCCTTTGTTTCAAGTTTCATTCTGAAAACCAATGTTTTATGGTATTTTAAAAATTCTTTGGATCCAGTCTGGTCTATAATGAGTTTGACTTAGTTTGTTCAGAAAACCTATTCTACTATTAATTAAAATTTTGCTCTACTGATAGTGAGTCTAAATAAATTGCCACTAAATATTTCGTTTGAAGAACTGGATATATGTACATCTTACAACAGTTAAATAATTTAATTTGTTCGGTGACATAGTTTCAAAAACATGAGAAAAATGAATACTTAAATGTGAACAGAGCAGATTGAAAAGACAAAAATGAAACAGTTGATTGAAAAAAGTCCATCGAAGGTTGATTTCAACAACTATTTATTGTGTTTGTTTCCCGACTATTACTAGTTTTACTGTTTCGTTAATAAGAAGATATCGTTGAAAAGAATCTTCTGGGGGTTTTTTTTTGAAATACGGTTTCTATGGTGGCATTTAATGTCTGCAGCCTTAAACTTTTCAGTTTGAAATCAATCTTATGTATAATAATTAACAAAATTTACGTTTTCATGACGCCACAATTTTTTAATGAAGTAAAAATGAATCAGTGCACAAATCGAACTATTTTTCATGGATATTAAAAAATATCTTGTGTTCTACTCTTCAATGATCTGTACTTCTTCGTACAACAACAATTTTTCCAGCACTTACTCCGATAAGTACTTTTCTGAATTCTTTTGCAAAATTAAATTGCTTTAACACGTCACGTCACTTTCTGAGCAAAAGGATAATTGATTGTTATTATGACATATTTATGTTTTACAGGAACTCGAAATTTTGGCACATCCGAGTGACACAAACGTTAGACTTAACAATTTTCTAAACTCAGCAAACCGTTTCTGAAACATTTTGAAACTGAAAAACAATTCATAAATATAGGCTGTTTCATAAGTTTGACAAAAGTGACGACTATTCACAGTTACAGTTTCCTGTTCGTTTGGTGATGGCATCATAGTCAACCAACACCATTTTTCCAAATCATCAACAAGCGTTCTGAAACTGAAAAATGTTCATTGAATGCCTTTATACAGAAATTTCGGTTCCCGAGTAAATGAAAAATGAGCGTAATTAAAAAATGAAATGAATAGTGTAAAATAAAATTTTTCAGAATCGAGACTTATTGCACAATTATTTTACTACTACTCTCCATTTTTTTCTTGTTTCAAAAATCTAAGTTAATTGACTCTGGGTTTCTTTCCATTAATTTGTCAATGTTACTGATTAGACAGACATGGTGTCATTTTTATTTCAAAACTGAAATTTGTGTGTTTGACAACACATGTGCCCGTTTCAAACTTTTGTTGAATATTTATTTGCAAAAGTTGGTCGATAACACTGACGGTAAGAGATTCTCTTTAAAAAAAAAATTTAATACCAATTTCATTCCGATTTAGAAAACAAGTACGCTAGCCTTTTTTCTACTCTCAATAACGTTTTTTTTGTTGTTTCAGAAGTCCAAGATTATTCACTACGGTTGAAAAAATATTGGTAAGCTATTTTATCTATCATTAAATTGTTTCCTGCTTCGGTTCAATCTGAAGTTGCTGCTTGCTTTTTTCATTCAATGCGTCCACTCACTGTTCTTCGAGTATATATGTAGTTCAGCACATAAAGATGTATGAAATACGGTGGCTACGACTAGGCTTTCCATCCGGGCGGCGAAATGCCCGCCCGACCCGCCCTAGGGCGGGCGGCGACCCGCCCTAAGGCGGCCCCACCGCCTCTCTTTTCTTTGCGTGACACCCTCCTTTCTTCACCCCACTTTCCCCTATCTCTCTTCAAGCGAAGGCTTGGCCTAGTGGTTAACAATCTTGTTTTTGAATCTGCTCCTCCCGAGTTCGAACTTTTTTGCTGCAAATTTTTTTGTTTTCTTTTTTTTTAATTAGGAAGACATTGCTATAGGTTTTTTGACAAAATACTATTGAAACTGTGCAAAAAATAAATTAAAGAGACAAATTTTGTCACGCCAGTCTCCCATAGGGCGGGCTAGGGCGGGCACGGGCGGGTCGCCGCCCGGGCGGGCGAGGGCCGCCCGCAGAAACGCCCGTCCGGATGGAAAGCCTAGCTACGACTGATCAATAATCAAACTTCAATTACCTGTTTCTCAATATTTTCGAAAGATTAAAAAGTGTCTGTTGAATTTACTAATAAACGAATGTCTGGTAACTCGAAAGAAGATTTTTCAAATTATGTCAGGACTTCGCAAGTTATAATACAAGTTTACATATTTTGACCATTTCAGCTTGGAACACAAGAACAGTATTAATTCAAAGTCTGTAATAAAGAAAATCAAGGAGACGAAATTTTTAAAGTCTCTAAGGTGAAACATTATATTTTTAATCAAGATATAGGCAACCGTTAGACGCTGGACTGTTTTAAAGCTTTTGAAGAAGTAAAATCAGTGTTTCTAACAAAATGAACCCGATTCGGGTCTCTTTTTTAGTATAATTCCTTTATTTGCTTATTGTACTTTGTCCCTTCCAAACGATCAAATAACGAAACTCAGTTTCCTCATCGTCATCGATGAGGAATTTAATAACGAAGAAACACCATTGTATCTATCGAATCTATATAGCGAATCCCTCTATCGAAACCAACTCAAAGTATGTTGACAATGCCTGTAGGTCCAGTCGAAGACCAGGACACAGTCATAACCCAGGGAGACCCCTGTATGCGCCGTATGAGACCCGGTTCCGCAGAACCTTCGGATAAACTATGCAGATGACAAAACAGTACACAGTTTCTCAATGACCCGTTTATTAGAATGAAGATTTGGGACAAGAGAAGGGGGAAAATCCATCGACAGGAAATGTGGAGCAAAATGTGTAGGAGTAAAACCCCGCTCCCTTGTGGGATGCGAGGAAACCTTTCGGTTCTCCTTCCTCTCAGGCAAAACCTGTTTTGTAGAGTTTTCGTAGAGTTTGTAGAGGTTTGTAGATGATTGTAGAGCGGTTTAAAAGGGGAAAAGAGGGGAAGGAGAACAGATAAAAGAGAATAAATAAAAGGGAAAAATAGGGGAAAAATCCGTCACCAACGGACCGCAACGTGGCGTAAAAAGTAGTCGAAGTGCGGTGGCGAAGAGAGCGAGTGGCGGCGGGCGTTGGCCTAAAAAGGCGGTGCGCCGCCTGCACATCTAACTCCCGCGACGAACGGGATACTGTAGACAAAAGCGCGCGCCGTTTAAATAATGAGGCGCGGCAATAATTTAGTAGAAATTGGTAGAATTGACCGATTTCGATGGAATAAATCGGGGAAAGGCGATCATAAATAAAGAGGAATAACTGTGTGAGAGTTCGGCTCATAATTTCGGGGGATTTTGCGGGGAAAATCAATGTGACCCGGAATTATCGAGTCGTAAAGTTGGCAGTTTTATCCAGAGGCGTTAAACTGACAACACTCCCCGGGGGAGGAGCAAGAGAACGAATCATGACTGTGATAAGGACTTGTAGAACTACATCCGCGTTGCGACGAATTATTACTGTCGTTTGACGTAGTTGACGGTGGAATCATAGTCAGTTCATGTCATTGTGGGATACTGTACTCTTGGCTCTCTCAGAGTAGATATTTATAACTCTTTTATTTATTTGATCGTTCATTAGGGATAATATAAGTCCAATTGGGATCTTGCTTAAAGCATATGATAGAGAGATAGTAGAGAATATTAGGAGTAGAAAACTGAACAGTTTACAAAAACTTATGATTTCTGGACAGAACGTTGATATTGAATTGTTAGTAGAAACAATTCCTGGTGGCAAGGCAGAGGGTGGCACGCGGAACAGTTACTTAGCTCCCGTGCCTGCCTTCGAAAGGCGGCTATTGAGAGTAGTTGCGGAACACGTTGTTGTGCGCTTTGTTCGTGGGGTGCGATTGTTGAGCATCCATTGCGTGGATGGCGGCTGGGATTTCGTTTTGAACTCGCTGCCGAGTCGATATCTCGAAGAAATACTCTTCAGTTTGTAGTTCTGAGATTGCTCTCTGTACTGAGTCATGAACCATATCGAAAGTCAGCCTGTCTTTACATTCATTGATCATTGAGACTATTTGCTTTCTGATATCTCTGGGAAGTTTCACACAGAAATGCTTGATGATCATTTCATCGTTTACATTCATTCCTCGGCCTTTCATTTGGCTGAGGATTTTTCTGTGTTCTCGCAAGTCGTCTTCCATTCGTTGATGGTCGGTGGGATGGAATGGGAGGTTCGCAAGTTTGTTGTGCAAATCCATTCTGTCACTCTTCTTCCCATATTTGGTTTCGAGTTCTTTGAATGTGAGGCGGACTGCTTCTTCCGGGTTATCTAAGCTGTAGAGAAACTTCGCAGCCTTTCCTTTCAATTGACCCTTTAATAGGACCCATTTGTGGTCTTTGGAGATGTTGGGGTTCTGAGTGACGTAATCGTTGAAAGTGTTGCGAAAGATTTGGAAATCGTCTGAGCCATCAAAAGTGACCAAATTTGACTTGACACTGTCGAATGTGACGTTTTTCAGATGAGCTAGTGCCTTTTTAGGTGTAGAATGTGGGATGCGGTGGTTCTTATCACGTGATTTGTCATCGCGTGGGTTGCACCCTTCCATGTATTTCCTGGCGTAGTCATCCTCGTCTTCTGATGATGTGATATTATCATCAGAGTGCAGGCGAGTGTTCTTAGCTCTGTTATTGTCTTTCTTCAAAGTATTGAAGATTTTTTCAAAGTTGGCGCTCACTGAGTTCATGAATTTGCTTTGATTTGACTTTTCTTTTTCGACGTGTTGCTCAAGTCGTGAGATATGTTGTAGTAGTTGTGATTGAATCGGCTCGGAGAGAAACGATTCTTGGGAAGGAGTTGCTATGACTCTCATGTTGTTGACTTGAGATTGCTCTGACGAGTGCTGTGTCTCGTGCATTGTGGGATGCTGGTGATCGTTTTTGGGAAGAGTTTGCCCTGTCGATTTGTTCTCTTCGATGGAGATAGTAGGCGAAGGTGTTGCGACGCCCCTGTTCGCAATCGTAGCCTTCTTCGTAGCTAACTCATCTCGGAGCCTTTTTCCTTCGGCAAGTTTTCCTTGGCGCTCTAATATGGCTTTCTCCATATCGGTTTCCAAATCTTCCAGTCTATCATTCATATTAGAGTCCGCCGAGTGGGATGCCGCTTCTTCCACTGATGAATGCTGTTGCTCAATCTCGATTTTTGCGAGTGGCGTTAGATCTTTAGCATCACCATCATTATTTTCACTAGCATCTTTCAATGACTCAGCGAGTAGATTCGTCTCTGCTAGCTCCTCAGTGAGCTGGTCAATGATGTCTTCAATGGGATCCCCCTCCTCTTCGATCAGGTCTCCCGTTTGTGGGTCGATAACGAGCAAACCCAATTGTTCGACTGCCGTGTTGGCGTCGTGGATACTTTCGTCAAATGGGCTGGCTGGTTGACCATGTTCGGACAACTCGGCCTCGATCTGTTTGATCAGTTCGGTGCAGGTGGAGATGGCTGTCAAGTACTGGGTCTTGGCAAGGTAATTGTCCATTTCCTCCAAATATTTGTCTTTATTGACCGATTCGAGGACGAGTGGGTGCACCTTACTCGAGTTGACCTGATCTGGGAGGGCTCTCAAGTTCGTGATCTGCTTACGGGTCTCCGTAAGCGTCTCGTCGAGTTTCTTGAGCTGTCCCGTATTGGGAGCTGTTGTAGAGTTTTTGATATTGGTAAGGAATCTTTTGGTCGAGCTTGCATGTCTGCTAGCAGAGTAGATGGTGTTGTCGATGATTCGTTTCAACGGGCCAGTAACCGTTCTGCCGACGGATTTACCGGTGTTGGACGACTGTGGGATGCCAGCAGTTTTCTCGGCCATGGTTGAAGTTGTTGTTCGTTCGAACGTTGAAAAGCAGTACCCTGGAAATAGATGTATTATGGATATGTTATAGGGGATACAGTGATAATTATATGGGATTGGTATAATGGTGTGGATGTTGCCCAATCGAACTGGAGAAACAGTAGAATTGAGATTACTCTCTGGTATTTTGTGTTGTTGGTTGTTGACGTAGAGGGGTTTGTAAGAAGACTGTTGTCAGTGAGTAGCCCTCTTGCTATAACACCAATTCCTGTAAAATCCCGGCGTGAACAGACCTTTAGTGGGTAGCTGTTGCTAGTGGATAGTTGTATTGCTATACCACTAGTTTCCGTTAGATTCCAGTGTGAACAGACTTTTGTGGGTTGCTGTTGTTAGTGGATAGTTCTCTTGCTGTTCCACCAATTTCTGTAAAATCCCGGCGTGAACAGACCCGTTGTGGGTAGCTGTTGCTGGTGGATAGTTGTCTTACTATACCACTAGTTTCCGTGAGATTCCAGTGTGAACAGACTTTTGCATGTATAGGATCGAATACTTTTAGGTCCATTGTCCTCTCACATCTATCACACGTGCTGCATTTGCGCTATGTCAGAACCTTGTGATCCTTATAGGACTGCCGCTTCGCCTAATAACATGTTGACTTTCCCGGAAAACCTTTAGATCCTTAGACCTGTTATGCGACGCCCAACAGTGACCAGGGTGAATTTATTCATTAGGTAGCAAGCCGGTGGGACTGAAGGGGCCTTATAGGTCTGTGTCGCTCCGAGTTGTCAGTGTAGAAATTAGTGGATGGACATTATAACCACTAGCTCTTTGAGACTGTGGGATGCGAGTTGATGGTTTTAGTCGATGAGCATCAGTTGAATTTGCTAGTTTCCTCTGAACCTTTCTTCGACGTCATGAAGAGAGGTTTGCTCCTACCGTAGAGAACTCGCTTTTCTGGTCCGAATAGTCGTCCGGCTCTTTTAGTCCGGTTCTCAGACTCCAACATCTTTCTACACCAAGATGTGGATGAATCAAATATCTCATGGACAATGCCACGTAATTGGATATATTGAGTCACAGAAAGAAGGACTAGTGATCGTGCTAAAAACGCTCACATCTTCATTTTCTCGCAGAGGAGTGTCGAAAACTAATTCGTTCGGAGAGACTTTGAAGAGAAATCTGTAACGATGTGTAAAAGTTTATATAAAGTTATGTCTCTTGTTATGTAGATTTTGTTCATTTCAACGTGATTTAAAATAAATCAATTGTATCTTTGTGGGATGCCATCCAATTACTACTGTATTGAGGCTACTGTGTCATTTTTGATACATCTGGGCTAGAATGCCGAAAGTGAGATTCATGTCAACACTTTTTTTTTTTTGAAATGAATTGTAGTTGTAGACGTTGTTTACACATCGAAACGTCTCTCAACGATCAAATTGTCAAACTAAATAAACGTAGAAACTTTTCAGTATTATTATTTCCGATTGTAGATAGCACTTCCTTCAGCTCTTTACTTCGCGGGTTGCACTATTTATTGTAGTACGATTAAATCAACTAAACTCTAGATTTTTCAGTGATTCAGATGTACTTAGGTGTCATAATAGTGCCGAGGAATTACACGTGTAGATGTTTGTGGGCTGCCAGACATACTGCCACTATAATGGATCAGCTTTGTGTAATCCTCTTTTAGTATCTGTAACTGGCCGGAAACAGATACCCTCCGGTCCTTAGCAAGATGCTGGAAGTCGTAGGATCTAGTCTCGTTGATAGAATACGTCAAGTATCGCGGTCTTTCTAATTTTCATACTGGGATTGTATGATTCAACACTATTATGTGATCTTAAATTGAGGGCTTCCCTGTCCATTGGGGTCACCCGACTCTTCTACCGAGTCGCAGTTGGTGGATTTAATCCTCCCTTTATCTGTAGATGTTATATAGGTTTCTCCAATATATGTAGAAATTTGTGCTCGCAGATTTTTTGTTACTTTCCAGTCATTTCAGCAACATTCCAGGGGCAAGTTCATACAAAGTAGCAGTATCAAATAACAGTCGAGTATAAAACTCGTGCAACTAGGTGATGAAGTTATATGATAATAGAATGTTGGGCAAGAATTTTATTTTCAGATGACAGTAGTGGTTACAATGAATCAATGAGGTTAAGGGTCTTCCCGTTCTATCATTTCGTCGCTCTCTGATACAGTTGGACCCTCGTTAACACGTTGGTGTTTCCTCTTTTTCAAGATTATCGTTCCCTTTTTGTGGGAATCAATAGTTTTGGAAATTGCTTTTTACTGACTCTCTTAAAAAGTGGGCTGCTCGATGGATATTTACTTTTTATGCTTGTATCTTATCTGCTTTCTGACTTCTTAACTTTCTTTATCGTCGTCAACTTCCTTAAGTTTTCAACAATGGAGGACTCAGATTCTATATCATCTGGTCTGGTAGCTGGAAAGAGAAGAGTGCGTATTGAGTACCGTTTTTCAGATGCTCTCAATAGTATTTGTTTAGCAGATGTAGATTGTGGAAGCATAGTAGCTAGCAGAGCGAGCAGATATTCGGATCTTTTAAGATTGATAGAGCAATGTGTACCTTTGTTTTAGTTACACAACAGTTTATTAACGTGGGTTGCCAGAGGTACAATGTCAACAATATAACGGATTTAACAATGAATTAATAAGTTAGACAGTGTTGTGGGCTGCCAATGTGAATGCTTCAGAAGTAATAGATGACGTCCACGCTTCATGCCAACGAACTTCGTTCGGAATCGATGGGTGGGCGCACAAGACATCTTCTCTTGGGTGGGTTCCTTGGAGGTTCCAGTCTTTTTCTATAAGAAGCATCATGTTAATTCCGTTAACTAGTCAATTGTTAACTGTACTCACTGGTTCTCTTGTAGGCTTCCTCTTTCTTCTTCTCTTTAATCTCTCTTCTTCAGTGAATCGGTGCTCCGATGTGGGATGCATCATCTGACTCTTTGTCCCTCTGTTTGGCTCGGCAATTCATGGTGGGTTGCTCGATCACTGTATGTGGGGATGACATTCTGAAATAAAAACAGATGTGTTGTAGAACTTTCAGAGAGATACGAGTTTAGTCGAGAGAGCGAGAAGAAGATGAGTACAGGAATTATCATTATCAGTATCAGAACGAGAAAGAATATTTGAAAGGGGACAGTGTAAGCTTGATTCGTAGTTTTCCGTGCTTTCATACATATGTATAAGCTTTCGGAATTCTATTGCCATTGTAGTCTGGTAGATGTTATATTTCATACAAAATCCTTTTTTAGAATTAACTAGAATAGCGGTCTTTGTCTGAAATTCGTTTCGAAGTCTTATCGATTTTTGCCGTTTTCGAAATTAATCGGAAACGATCTTTGTGGGATTCTGACCAGATTCTTCAGCTATGAGAAGTCTTGTGGACTGATTTCCCTATGAGATTCATGAAGAATCAGTGTTAAGTCATTCGAGCCGAATCAGAATCTTATTCGAATGCACTGAAAAATATCGAAAGTTCAGATAAAAGTGGGCTGCGAGGTGCCTCTCGAAGGCTCACCCACTTCCTTGAGTGGGAAAGTATGATCCAGATCAAAGGCTCCAAAAAAAAATGTTCATCCGATTTTTTTTTTTCGGATTGGGAATTTTTTCTATCTTTTCAGAAAAATTGAAAATTTGGGCAGCACTCCCCCTAGCAAAAATGCTTTTTTGTCAAGCCTTTTTTGGCTATGAATGGTGTGTGTGGGGTGCTTTGAAAATATTTAAAATCGAATATCATCGATTTTTTGGACAATTTCCAGTATTCTCAACCAAATTTTCAGCCAATCACTTTTTTTTCCAGTTTGGAAAAAAATTAAGTTTTTTGAAAAAATGAAAATTTGGGCAGCACCTCCCCTAGCAAAAATGCTGTTTGGCATGCCTTTTCAGCTATGCTTAATGTTTGAGGGGTGCTATGAGAATGTGCAAATCGACTTTTATCGATTTTTTGGAAATTTTCCATTATTTTCAGCCGAATTCTTCTGAATTTCTGATATGTGGGCTGCAAATATTACCAAATTTGCTAAGCCGGCCTTGATATTCCCTTTGCGGTGATTGATAGGCTTTTGGAGCTTCGGGATTACACGAGCCGAAGATTTTTATTGATTTTTCGAAATTTCCAACTGATTTCTCAGTGAAATTTGGCATATCTGTCAGAGAATCGATCAGAATCTTTGCCAAAATAGGACGAATTGCTTTGTATAGTTATTTTATCAATGAATTAGAATCATTCGAGTCTCAAAAACATTCGGAAATATTTTTTAAAGACTTTCGAAAATTTTCGAAATAAATTTCCATTGGAAATTTTCAGATTCTAGTAAAAATCGGGCATAGGTTCCCCCCTAAAAGTTGGTTGCGCCAATTCAATTCATTGTAATAATGAGTTAGAATCATTATTGAATCGATTTTTCATCGATTTGGATTTTTCTGGATTTTCGAAATTTTTCGAAATCACGTTCCCACGGAAATTTTTCTGATTATTGTCGCAATTCGGGCATAATTTCCCTCGAAAGGATGGGTTGCTCCGATTGTAGTCATTATTGACTGAATTGGAATCAGATTTGAATCGATTTGACTCGATTTTCAGATTTTATTGATTTTCGAAATTTTTTCGAAAATATAAATTTCTGTGGGAATTCCATGATTCTTCAAAATTTGGGCAGCAATTCGCCTAGTAAATCGATAATTTACTATTCTAGATATTCTATGATCAAGAATTATCCAAATTTTTGGCTTTTTAGCTCAAGAAACATCAGAATTTATAAAATTCTAGCCGTTTTCGGCGAATTTTCGGTCATTTCTCTTAGTGGGGTGCTCCTCAGCTTTTCGGAAGATTTTCCGGCCACGCGTTCGCTGTTGGAGACTTGTGGGTGCCGATCGTAACTGATTTTTCAGTTTGCGATGGAATTTTCCGAAAAATGCCAATTTTGGTCATTTTTCAACGAGTTGGTCGTATTTTCGTAGAAATTTCCGTATAAATGAGTTAACGGCAGGTTCAGTGGATTTTTTGTTGTAGACGGGTGAATTTTCACTCCGATTGTGTACCTCTCGCTTATTTTTCGCGATTTTTCGTAGATTTTTGACGATTTTGCCGAAATTTCGCCACTTAGTGGGCTACTTGTGTACTTACTTACCTTCCCAGCTGTAGAATGACTGGGATTTAGTAGAATGCGCCTCTTTGGCGACTTTTTGTAGAAAATCCGTCGATTTGGTGGGCTGCGCTTCGATTTGTCGATTTTTTCGTGTAGAAAACGCATTTTATGCGATTTTCGTAGAATTTCGAGTATTTTTCAACTCAAATCTTACCTTTTCGATATGGGATGCAACATTTTATTCGATTTTCATCGAATTTTGTGGGGAAAAGGGGGAAAATCGATAAAAATCGTGACTTTTTCGTTAAAAAATCGGAAAAAATTTTTGAGTGAGCAAGAGAGTGTGCGGAGTGTATGGTATACACTTCGCGCGCCACACGCTCATTTTTTAGCGTCGGCGCCCACTTCTCGGGGTGAGTACTGTCGACGACCGAGTGCGCATTGTACGCAATCGGTGTTTGCGTACAATGACTCGCGCATTGTCGACCGTATACCTCCGAAAAATAATTTGAATTAAATTCAAATAATTTCGATGTTTTTACATCGATTCTCGGGTAAATTGGACCGAATTTTTCGGAAAAAATGACAACCGAAGGCCGAAAGAGCCTGGGAACACCTGATTTCGGATTTTTTCAGGATTTTTTGTAGATTTCGACCGGACTTGGTACTGATTTCGTCGCGAGGACGATTTATCTCGATTTTCCGGATTTTCTCGATGGATTGTGGCAGTTTCTGGCAAAAATAGTAGAATTTCAGCGGGAATCAAAACTTTTCGTGTGTATTAAATTATTTTATCACGATTTGAAGCTGATTTATGTAGAATTATCGATATTTATGTCAGATTTATCGATTTTTGTTGATTTTTTTGCAATTTTCGCGAGGGATTTGTAGAGTATCGCCTCTGTGGGCTGCCAGATGTTGTCGATCGAGTATCTTTTCGTGGAAATCGTAGAATTTCGTCGTTTTTCGTCGAGTTCGCGGTAGTGGGGTGCTCAGACGCCAGGAATGCTAGCGGGTTCGACTTGGGTTCGAATTGTAACTTGTAGAGGGGAGAACTCGAAGTTCTACTACCTTAAACAGACCGTCCGTCGATGCACCATGTTGACAATGCCTGTAGGTCCAGTCGAAGACCAGGACACAGTCATAACCCAGGGAGACCCCTGTATGCGCCGTATGAGACCCGGTTCCGCAGAACCTTCGGATAAACTATGCAGATGACAAAACAGTACACAGTTTCTCAATGACCCGTTTATTAGAATGAAGATTTGGGACAAGAGAAGGGGGAAAATCCATCGACAGGAAATGTGGAGCAAAATGTGTAGGAGTAAAACCCCGCTCCCTTGTGGGATGCGAGGAAACCTTTCGGTTCTCCTTCCTCTCAGGCAAAACCTGTTTTGTAGAGTTTTCGTAGAGTTTGTAGAGGTTTGTAGATGATTGTAGAGCGGTTTAAAAGGGGAAAAGAGGGGAAGGAGAACAGATAAAAGAGAATAAATAAAAGGGAAAAATAGGGGAAAAATCCGTCACCAACGGACCGCAACGTGGCGTAAAAAGTAGTCGAAGTGCGGTGGCGAAGAGAGCGAGTGGCGGCGGGCGTTGGCCTAAAAAGGCGGTGCGCCGCCTGCACATCTAACTCCCGCGACGAACGGGATACTGTAGACAAAAGCGCGCGCCGTTTAAATAATGAGGCGCGGCAATAATTTAGTAGAAATTGGTAGAATTGACCGATTTCGATGGAATAAATCGGGGAAAGGCGATCATAAATAAAGAGGAATAACTGTGTGAGAGTTCGGCTCATAATTTCGGGGGATTTTGCGGGGAAAATCAATGTGACCCGGAATTATCGAGTCGTAAAGTTGGCAGTTTTATCCAGAGGCGTTAAACTGACAACAAAGTATATTAAATTCCTATCTTCCCCCGCTGTCTGACGGTTAGCTCCACCCCCGACAGACAGCAGCCCCTTTTTCCTTCCATTCCCCTTTTATTATTACATTGTTACCAGAGACCGTCGTGTGCCGACGCGCTCTCCTTTTCTCCACATTTTTCATATTATGTTTCAATCATTCACATTTCTCACCATAACTTTGTCCTACTAAACAAGACTAGTAGAATCAGTGAAGTTTTCAGAACTGACATTGAACAGAACATAAAATATCTTCTATCAAAACTATAAATTGCGGTTTCTTTGGTTTCATATGAAATGAAGTTTTTGATTCATTATACTTGTTTCAGAATTTGAGTAAAATATATGAGCGCTTATCTATCGTGTTGTAGTGCTCTGTTCAGTTAAGTTACGCTTATGCTAATATTTAGAAAGATTTATTGGGTACGAACTGTTTTATTGTCATTTTTCTGGTTGATAAAAAATATTTCCTCAGAATAACATCACCGACTTTACAAAAAATTCACAAACAAAATTTCGAAAAGAACTCGCTGGAAATTCTGTTTCGCTGAGACCATGTAAGTGGTTCGGGCAACATAAAATAATCCGAAGTTAATTTCAATATTAAAATAAGGAAATAAGGAAATAAGTTTTTTAAAATTAATGTTTTGATGAGACTATGACTTGGTAGCGGATAAGATGAATCCATTGAAACTCTCCTGCTTTTTGACAACCAAAACTTTGATAGAAACAAGTTTATTTATTTATAAGAGACAGTAAATTGTTTTTGAATAGTTACTATTTTTGTTGTTTTCAACTGTTGCAAAGTAGTTTTATATCTGAAATAAACAGTGAAAAACATTAAATCTAAACACAACCTTGAAAAAGAAGACGGTATGTCATGTGAGTTTTATTGTCGCTGAAAATTTTTTTCCAGAAATTCTGTCAGTTTCAATTTTGGCTTTTTATATCTTATGATGATTTCAGCATAAAGCTTTAATAGATTTTATGCTTTAATTCCTTTTATTCAAAAACCTACAGTAATTTAATGAAAAAAAACAGAACAGAAATAAATAAAATGCTTGAAATTCTGTACGTCCCCAAGTTATGAAGGAAATTTTAAAAAAATCATAGTATATAATCCATTTTCCAGTAACACCAGGACTGCATTCAAGATGCATGTATGTAGCAGAGCTGCATGGAAGTGAAATTTTCTTATACGGAAGTCGGAAGTCGGAAGTCGGAATTCCATGCAACTCTGGTATATAGGAACTGAAATGTAGAAACTGGGTCAAGTGCCTGCTTATGTTAAATACAGCTTCATAGAGTAACTTTGAAAAATCTGAACGTAATAATCTTTTTTTGAAACATGAATTCATAAAAATTGGAATCTCTGAATTATTTTGAAGATATTGTATTGCTGATAAATTGGTTATACAATTAGTTTTGATTTTCACAAAATCTCGTTTACCAGAATTGCGTCTATGTTTCAAAGTATGCTGTTTCGTTGATATAAATTTGGATTTACATTCTGTCAGACAAACCGAAAAATTGCTCAGTGATTATTAGGACACACTAACTTGTTTCATATTTGTGTTCTGTTTGAAACGGATAGACGTCATTAAAATAAAATAGTACAAAACTGAATGGAATACAGTTTTTCAAATCTATTTTCAAAAAAATTCTGATTCAATTTTTTGTTTTCAATGAAACGATTTTATGATACAATAGTTCCCGACGTGTTCCACCTAATCTGCTAGTGAATATTTATTTTCTTCAAATTTCATTTTTCAATTTTTTTTCATTTTTTTTTCACCTCCGACTCATATAACGTCGTATAAAAAGAATGAAAAACGTATTGACCTCTAATGAAATCGCGTCTGAAAATATTAAAAAAGTGTATCATTGTTGTTCTAAACGTACAAAACAAACTAATCATCCCCTCAAATCAATAAAACAAAATTCCGTTTCTCTAATGTGGCTTTTTTGTAGTATTGTGAGTTTTTTGCTTGTATCGAGTTTTTTTTCGCCTTCAATCAAGTTATATTGTAAACCGGTTGAAATAATTCGCCAACCCTTGATAAAAACCATTAAGCAAAAAAGTTGTTTCATCATTTGGAAACTGAAATTCTTGTTGAAGGCTTCTCGAGACAACATAGGCAGATTGAAACTGAAAAAGTTATGTTTTATAGAAATTCTTATTCTTTAGCTAATTTTTTAAAGACTGATCCAAACCAGAATAAAGTTAGAATTCCATCAAGACGACACTTTCTGAAATTCGACTTGGAATCAAAACAAATCAACAAATATGCGGAAAATTTGACAATTTTCAGTGAAATCAAATGTTGGGACCAACTTATTTGGCTGTGCCAGGAAGGTTTATTTAACCTGAATCATTATCAGATTGAGAACCTTCATAAATTTAGATGTACCGTAAACATACGCACGGTCATTCCAATTTCCTCTGATAAGTTTTTCATACTGATTACTTGAAACCGAACAATTCATGTTCCATTCTAACATTGTCCAGAACTTGTTTCGGTAAATATCGTTTCGAGAAACATACTTCCATTCTTAGAAATCACAATTTATTAATTGTTTGATCCAATTAACATTGATTATATTTGATAAACATTCTGTCAGATTGTTTCTTTTTTGCAAGACTGTTTCTCACCTATCTCAAATATTCTGATTTTCTCAATAAACAGTTCAGATACTGTCGAAAAATTAAAGTTTCGAGGATTTTCAAAAAAAAATTCGCGGGCTGGAACACGCAAGCGCATGAAGTTGTGGGGGGAGGGAGCTTAAACTGCAAGCTTAAATAAGCGGCGCGGTTCTAATTCCAGTTGTTTTTTTTTTCAAATTAAGAACCGCGCCGCTTGCAGTTTTAGCTCCGCCCACAACTTCATGCGCTTGCGTGTTTCAGCTCGCGAATTTTTTTTGAAAATCCTTGTCGAAACTTTATTTTTTCGACAGTAATGATCCATTCAAAAAGTTATTGCAGAAATTAATATTTGATTATTCAAACTGTGAAAAGAATGAACGGATTGAGAAACAGGCTCTACTATTCTTCGTATTGTGGTGTTGGATGTAATTGATATTCACGGTATCATGATCATTTTAAATGAGCACGATGTTTTAAATGATCGGTACATGAAGGTAACTCTAATAACTGTTTTGACGATAATATAACTTTGACAGAGAAACTGTCATGATTCGTTTATACAAAAATGAAAAATATGAAACAAAAATATCAAAAATAACTTCCCGTTCCACTAGTTTTTTAATTTCAACGCGTCTCAGGAATATTTACTATGCGACATCATATTCGACAATTTTGGCGAAGCTCCGCCTACCGAAATCGGTATCTGTTTCGATGTCTGTGTTAGAGAAATATTTTTCCCAATTCATCGGTATTCACTTGCAAATGTGAGGCGACGAGAACCGACTGCTTATATTACATTTGCATAGTTGCAATTAATGGAATGACGTTAAATGATCTAGTTTCATGAAACTTATGAAATAGTAATCAATTTCATGGTTATAAGATTGGAACATCAAACATATCTGAGAAATGCAGAACTTCTACCGATATTAATACAGTTTCAGAATTGCGTTACGAATGCCCACTGTCAACAATGAATCAATCTGTTTTGGAATAAACGGTCAGAAAACTTCTAGGACTATGATACTCGTAACAACTATAACACAAGATTACTACTTTCAAAGTTTCTGATTGCAGATATATGTAGAATCCTGGTGGACAAAGTACTACTTTGTCCACCAGGATTCTACATATATCTGCAGTCAGAAACAGTCACTTCCCGTTGTGGACAGGCATTTCATTTCAAAAATAGGACAGGTGCAAAATGAAAATCTACAAATAATGGAGAACGTGAGACAGTTTTGAATAAATGACAATAAAGAACTGTTTTTCGGGGATGCATTCACAAACGTGGTTTCACATATCGTCCTACTAACATGTGTTCTGGAAAAATTGTTTACTGACACCGTGAAACTATAGAACATATATTTTTGGCTTCAAATGCTATTTTTTCTTTTTAATTTCATTTATGACTTCTTCAATTATCTTTCAATTTCTCTTTTAGTACCTTTGAAGTTATTCACTCCCAATTTCAATGTTTTTATGCGTTCTGAATTGGTTCTGCTCTATTTCATCTTGGGTAATACTTGGAAATTTTTTTTCACAATGTCATGAACTTGATTTTCCCAACTTCAAGACAGTCATGCAAAAATTGGGGTTAAATTGAATAAAAATTGCTCTGTAGCCTAACCAATTTTGAATAAAAACGTTCATTTTTTGAAACAGCTGAATATCACATGATTGAAGTCAGGTTGATTTGGTTTTTGTTCACTTTCTGCGGTTTCCGGTTTTCCGTGTGACTGAAAAATATCGATATCGTCCAAGACAGGCAATTGAGGAATCTGAATTTTTTCATACTCCAAACTGTACTTCTTTCTAAAAATCATCAGTCGCGAAGTAATGCTTGCAGACTAAAAGAGGTAAGCGACTTTTTATGCTTATCGGGCGTTTTGGTGCAGTATTTTTTTGACATTACTATTATTCTCAAAAAAGTTACTGGATTGAAAATACTCTTCATTTAATGTACCTTACGGATGGTGTGAAACAGAATATGTACATAGAAAACTTCAGAAAACAGCATGTGTTACTAAATAATCGTGCTTCACCATTTTCTTTTCAGCGAGTCGTAATAAGATATCACAATTCTTCATGTAACGACGACGGAAAGCACGAACAGCAATGTTTGAAAAACTTTCTAAAAAATTCTTGCTTCAGAATTTTTTTATTAAAGTTTTTCTGATTACATCTCATAACACTGTGCGGTAGAGGAAATGTTATTACTATCTTAACATGAAATGAATGAAGTTCCAGGTTCAAATCGTGAGACATAAATCCACTGTTCCAAAAACTTTTGAAAATTTTGACTATCAATGTGCTCTGCTCAATAATAGACGATAGGTTCAATGCTATAAATATTAGGCTCCAGAAAAGATCCTGAAAAACGTTTACTGAAAATATCTGTTTTAGGATGTGTATAATAGATTCTCACATTTATTCGTGTATTTTATTGTTTCGTCTGATTTTATGGAGTGTTCTTTTTAATTAACTTTACAGGTAATTTTAGTTCTGCGAACTACAGTTCTTAATTTTATATCTTCTCTCAATCAACACAAAACTTTATTTGTTTCTAATACTTCCATACAGAGAGAGATGAGAAGTGCTGACATAAACTATTTCTGTAATCTCTGGCTAATTATCAATTAGTGTTTCAGTCCTATGTAGTATCGAGTTCCATATTTTGACTGGGTTCGGGAACGTGCAGAAACTGGAAAATTTAATGGGAGAAACCAAAAAACTCGCTAATAAATTTAAACGTTGATGTTTGTTGAGATAAAACTCGTGAAATAATCACAAGGTGTTCTCAAAAACAATTCTGTTCCTAAAAGATTTGAACTCAAAAGTGTTCATAAGTTTTCAGTAAACATTTATCTTTGATTGAATTTACACTAGCCATAAAGTATGATAACATGTTTGAAACATCCTACATCCTATCCGAATTCAGAAGTACAAGTTCATAAACTAAGATTTTTTCTCTAGAAACTTATTGTTTCATGGATTGCCTAATGTCACTACCATACTCTCACTATCAGTTTCTCTTCATTTTTTTTTCTCAAGATCTAACATTTCTATTTCAAAGAAATCTCGTTCGATTTTGTTCTGAATCTGATTTTTTCCCTAATTTTTACGTTTCCAAAGCTGCGAATTTCTAACTATAAGTAAGTGCTGCGTTGTTTTCTACAATTCCGTGCAAATTAACGATTTCACTCTAATAGTTTTTTATGTGTTATACGAATATCCAAGTTTCCAAATCGATAGACAAATTCATTTTCTTGAAAGCTTCATATTTTCATAGCTGTGAAATCGTGAACGTAACAGTGATACAGAAATCTAAAAAATTGCCCGAAATTTGTGTCAAAGTGTTACAAATGACATTTTTTCTGTTTTCTTTTAGACATTCCTTAAAAGTTACATGTCTATTCTTCTCGGGGCTCCAATTTGGTAGTAGATATTTCAAAGAAGTAAAAGTTAAGGTCCGTTTATCAGAAAATAAAATGACTCGATAAAATCAAGAAAGTCTGTTCTGGCCCGTTTCTGTTTCAGTAAGAACGTGTTATCATAGGAGGGAACGAATTGATGCTTGATTTGACTGTTCGTTTAAGCAAGTGACAGTGGAATTATTTGAATACAAACTCCATCAGTTTCAGTATGTTTTTAAAACAAGAGTAACCACGCAATTTTAAAATTAAAAAATACTTGGAAAGGAATATGATTCGTTGTGGTGCGTACATCGTGTTTCTTAGAATATCGTTCATTTACCTCATTTTTTTGAAATAAGACAATTGCAGTGTTGAAAAGTTCATCCGAATTTGCACACATGCTCTCACATTCAGTAATCCTCACTCTTTCCAATATAACTTTTTTACTAGTTCTAATATGTAGTGAGATTTTCTTAATGATTTTCAAACAGACTTCATGTATATTCATTGTTAGAAATATCAGTTCATTAAATGCTGTAATTCCCAAAGTTTTGCAGTAATATATGGTTTATTTTCAGTCAGTTCTCTTGTAAATCGTTTCACACAAATTTTTCCAGATTTGGAAGAATTGTGTTTCAGTATAATCATTATTTCCCACTTATGACCTGACTGCAATAGTTCTTAAATCACTCAAACAATCTGTTTAGTATTTATTAAACTTTTTTAAATCAGAATCGTTTACAGTTCATAGAAAAAAACATTGAACTTCACCAGAACTTTTCGCTGTGAAACTTTTATTTCATTTTACCTTCTTGAAACACCGAAAATTCACCCTTTTGTCTAACGTTTTTGTTTAAAGTTCCTGTTCTACGAGTACTACTTAAAATGTACAATTTGCTTCTTTCAATTCCAAACACCGGTTCATGGTAGACTGATTAAACCAACACACTTTTAAATGTCATAAATAGCACCACGCTCATTATTTTTCGCTGTTTGAAAACTGGAGGCTTACTTCATGTGAGGATATATTCATCTCACATTCAGGCACCTGTATGTCAATTGTACATATCAGTGAAAAATCCACCTTCCGAAAACTTCTGCTTCAGGAGTTCCAAAAAATGGTTGTCATTTTTTAGCTGTAATTTTTACTTAGTCCCGATGTTCGTCAGCCTATACCTTCTTTATTTTGGACTAAATTTTTTTCGAAAAACTGGAAAAGTTTATATCGATGACTAATAATTCAAAACTGTATTCTGATTTTGACGAGCCAACTGTTATCAGTATTGTTCTATTTTTACTTGCTCCGTGTTTCAAGATATCGATAAAAAGCATTCTAGCGTTTTTGAACAGTCTGGAAGTATGCTATTGTATATTTATTACTGGAGATTGTCGTGCTTGTTGAACAGGGAAACCTGAAACATAATTATATTTTTTGTTCTTAACTTCAAGGTACATATGTACGTAACTAGGTTTCTCTTGGCATCGAAAGTTTCTTACAAAACAATACTCCAAACCTTTTTTTACATCACAGTTGAAAATGTATTCTTTTTACATAAATTGAATGCTGTAGTGTATTTTCTGTAGATTATTAACTGAACAAAAAACAGTGAACTTTTATAACGAAATAAACAACAAAACCATTTCAGAAATTACACTTTCGGTTTCACTACTTATCAGTTTTCCAACTCATCTCATCAGTCTCGCATTGGGTCATACATCTCAATTTCGAATTTACTATCAATGGCAGTTGAAGCTGTCGCAACGACACTCCGCGTCCCGCAACGAAAACTTATTATACTGTAGTTTAAAAATGGGTTTTCAGTGAAATCGACTCTAAATATTTGTTCAAAAAACCAAGCATTGAAAAATTTTTTTTCACAACTATATCACGCTGCTTTTCTGTTTTTTAGGTAACTGGACCGTTGGAAAAATTCAGTTGTGGTGAACACCCGTCTGATTATAGACCCAAACATATAATAATATCCTAAATTCCTTTTCGTTTCAAAAACATGATTACTGTTATCATTATTCTATTGTATCGTTTCAACCAGGTTGGATAAACATGAGTTCACACCATTTTGGAACCTTCTGGAATATGAAAATTGAATTTCCGTTTATCTGAAAAAAATTTCGATTCAAAAACCGATGATACAAATATTATTTTCTGTTTCTGATTTGGAATGTGTCCTGTTAGGAAAGCGCTGTTGTACTGTTTTCGATTTTCAACTTCTCAGGTATTTTTTCGCACTTTGCCCACGAAATGGGCAGCACGGCCCAGAGAAAAGGGCCGCGGGGCCTGCCCTACTCCGGCACTCGTGCCGATTTTGAGGGCCACATGGCCCATTTCGTGGGCAAAGTGCCGAGATTTGGTTCAACGCGCGGCATTCCTCTCCTTTCGCTCCTTACCATTTAGCACTATAATTAACCAGATTACACAATTTTGTACTTTACTACTATTTATTCATCAAAATTAAACACAAAATAGCAATTTCAGTAATAATGGGGAGTAATAAGATAAAATAAACTAGAATTTGTCAAACTTTAAAATGGGGAATAGGAATACAGGAGAAGAATATAATTTTTAGTAAAAGTTACAAATATACAAATTAAAACGAAAAATTTAAAGTAAACGCAAAATTAACAGAGACGAGCAGTGGAGTAGCCGAAGCGCATAGTTGATGATGATGCTTGTATTGTTGAATTTATTTCTCGTTAAGCTGAAATTTGTCAAAAATTGAAAGATAAAAAGAAAAAAAGAAAATAGTAGCGTCTTACCTGTTTTATCGGCGGATCTGTGTAGATTGTCTCATCTTCTAATTGAAAAAAGTAGCATAAAATAGAAAGACGAAAGAATTGAAAAAGAAACGAAATAAATTAGAAAAATCGTGGTGAAAAATCAACGTGTGCTGTAGAGCGCGATTTCTTAACTTGTGCCCACTTCGAGCCAAAGTGGTGCCCAACCGGGGCCAAACAGGTGCCCAACCCGTGCCCACATCCAACCAGCTTCTCCTTTCGGCAACCAACTCTCCAGCTTGTGCCCAACCCGCGCCAAACTAGTGCCCACTGGGCCATGTGGCCCTTTTTGCGGGCAATTTGCCCTATTCAATGGCCACATGGCCCTTTTAACATTTTCACTGCCCAACCCTCGCCAAAAAATACCTGAGTTAGAAGCATTTACTGCTATTATCGAAATAAAAATGCTACAATGTCGCAATGCATCAGCGAATTGTCAAATTGCGGTTTCAGTATACACAAAACAAAGTAGAGAAACAGCAATTTCCTAGTAGATCACTCTTGATTTCTTGAAACAAAAATCTATTTGAAATCGATTCAAGCAAAAAAGAAAAAGTTTACGGTTTCCCTATTTTGAGAAATGCATATCTTTTTCATCAATAGGGTTAAACTTAGATTCTACATATTAACTTCACTTCCACAAAACCTGAAAAAGAACTTCATATCGAATTTTTCGAATTTTTTCATGCCACCAACAAACTACACCTTTTACCTGGAACATGTTCTAGGAGTATTGACTTGTTGAGTTTTCATGAGAGTTTATGTATTTTTAGAAACGTTTACTAACCGGATACGCTTTTTTTTCTAAATTTCTTTTCAGTTTAAATATGAACCCTATCTGTTCCGAACTATGCCAAGTTGTTCACAAAGCTTTCAATACACCTAAACTGAAAGAAATTAGTTGTTATAAGTTTGAAAGCCAACAATGCAGTACTAATCCCGTTTCAAATGATTCTCATGTTATATTCCTGATACAGTGATTTTTATGATAAAACTAGTTGACTGTTTATCGAAATCCTTCTGGTTATCGAACATTTCAACTTTTGAGAAATTTATTAAAGTTTCTTCGTTGGCTAACATTAAACGTGTAAATAACACAAGGTGTACAATAAATATTCGGAAACTGAACATTTAACATAAACCCTATCTGTTTCACGGACGTTTTATGTTAATAGTGCTTTCCTTGCGTTCAGTTTCCAAAAGTTTCTCAAATAAAACTTTAGGAACATCCTATTACCCATCCGCCGGTGGTTCAAAGTTCGGCCCGGGGACGCGGAGTGGGTCTCGACACGACTACCGTAGTATGAAACTTTTTATGGCGAAAGTACGGTCAAGAGCCGCCGTAAATCGAAATTCCGCAACGAGACCCACTCCGCGTCCCACTTTGAGCAAATGATCAGCCACCGGCGGATGGGTAATAGCAGAACTCCGAATAAACTTTCAAATTGAAAAACCATTATTTAATTTAATTTGCATTTTATTGACATTGAAGTAGATTCTTTTTATTTATATCGAAGAATTTCAGTTGCATACAAATCAGTTTTTTTTAATATAATGACTTATTCTGTTTCAGAAAAGGTGTGTGATGGGATGCACTTATCCAAGATTGCTATCATAATTTTTTTGCAAAGTTTTCACATTTATTTATTTTGGAGATTTCTTGGCAGAATGCTCTCTGATGTATGGAAAACCATGCATTGTTCTAGTCGGTCAAAATCATTGAATACGAAATGTTTGCATTCAAACAGAAGGTTCAGTTTGATCACAGTTTAACATTGCGGTCTTGCGATTTGTGAATACTTATACCGAAGAGTACGGGATCAGAGTTGCATGGAATTCCGACTTCCGACTTCAGACCTCCGGATAAGGAATTTTACTTCCGACTTCCGTCATTCCATAACTGTGAAATTTTCGAAAAGTGCATTTCACAGAAATTCATAGAAATATGGTCTAAAAGGACAGAAAATAGGCTTTTCTTCAGCCAAAAAATAATTTTCCACTGATTTTCGCGAATTTCATGATTTTTCTCTTGGAGTTTTTGAAAGTTTGAGAAAAAATCTAATTCCGACTTCCGACTTCCAACTTCCATCGATGAATCAAAAATATTTTACTTTATAACTTGATGTTGAACTATTGAAACAGAATAACTTCACTGTATTAATAACGTTTCTTCTCTTAAGAAAAACGTTTGACTTACTTTTCCAACTATTTCCTGAACCAAATATTTTCAAAATGAAGTGAATTTATTTATTTGTTAAATCTATTTCAAATAAATCAAAGATTTTTGAATATTTAGATGAGTTTTTCAATATAGTTTTCATAAAATTCTTGTTTCAAGCAATTACCATACGAGCAAAAAAATACAAATCAATATTCTATTGGTTTCACTTTTAGTTTAGGGTTATTTCAAAAAATACAATTATTTTTTAAATCACATTCTGTTCTAGCACATTCAAATAAAAACAGTGGAAGAATTGTATTGAAATACTTTCCAAAACCTAGATTTAGAAAACTTATTCAAAACAGCAAGAAATAGGTAACGATGGAAAAAACAATTTGAAATAGGAGGAACGAGAACAGAGAAGTTCAACAGATTTGAATAGTTTTTTGTTCCCTGTCTCAAACTGTATTTGTAACTTTGAAGATTTTCATTTTTGCAATCAGTACGGGCACGGCTTACCAGTCATCGCTCATAGGCAGACCTTTTCCTCCAAAAAGAAAGAGGAAGATTAAAGCGAAAACAATTTTTATTGAGGAATCAACCTTTTGAAATAAGAATGGTCACTTATGATAAGCTTGACACAGTTATCATAATTTTTCATTGAACATTCAGAACCGTGATAGACATAAAAATTTCATACCTCCTCTATTACTCTGAAAAAAAGAAACAGATTTTGGCGGTTTCATAAAACAGAAAAACATCATGAAATGTATAACTTTTCAATTATAACTGGTTGATTGTCTATTATCTGTTTACAGGTGTACTATTCAGGGCGGAATTTTTTTAACGGCAAAAATGGTTCACATTACGATTGACTCAATGAAAAAATATTCGAAATGAAAGGAGTTTGAAACTGTTAAAAACGCGTATAAAATTTATTTGTTCTCATTTGGTTTTCAAATATACAGGAGTTTTGAAGCCATAATTTTTACTTCAGATTCCGAAACTTCAGATGATTCTAAGAAACTTTCGAAATTGGAGCTTAAAAGAAACGCTTCAATTCTCGTTCTCCTGACTCAAAAGGAGCATAGGTGGAAGAATTTTTCCACGCGGCCGTGTAGTCCTCTCGGACAAAATCATTTCTCAATTCCTTGCTGTTTTCAACTAACTTTCGCTTCTTTTTCAATTTATATCGCGAAAAAAGAAAAAAAACCTTTAAATTCGTTGATATTAGTTGCGAAAATTAAATTACTCGAAAAATCACATTTTTGAAACCGTAAGCTGCATCATTTTAAGCAATTAAACTTCAGACCAACAAAAAGTCAACCAACAAAAAAACTAATTTTCCCCAATAATTGCGTTGTTCTGAAACCGAAAATTTTACATTTCTATTATTTTTATTCAAAGAAATCCAAATGAATCAAAATTAAACCAATTATTCAATTAACTCAATCAAATCAAAACTTATAGTTCTGCTTCTGTCCGAAGCTGTTTTCATCCCATGGCTGAATCGATGGCCCTGGAGTGGCCGTGAGCGGATATGGGTCCTGTTGCCATGAGTGTAGTGGTGGTAGATTATTGGATTGAGAATTCAGATCCATATTAAAAGAAATGGGTTCCATTTTAACACCGCTGGATGGTCCTTGAGTCACCGATGAGTTCCAAAACTGATATTGATTCTGAGAATCAGAAGTAGACGCTCCTCCGGAAGTGTAATTCATATCGAATCTAGAATTTTCGGGAGTGGGCTCCTTTTTAATGAATGGTCCTGGAGTCATCGATGAGCCCCAAAACTGATATTGATTCTGAGAATGAGAAGAGACTCCTGAATCCCTTCTAGAAGTTGGTGACTCAATTGACGACGCCACTGTGCTATTCATCGACGAAATTCCAGAATCCCATGTGGAATCCTTTTCTGAATTCTCCACAACATCCTCCTTATAATCCTCCTTATAATCCGGCCGAGCGAATGGATTCTTGTTGGTCTTCAACTTTCTGACAGCTTCGTTCTAAAACAAAAAATATTCTTTGAAATCTGGAAATTAAAATGAATTTTACCTTGTAGCCAGTGACCACAACGAATTGTGTCTCCTTAAACACGAATGATTTTAGGAATTTCTTCTCGGTAGACTGCATATAGTAGACTGATAGTATGGGGGTGTAACGGCAGTGGCTGGTGACGAAGAGCTGGAAAAAAGCAAATTTAAGATTTCGCGAATTTAGGAACAGAATCGGATTTAGCAAGAGCTTTCATAAAAGTATAATCATGACGTAGTTTGGAAGAAATTGGGTCTCGCCACGTAATGCTACAGTACTACGGTATTTTCGCGTCGAGACCCAGAATGAACGGAATATATTCATGATTATACTTTTCTGATCGGTCCTGACGCACTGATCGCGAATATATAAATTTTAAACCGCTTTGATCCCACCACGAAAAGTTACAGTACCCCAAACATCTAGATTTTCGTGGCGAGACCCAACATTTTCAAAGTGTACAGAAATAGGTCATGATTATACTTTTTTTGCACTATTTCATATTTTCTAATCTAATTTTGTCAGAAAAAAAAGAAAAAAAGTTTGCCGCAAAAAAGTTCGAACTCGGGTAGACCAAAGTCAAAAACAAGGTTGTTAACCACTACACCAAACCTTCGCCAGCTGAGAGGAAAGGGAAAAGGGAGTGAAGAAATTATGGTGACTCACCGAAATATCCTTGTTTTGATCTGCCTTTGGTTTTTGTGATTCTTCTTTATCCTTTCCTCTTGTATTATATCTTCTGACGCTCTGGATCCTAGCATTTTTGAAATTGACACCTCCACCCATCACACCAGCAAATATCTCATTACTCTCCAAATCTGCCTTGACACTTTTCCCAGTCTCTTTCCACTCGCCACCTCTGTATTCCATCAAATTATTCTTGTTGACTCGTTGGAGTTTCAGCCCAAAAATGTAATTTGCCGAGTGTGGGAGACCGGATACGCTGTAGTGGAGAGTGGGGAAGATTTGACGTCCGTTGGGGAGGGTGACCATCTCGTTATCCAGTACGTGAAACGCTTTCCACAGTTTTGTGTCGTGCAGAGTGACCTTAATGGCGTCCGGGTTGACTGGCTCGAATGGGGTTTGGACGGGAGGCGCTGGAGGATTGTAGTCTGAAACATATTTCTATTTACTGGCTCAACACAGCTCTTAAAACTGCGCTCCACCGAAATCCCCATTGAAAAATCTCACAATTTTCTTCGGGTTCGGTAGAGCGCGGTTGTAAGACGCTAACTCACTATTCACATATCCTGTCTGTGTCCAATACTGATTTGCGGCATACTGTAAGTAGTCCTGGTTACTGTGCTGCCCGTCGGCATCTGTCTGCTGATTTTGAGCCGCCACTGGGTAGTTGTGTGAATTTTGGTAGTAGTTGGGGTACATTACTGAAAATTGTTATGTATAGTTGAGGAACGGCAAGAAGTCATTAAAAAATGAATAAAGTGAAAAGCTGATATTATCGACATGAAACAATCTTTTATTTTCAAAAAAAAATATATTGACTGTGAACCCCTGATGTACAACGCGTGCGCAAAAAGACTCGACGTAACCAAACTAGAGTCTATAATTAGCGGGCAACAAGGAATCGGTAGATCGAAAATTAATTTGCGGAAACAGTATCCGCGACAATATTACCGTTGCAGGTCTAACAGTTTTTCAAATTTTTTTTAAATGGAAAATAATGGGATCATTTTTGAAACTCCGCCCATTTTTATTATATGCGGTTTTTAAGATGATTGGTCAGTGTACTTTAGACAGTGTACTTGGTCAGTGTAGAAGGCGGATTTTAAAAAATTTTGGCGGAAGACGGAAGGCGGATTGGAAAAGTGTCAAAAATCGATTTTCGCCTTATTTTCTTGTAAAAAGGTCTTAAGATGGTTATACTGGTGCTAAATTCCGTTTTTTCGGAAAAACTGAAACTGATAGCTTTGCTGCAAAAAATCTTTAAAATATCAGTAAATTCGAGTAGGGGGCGCACAAATTTTTCAAGCTGAAATCGTATAGGCGGAATTCTGGTCAACCCTGTATGGGACAATTAGTGACACCGTGAAACAGGGTAATTTTTAATCCATGTGAATTCAAATTATTTTTCCGCGAAGCCGGAAGTCTAGGGAAGCGCGTTTGCTCACGGCTTTGCAGGCTGCCAATTGAGTCGCCGCTCAGTCAAATCGCGTGCTTGTAGCGTGAAGGGACAATAGGGAGTTAAGTTTTTTGAATAAAACTTACTTTTCTAGTTTTTTCGGTTAAACCTCGCACAAAAAATATAGAAATTATCAAAAAAAAAGTTTGGCGCGGAGATGCTGCATATGGACTTTCTGTGACCCTGTGCCGTGACAAACTCTCAAAGATAGTCGAAATCAACTAAAGACTACCTAGATTTACAACTAGCACAATACAAATTTACAATCGATAGACGGAAGTGAGAGAACAATAACCGACCAATATAAAGTTACTGCTCACGGTATAATGTCGCAAAAATGCGTGAGAATGACAGTGTGACTGCGTGCTCTGCACGCGAAACGCACTAAAAATGAGAAGATGCTTTTCGAAAAAGGGATTAGATGGGAACGCTTACAAGGTGATGTCACACTTATTCACACTGTTTTGTATGTAATATCAATCGATACATGGGAAACTTGGAACATAAGAGAAGATTAAGATGATCGACATAATGGGAATATCATGACGTCCAATAAAAACAAAAAAAACAGTGTTTGTATTATTGACTCTGTCATTTAAACTGATTTTGATAATCTTACCACCTACCAAAGTTTTTTTTTCCAAATATATCTGTGAAATAATGTTTATGAAACTGAAATGTTTTTCTCATTTTTCTCCTGAAATATTGCAAGGACTTTTTCCCGATAGCAGAAACCGACGAGCCCCACAACCGTCAAACCATTAAGATAATTTTAAGTAACTTAAACAACTTTTATTTCAAAATTCATTTTAGTTTGGCATCATATTAGACCTTGCACCACAGCTCTGTTTACCTATTGTCGAATAACCCATCTAGGTTTTTGGACATTATGTTGATTAGTTAAAACTGCAATGTTTTACTTAGACTTCGAGTTAGGCTTGTTGCTGGCTGCATTCGGCGACCCGCGGGGCTATTCTCACTGAACTTGTGGCAAGCGCTTATTTTCTTGATTTTTCTTTATTAATTTCCATTCGAGAATGAAAAACGGGCGACAAATGGCCTTCTTAATTTTTTGTAATTCCCGCAAGTTTATTTGCTCAATAACTGCTTTGTTGTTCTACAGCTTCTATTTAAGACAGTAGTGTTGACGTAATCCAAACACTCATTCTCACACTTCTCAAAATTTTACCTGTTTCGTTTTATGCTTTGACATATTCTTTGCAAATATTAATCCCGTGCCCGTTAGTGCTAATCACCGAATATTAAAAAATTAATAAAACCCACTGTTTTGGCAGAATGTTATTTTTGGAATAATTATTGTTGTTTCAATGAATCTCTATTTGTCATCCACAATTAATTACTTTTGCTCAGAAAACCTATTGAACAAACATGAAACGGTGAACATTTTTGAACTGATAATCCATTGTAAATATAAAATAAATTCACGTTTTCATTAACAATACTTTAGAATATTTAAAATTCACATTCATTCCAACCGGCAACCGGCTTCCTTTGTAGCAGAAATTTACGGAAGTTTTCCGCCTCCCGCGTGTTTTTGGTCTTCCGTCAGCCTTCAGTGAAATCAGTTTCACTTCCGTCTTCAAGTCTTTTACGCGGTTCTGAATTATTATTTTTAAGCTTTTATTCACCTTGAAAGAGTTTTTATGCAATTGCTTCCAACATAAGAGTACACCGCAATTTTGAATTGTTATGAAATTTGAAATAGCGATCTCCGACGAGAGCTGTTTGAAATTTCAAAATCTTGTTGAATCCCGGAAATTTTCAGCGCTATCAGAATTGAACGTTTCAGAAAGTTTACTTATGACGGATTGGTAATCTATAAAACAATTTTTCGCTTGCATATAAGTTGAAACTGTTTTTACCAAATATTAGTGATTTTGTTAATCAGCCTTATTATTTGTATCGTGCTTTTGGTTTTATAAAAACATAAATTCTAATCACGGACCAAAAACCGATATGTTTTACTCTGACAACGTTTTGATAGTTTTCTGAAACACTCTAATTGTTTTCTATAAGAATAGTTTGTTGATTTGCAATGTAGCCATAAAGATCCAATAGTAATTTTGAAAAAATGCAGTCGTTTTTTGCAAATGAGTTGAAACGGGAACACCGAAGTTTTCCAAAACAACATTTTAGTACAGGAATGACACCAAAATAAAACACTTCAGTTCTCCAAATTAGAGTTGTTTTGAGTTTTTTGTAACTTTATCATTGTTGAAAATCTTTAAAAATATTTCAAAAATAATTATTTCTCAATTTGTTCTTGAGGTATCATTCATTTGTCAGCGAACAGTACTGTTGTTGTTAATTTCATTGTTTGGATCCAATCAAACTGTTTAACGGAGCTCTAGTTTATTAATGATTGTAATGATGTTGAAAGTATACTTTGTAAAAAAAACCTTCCACATGTACACATGCTAACTTTTGGTTTTTCTTTAAAGAATTCGAAGCTGAGGAAGAGTATCACTAAAAGTTTTCATCTCGGAAAAGTGAAAAGCGACCTAGATTGTTGTCAAAAACGGTTTCATTGTATTGTTCTACTATTATCAGGTTACCAGCCTCCGGGCGCGAAAATCGCTGCATAAGGAAAACTTGGCCACCTCTCGTTTTGATATCGAACGTTTTTCGGTGAGCGATGTGAGTTTTTGCCTTTACTTCATTCTTCACCATCTTTTCATGTTTTATTGTTATAACTATTTTCCAACCCTTATTTTGCGGATTTTTTTAATCTTGAAGGTTTTTTTTTAAAAGAAAGCCTTGAATTAGATTTTAACCCAGAGGAAGCAACGAATTATTAAATCTGTAGTCAGTCAACACCACCATATGAAACACAAATTTATCTGTTTCAGAAATGTTTTACGTTTTACCGAGTGTCTGATCCGCTGGTGATTGATAAATGAACGCAAACTTCTTCAACCACACTAACGATTGAGGAACTTCAAGCTTATGTCCATAGCTGTAAGAAAATCGATTTCAAACAGATTTTTGATTGATTCTCTAAAAAATCTAACTGAAACATAACCAAAATAAACTTACCAACGTAAGAACCAAAGAAAGCGTTTATTTTGATGTTCAGCACTTGATTGATTATCAATCACACTTGGTAATGGGTAACGTAGTCTGAAACTTTTGTCTGAAAATATTATTAATTTTTTCTGTTTAATGATTACTAAACTCCCATACTGTTACATCTTGTTTGATTCTATTATGCCACTAAAACTATCAAAGCTTTGTGTCCTTTCATAGCAAGCAGAAACAGTAGTAAGCTGGAAAAAACTTGTTCAAGCATGTTTCAACTTCTACATTTATGACGGCTGTCTAATAATATAGACTTTCCAATGTTCCTTGTTTGTTAAAACAAAAAAGTTAGCTTTTGCTGTAACAAAGAATTATCGTGTTTCATAAAATGTCAGTATTGCTGGAAAACTCGATTTTATGCGATATTTTGATAGAACGTCAACGCTTTGAAAACAATTCGAAGCAACTGTTTCAGTATAACCAGAAAACTTCGTTTCGTTAATTTGTTGTGTTTTTTCCATTGCCCGTGTTTGGAAAGCGCTAGTTCACATATATTGCCAATTAATAACTGAAAAGATCAATCTGGGTTTTACTGGGACTCTCTTACTCTAAATTGTCCAAGTACATATTTCGAAATTTTAACGTTTTGAACTTGTTTATTGAAGTGTTTGTATCATTGCCCAAAACTATTGCTAGCATTTTGATTGGAAATTAATCAACCAAAGCCTGTTTTATAAAAATTTATATCTTTATTTCATTTTTATCACCGGTATTTGCTCATTTTGAAATCTTATGAACGACTCCTCCGTATTTTTTCAAAACCTCTTTGATGGAAATTTACTCGTTTTATACCGCTTTGAAAAATTTATTCAAAAACAATGTATACTTTCAATAGACGCTGAGTTTTCTCATTTTTTTAAGCTCGGTGGAAACACCTGTTTCGCAATCATGATAAAAGTTTTCAGATGCCGTTTTAGATGTTAGATTCGTTTTTCCAAAATTTTCCAGTCCCACTGAGTGTAGTTAAAAGAACCGTGCTTACCTAATGGAGAGCCTGAGAGGATTTGATTTTGGATTACGGTAAAGAAGAGCCATACTCTATAAACCTGATTATTTTCAAGCTAACGATTAGGATTTCTTGTTAATCTTTATGATTAAGTTACTGTTTTCAATTTTTTTATTTTGTTTTGCAACATTGAACTATACTGTTATCGACGATGCCGAGTGTTTTCTAATTGCAAGAACTCTTTACGCAACGGTCTTAGAAAATAATTTTTGCTATCGTGCAGGTGAGAAACCGTATTAAGAATATTGTCTGTTTCAGATAACACTTAAAAATGAAGCATTACTTTTCTGGTGTTGTGTCGACTTTCCGCTAATTTTTTCTGTATTTTCTCGACTTCTGCCAAAAATAAAATTATAACTATGCAGTTACAAAAATATCAGATTAGGTTTCATACCTTGAGACAGCTGATCAATTGTAATAGTGATTCTCTAACTTATTCGCCTTTTGATTGAATTTTTAATTATTAGTCGAAAACTATGAAAAATTGTTCAAATCGGGCCGGGCAGGAATTATTTTTGTTTGGTCCGGCCCGTTATATAAGTCTGAGTGTAGCATATTGTGCCCAGCCAGAATTCTCAGTTTCATCCGTTTTTTGAGTGATCTTTGAATCCAAGAAAATACTCCTCGGATGGTTGTAAGACATTTTTAAACTTTTGATTTTGTCTCGTGTAAAACTAGTTCCCCAGAAAAAGAAAAGAAAAATAAAAATGTCGACAACTACCGAAGCAAAAACTGTTTCATATTTACTATTTTCATTTTGTCACTGTTTCGAAATGGTAAGCATATAAGACAGGCCAAAATTGAAAATTTTTTTTCCTCGACAGATTTCTCTTTGTATTTTGAGAAAATGTGAAAACTCATAATTGTTCAAATATGACGGATTTTTGAAAAGTATGTGATTTTTAACAGAGTTTCATAAACTCTCAGCTAGTCGAATTTTTCTGGATAAGTTAACTCATAGCTGAAACTATCTCTTTATTAGGATTTGATTAACAACAAGTTGGTAAGACTGGAATAATGCTCGCACAAGTTTTATTAATTTTATTTTAAAAAGACAAAAACAGAAACGTTATAGTTACACTTTTGTGAAAAACAGAAAAAAAAAATCGCGTAAAAATTAGAAAAATTCCGATTTCACGTGATGAACTCGAGCCTTCTCAAAATCGTGACTGTTACAACTCTGGGAATTATCCACGAATCGATGTGTATGAAGTTTCAGAGAGCTACCTGAAATTAAACGAATTGAACCTATTGACATATAAAAAGAAAACGACAAACCTCATTCTGACTAAAAAGAGCGCATTTAGATATCAACACAAACCAAGTATAACGATAGATTGATTTAAAAAATGCCACTCCACATACAATATAATACATCTGAAAATCTGAAAGGATTATTCTTGAAACCGTAATTGTTAAGTTACCTTCTAAACGCTATTGAGTAGACCAATTAGCATTAAAAAAGCCATGTAATAGAATATGGGGATTGAAAATTATATGAAAAATCTGCAAATCTGTGGTTATTCCTTACCTGGATTCAATTCTTTTCTTGGGAATAGGCGGATATCACTGTATAGAGCTGTATTTCATATAGCATCTTGCAAATTTCCAATCAAGAACAATGGGAATACAACAAATCATCAAAACGTGGTTTTCTTTCCAAAATAGATTGTTTTTATAAACGTGGCAAAATTTTAAATGACAAGCCACGTTTTAAAACTTTTTTTAAAGTTACACGTCATTTGTTTTGATGATTCGTTGTATTCCCATTGTTCTTGATGCACGATGTGATATAAAATACAGCTCTATACAGTGAATCATGCCTATTCCAGAGAAAAGAATTGAATCCAGGTAAGGAATAACCACAGATTTGCAGATTTTACATATAATTTTCAATTCCCAAGTTCTATTACTTAGTTTCTTAAAATGCTAATTGGACTGCTCAATAGTGCTTGAGAGGTAACTTAACAATTACGGTTTCAAGAATAATCCTTTCAGATTTTCAGATGTATTATATTGTATGTGGAGTGGCATTTTTTTAATCAATCTATCGATACTATTGGTTTATGTTGATAACTTACAGAATGCTTTTTCAAGTCAGAATGAGGTTTGTCGTTTTTTCATATGTCAATACGTGCAATTCGTTTAATTTCAGGTAGCACTCTGAAACTCATACACATCGATTCGTGGATAATTCCCAGAGTTTGTAACAGTCACGATTTTGAGAAGGCCCGAGTTCATCACGTTAAATCGGAATTTTTCTAATTTTCACGCGATTTTTTTTCAGTTTTTCACAAAAGTGTAACTGTAACGTTTCTGTTTTTGTCTTTTTCAATAAAAATGTTTGATTTTTTACGTAACTCTTTTTGAAATTGTTTCAAAAAACCAATTTGACAGCTGACTTGAATCAGTTTCTGCAACCAGTTGAGGAAAAGTTGTAATTTCGTTGAAATTTTCTTGAATTTCTCAGAAACTCTACAATTTTTCAGTTTTCTAACTATTTTGGGAGATTTATTCAGTTTCCACATCAATTCTTGAAATTTCGCACCTCTCAATTTTTTGTGTGAAAACTCACAGGAAAGTTGAAAATTTGCGGAAAAACTGTCGAGGAAAAAAAATTTCAAATTTGGCCTGTCTTATATCCTGAAAACAGAAATGTTTTCGAAATTTTCGGGTTTTTTGAAAGTTCTCCAATTTTTCCTACAGTACCACTTTCTGCATCGGGACCCATAATCTGAAACTACCGTAATGTTAACGCTGTTCTCTAACATCCGTCCTTAATTGGAAAATTTCATGTTTCAAAAGTTTTGGAAATTTTGGTTTTTTTTTTCAATTTTTTCAATTGAAAGGTGTTGAAATTTTTCATTCAAAAACCGACCACTTTACTCTCCTACAGAAATTGTCGTTTCCAGATCAATTCTAAAAAAATTTGCTTAAAAATTTGAGACTTTTTGGAAACAGAAAAATAATCAAATATTTGGATTTCTTGAAAACTTTCTACTTTTTCACGTGATAACCATCTATCGTAGTATGCAACAGTACCAACTTTTGAGACATATAAAATTAAAGGACCGGGAAGAACCGCACCAATCATCTAAGTTCGCTTCAAAACTTGAGACTTTTTGAAAACTGAAAAGTTATCAAAATTTCGGTTTTTGTAAAATTTTCAAAATTTTCGGTTTTCTAGCATTTTCCGATTCGTCATGTGAAACCTATCTATCGTACTCTCCACAGTAACCCTTTTCAAAATTTAAGATTTTTTGGAAAGTGACAAATTTTTTTTTGTTTTTTCAAAATTTTGGATTTTGTGAAAATTCCCATTTCTTTCAAGTGAAACCCATCTACTGTGCACTCCTACAGTACTATCTTTCGTTGTGAGACCCTTAAAGCAGGTTAACTCGAGAGTGCTACCAGTTTTTAAATAATCGCTTGACAATTTCAGAGTTTTTAGAAACAGAAATTTTTTCAAAACTTTCGGTTTTTTTGAAAATTCCCAAATTCTTCACGTGAAAACTCCACTCTACCATATTCTCTACAGTACCACCTTTCGCTTCGAGACGAGAAAATTCGATTCCCATACCAATGCTCACAAGGGAACCTTTTAAGTGGTCCTTAATGCCAGCAAAAACGACCTATACAGTTCGAAAGAGGATGGTTCAAAACCTATAAATCAGTTTTCAAAAGTTGCTTCCGTGACCTGTAAGTGTCTGAAATTGCCATCTGAAAATGGACCATTTTTACCATTGATTTGCTGCATTTCGCCCTCTCGCCTCCTCCAAATCCTATCACGTTTGTAATAAACTGCGGCGACACTTTCAAAACGTGATCGAATGGCGCAGGTGGTTATCGTCTAGGCGGAGGAAAATTTTGGGTTGGTTCGACCCCTTCGCCATTTTTTTCTTTTTTTTTTGTTTGATTTCTTTTTTTCCAGTTTTTTTCAATGTTTTTTAGAAGCTATCGTATAAGTACTATTTTGTATCACCATCAACGTGATTCCCTTCTGAATCCCTTTCAATTAATGATTATAACAGAGATTTGTCGGTTGACAGATAGAGGTGCCGCCAAACTTTTATGATAGCTTCTAAAAAACATTGAAAAAAACTGGAAAAAAAGAAATCAAACAAAAAAAAAAGAAAAAAATGGCGAAGGGGTCGAACCAACCCAAAATTTTCCTCCGCCTAGACGATAACCACCTGCGCCATTCGATCACGTTTTGAAAGTGTCGCCGCAGTTTATTACAAACGTGATAGGATTTGGAGGAGGCGAGAGGGCGAAATGCAGCAAATCAATGGTAAAAATGGTCCATTTTCAGATGGCAATTTCAGACACTTACAGGTCACGGAAGCAACTTTTGAAAACTGATTTATAGGTTTTGAACCATCCTCTTTCGAACTGTATAGGTCGTTTTTGCTGGCATTAAGGACCACTTAAAAGGTTCCCTTGTCAGGCACTTCCTTGCTTAAAAACTTGAGACTTTTTGGAATCTCAAATTTCAATCAAAGGGAAAATTCCACTACCGTACTCTCCACAATACTGCCTTTCGCTTCGAGACCCATAGAATTAGACGGGGAATCCTACCAGTTTTAAAAAATGCGCTTCAAAATTTGAGAATTTTTGAAAACAGAACATTTTGTGACCTCAAAAATGTTCGAAATTTTGTTTATAAACAAAAATCTATTTAAAGTCTCCCACCGTACACTCCTACAGTACCACCTTTCGTTGTGAGACCCATAAAATTGGTTCAATCGAGATGCATACCAATCATTCAAAGTTAGCTTCAAAATTTTCGAATTCTTGGAAATAGACTTTTATTGAAATTTTGAATTTTTTGAAAATTCCCAAATTTTTAACGTGAAACCCATCTACAGTACCCTCCTAGAGTACCTCTTTTCGCTGTAAGACCCATAAAAAAGGATGAACCGAAAAACCCACCAGTTTTTAAAAACTCGCATGAAAATTTGAGAGTTTTTAGAAACAGCAAAAATTCTTTAAATTTGAAATGTTTTGAACATTTTCAAATTTTTCACGTGAAAATTCCTGTTGAATGTACTCCGTTACAGTAATTCTAATTTGGAAAGCCTACCATTTTTTAAGAAATCGCATAAAAATTTAAGATTTTTTGGAAACTTGCACATTTTTGCAAAATTGGAATACAAATTTGAAATCAGCGCAAAATTTTGGTTCTAGTTATATATATCTCGACCTGTAACTCCATCTCGACTCGGGATCTTTCCCAAGTAAACATCTTGAAACTGTTTAGTGAATTCTTTAAATTTATTGGTTAAAAAAAAGTAAAGCAATGAAGTTACTGTTTCAAAACACAGCTATAAGTAAAAATGGTTTTTTTAAAAACATTTTCATACAATTTTTGAAGATGCTGTAGATTTCTCCCGAGAAATTTCAAATCTATTATTTGTTGTTCTTATTATCATTTTTCAGGACTTCATTCTGACATAAGTGTCTGCGGGTCGGGCGGCCCTAATTCACAACTTCGGGTGACTTCGGTTCTCATTAAGAAAAATTTGATCAAAAACCAAGGCTGTCGCACGTGTGGAGGCGGGGCTTCAATGCGGTCGGAGACAACCCCGCTCCGGAAAGATCTTCCCAAACAAAGTGTATAAAATGACGGCTAAAGTGTGAGATAAGCGATGTAACGAACAGAACACAGTTTAAAGACATTGACCCATTTATTTACGAAAGATTTAGTTAGTATAATTTATATAAGTCCAACTGAAGGAGCGGCAGCACGGAAGTTGGACGATTGAGCGCACTCAAACAGCGGATAGAGAAAAGGGCGTAAAGGGCCCAAAAAGGCGGTTATTTACTCTCCCAATGCGTCAGTAGCGCTTAAAATAGGCTAAAATAGTCCGGAAAAATGATAGGATCTATTTTGCCAAGACTTTCACACTCGTCACATTACCGGACGACCGGAAGAGGCAACAACTACTCGTAGGGCAAGCCTGAGCAATGAGGACGCGCGGCGGCCGCTACGCGACCGCTCGCGGCTGAGTGGAGCGCGTTTACTGACACACTGGGTTTTAGTGCGGTAATTCAAATTATAATTAATTGAATATTCCGGATAAAAAGGAGATTTAAAGAGATAAATAATAAGGTGAATAAACAGATTGGAATAAGAGATTATTAAGGCGATGATGGTCCTAGTTTTGCGGGGAAAACCACATGAGGGCCATCATCCAGCCTTTAAGTTGTCGACAAATTTGCCTTCGGGGAAATAGTTGACAACAGCACGGCAGATTAGTACCAAAAAGTCAGAAACAAAAAACAAAAAAGTTTTGCCACGTGGTGGGGGCGAACCCCTTGTACCAATAAGTCAAAAGCATATCTAGTCATGTTTTCAGTTGATATGCTAGAAAGCCGCGGCCGGCCGCGGCTTTTTGAGATTTTTAAGAAAAAAGCCGCGGCCCTTCACGGCCTTGGCCGGCCGCGTTTTTCAACAGCATGGCCTCGGCCGGCAGCGTTTTTCAACACCTATGCCAGACTCTCAAACTCTCCCAGAAGACCCATGGCTCTTGTCTATCTATCTCCTCTATCTGATAACGTTTTCTCTTTTACTGTTCCGTTTTGGAATGCCATTACCTACAATGTAAATATTTTTCTTTCTCTCACACAATTTATTATTTTACTTGATTCCTCAATTACCCGGTTCTAATATTTCTTGCTCCCTTCTTGTTGCATAATTAACAGTTTTTTTTTCTATTCCCTGCCGTTAATTGCCTAGTTCCTTTAATTCCCCTTGATCTCAATTCCATATCTCAGTTCTAACCCGTTGTAGTCATTTCAATTGTTGCCTTCCCCCGTTATTCTTTTTATGACATGCACCTTATTAGTCCTATTTTTTTTTCTTTACTTGAGACTATCTCGTGAGGGATATGTTTCAAGTCTTCTTTGTATCTTATAGTCTCTTATCCCTTGAAGTAAATAAATAAATAAATAAATAAATAAACAGCCTTGTCAAAAACTGATAGAAAAAGTGCAAAGACTTATGAAACACCCTAATACAATTCGCAGAATTTTGAAAACTTGAAATATATTTTCTTCTGACGTGACATCTCGATATCAGACAAAGTCACTGTAATGTATTTAAGATGAGATGTAATTGAGACAGTTCAATGATTCGCTCCTTCTCTTCTTTTCCTATTTTCTTTAGTGCACCCGGGGTTTCCTAAAATTCCTCCATACACCTGGTGTTAGAACAAACTCATTGAAAACTCGAGTCATAAGTAAACTAGAGTGAATCTGAATTAATTTTCATTCGTCTTCTTCTGTGAAGAGGTGAAATAAACCTGAGAACTGTAATATGAGTCAGTACTGTTTTGGATTTCTACTAACTTCTTCGAACATGACAATCTACAGTACCTATACCAATAGTTTCCCGACAGCTTTATACTATCACATTTCAATACTCAGGCAACTCAATATCAGTCTAATCCTACAACCGCATCAATCTAATCGCAATCTCATTAGATTAGTGGAATTTGCTTGCGCAAACTCCGTGCGCGTCAGGAAACGACAGGCGCGTATTGCGCGGAAAGGATTTTTCGTTGAAAAATTAATTTTTCTCAATTGGTCGCAACGCGATTGAGTTTGCAAGTGTTATAATATTCTCGTCAGGTCTCATTCGAAGGTACAGCTTTCCGGTTATCCCAATGATAATAACAAATTTGGTTTGCAGGTTGCATAAATATATTTTCAATAATTCAAAAAGGCGAATTTGAGATCTCGAACTATCGATAGTGGAAAATATAATTTAGTTACTTGTTATACGGACATAAGGAGATGAGAGGTTTGTGGCTTTTCAGATTTCAGGTGAAAGTGTAATTCTTGAGAATGAGAAGAAACAGGAAAACAGCTAGAGAAATTTTCAAAAATATCAATGGAGGATTGGAAAATGACGATGTTTCGGATGAATCCCTCACTGCGTCAAAAATTTTGAAATACTGTACAGATGATAGTGAAATTTGTGAATCACCGGATATGATATTTGAAGATGGAATTGAGCAAGAAGATGATAGAGGTAAGGTTTTGAAAATGGAGTCTGAACATAATGATTCGTTTCCAGAGAAGGCGTGGAGAAGTCTTTCTAATAAAGATTTAAGACGAATGATATTTCTCTTGACAACTACTCAATCGAAAGCAGCTATTAATTCTTATTTTGAGCCCGAAAACTTCGAAAATGAGATTGCGATGAAACGTTTATTATTCGACAGTGAACACATCTACGAATTAAGTCTCTGTTCCTCATGTGCGGATGAAATTGACAAATGTATCTGTGAGAAGAAAAACCCATGTAAAGTGGCTTATGCAGACTTTAAACGACTTTTCACATCTCAATTGAACGTTCATGGAAACAACTTCGTAAAAACTCAATCCCAAATCAGAGATCTACGTAAAACAACGTCCCCGATGGGATTTGGAAGATTGAAGGAGATGTTGTTGAGTACACCCGTGATTGATGATAAAATGACTGTTCATTTTCAATGCGGGTTTGACGGAATTCGCCTTCAATCCAAAAGCCGGTTAGTTGAAGCAATATGAGAATCGAAATAATTTAAGAATTTCAGTTTCAAAATATGGCCATTTACTGTTGTGCCACTGGATCTGGAAGATACTGAGAGAGCAAAAGTGAAATCTGTCATGTTAGTAGCAATTTTTATTGGGACAAGTGAACCGGAGTCTAGACTTCATGATCGACTAGTAGAGTGGATCAGGAATGAGATGAAAGTCGGAATCCGTTGGCAGAAGTATTCCGTATATGGAAGAATTGTGTGTGCTACGCACGATGATCAAGCCCGAAGAAAAATTTATAATTTGAAAGCGCATTCTTCAAAAGGTTCATGTCCATTCTGCCTAAATCAGGAAACAATTCGTAAAATCAATAACGAGAAGGTCGTCCGCCGTTGTTCAGTGAGAAACTTTGTGCCAACAAATCTTGAAGATGGTTTAAAGCAACGTGGAAATTATTCCAATTTTCACTCTCTTCTACCGATGTACGAAGCAGTCATCGATATGTTTCATGTTTATAATGAAGGAGCTTTCGAAAGAATAATAAGTGAAGTGTATGGAACGCCGCGACTCGACATTTTTAAGAACTGTACTGTGACTGAGTTGTTGAGAGTTCCACTGCCATCAAAGTGGAGACAATTGTCAGGAAGAATCAAAGATATCACCGGATCCGAAAAGGGAAACATTTTTGAATCATCACTTGTCTTCCATGCCTTCTCTGGAGATCTTCCACCCATTCCTTCTGCGATAATTATTGGCGTACATGTTATGTACAGACTGAATGTAGACCCGATATTGGCATTTGACTGTGATTTATCGAAAAAAGTGAATAAATGCGCACGCGGTTTAAGTAGGCTTATCGAAGGATATGCTCCTGAACTCATCGCTGGTTCGAAGTTCCGCCAATTATTGTATCACTCCGGAGAAAACGTCGAAATGTATGGTCCCCTTCACCCATTGTCCACTCAACCGCACGAACACTCCTACCACTATATCCAACGCATTCTTTGTCCAGAAATTACTAATGGAGTCGTTACATGCATTTTAAGAAAGTGAGTAATTTATTAGAAAAACGTTTAACTACAAATCATGATTTTCAGCACTAATTGCTCGCAGGAGCTGCATTCGGAAGTATTGAGAAGAGCCGATGAGGATGAATATTTCTTCTCTTCTTCATTTGACGCAATGAAACTGGGAGAAAGTCTGAAATTGTCTATGAAAGTTCGAAAACCTGCTATGAAATATGTCCCACACGAATTTATCAATTTTGCGGAACAAGGCGACGTTTACATAGAGTCGATGTTTGTAAAAGGAAATCGTTATTCTGCTAATAAGGCATGTCTTTCGGACGATACCAACGTCATGTTCGAGTACAATGGCATGAGCAAGTATGGACGGATCAAAGGGTTTTTGTGTAAAAAAGACTCATCGAACGCAAGATGCCTGATTTCTCCATTCGTTATCACCAATGAACACATGAAAAATCTAGCAGTCGGACTTGTTGCTGCTGGAATTCCAACAAATTCTTGTCAGCTACTGTTAGACGCTTTCTGTAATCCTGTTTATGGAGCAATCGTGTCCGGATGTTGTGATATTGTCGTTGCTTCTGCGACAAGTATAGTTGGACACGCTCTATTAGTAGATTCTTCAAAAACAACTATTGTACTTCCGTTTTCTCTTCGACCAATGCTTTCATAAAATGCCTGTCGTTATCATATGTGTGATTCAGTGTTTTTTACAACTGTGATATTTTAAAAAGTCCACTTTAACCCTTTTCAGTAATAATTCATTTAAGCTCTAGGAGATGCCGTTTTTAGAGAAATTGATGAGTGAGCACTCGAAGAGAAAAGAAGCTAATTGTCATACTCCTACTGCTCGGATTCAGCAGAAGAACCCACCGCCGAAGACTGTATCGTTTAGAACCGTTCCATACGAAAAAGTGTTTACCGAAGATGGAGAAACTTTAGAGAAAGCCCCCGCAAACGATTTTCTCCACTTGAATAATAACGGATTTGACGGTGAAGATGTTGGATTGTTGACTCAACCCGTACAAAATCAGAAAAACATCTCGAAATCTGGAAATTCGGTTTGTAACAAAATAAATACATCCTTAATAATCCATTATAATGTTGCAGAGTGGTATCTGTCCGTTCGAAGTGGGAGAGAAGCTATCGGAACTGCCGAAAGAACAATTGAATACTTACCATGTATGGTGAATTTTGAAATTGAATTCTTCAAATTTGTGCTTCCAGCGACAACTCTACGACTCCATGTTCCCTCGTCTTTCATTCAACTACGCGACTGTCGATTATATAATCTCAAACGGAAGTGACCCTGATTCAAAAGCATTAGCGTATGGAATCAAAGGGATCATGGAGCTGGTAGACATAAAACAAACGAAAAAAAACAAGTTTTCCTTTTCAGATGGAGTTGCAAAATCAGAAGTTTACTCAACAGAAACCATCTGACTCCATTGTAAGGTCACTAAGATCACTTTTAAATTACATTTATACATTTCAGGGTGACACTCTTGCTACTTTAGATCCATCGTCGTTTCTGAATCAAGAAGAAGTTGAAGTATCATCCATGTACGGCACAGGTGGGAGCTTCCTGCGTTATTCGTAATACTGAAGTGTACAATTTCAGAGCTGATTTCGATTAACCGTGTATTCGCTTCAGTGCCAGCCCAATCTGGTTCACTTCGTTCCATCCTCCAGTCTCTTGCTAATATCTGGATCTCGCAGGTATAATAAAACTCATTTCTCACACGGCATCCACATTTTCCAGATCATGTCACATGAGGATCGAGTCATGTTTTCAACGAGTGAGAAACCAAAAACACCACAAGTTTCTCTTCCTACCCGCTTTTTAAACTTGCCGATCCGTAAGATTTCCACTTCTTCACAGTTACACATGTCCAATTTCCAGCACTCATTTACACCTGTGTCAACATGAAATGCACGAAGGACGAATCCGTTAAACTGAACATCGCACTCTTCTTCAAAATGCATGTCACAAACCTATTGTAAGTCGCTATTACCTATCCTCTTTCATACGAAAAATCACGTTTTCAGTAACCAGGCCCGAAACGATGCGAAAACTGCACGAAAACGCAAGCACGTCTCGTCTCCAGCAACCTAAGAGTGATTCGCTGACTATTAATTGTTCTCCGTTTTTGTTTTAATTGTTGTTTTTTCCTCTTTTTTTACCGGTATTTTTCATAATAAATGTTTCTTTATTGATTTTTCCAACCGATTTTTCAAATATTATTACTAATTCCACAAGATTTCACATCAATCTAATGAGACGCGCATTAATCTTACAAGATTGCTCATCAATCTAATTAGACGCGGCATTAATCTCATCATGCCAACATTCAAGCTAATCTAACTGATGCCGCGTCTAATTAGATTGATATTCAGTTGCCTGAGTAGTTTTATATGAACTTTTTGGGCAGAACACGAAAAAACTTCCGAAAATACTGACATTTCTTCATTTTCCCTCAGTTATTGGGAATTCATTATATAGGATTTTTGATCTTCAAATTCCTAAGCCGAGGAGGTGCAAACGCTGAGATCAATAAAAACAAAACGGCGGCCAGTGTTCTTAGTACTGTTCTCTGTCACAAATACTCCCACCTGTCACTATCTTTTTGGGAAATCGAGTAGACGACGGCAAACAGGCCACCACCCCCAGAATCGTTGAATTACTGTCTCATTTCTTCAAAAATTTACTTTTTCCTGACCCCTATTATTGATTTCTACTGCGGTAGTTCAGGTAAATAGCAGATATCTTATCTGATGAAGATATGTCACGTAATTCACACATCGTCTCTCTCGGTCTATTGTTTTGGTCATTTTTTCTTCACATACCACAGTCTGCCACCTTATCTTCTTGGGAAATCTTAATGACCCCGCCCACTGCACACATCTCCTGGTAGACCAGTCTTCAGTCATTCTCCCCTTATTCTCGTCTTCAAGGGTGCCTTTCTATTTTCTCGCTGTCTAATTCTATTTCTTATAGTTTCTCAAAATACGTTATATAATTTATTTTTAATTAAACTATTTCTTTCAGCACCGCGTGCCACCGTCTCCTTGAAGCCGATATGAACACAACAAGCGCATCGTCAGACGGAAGACTACAGTGATTAGGACCGATCGATAAATTCTTTGACGATCAGAAGAGATGACTACCACGCAATGGAAGAAGAGGTAAATTTTACAAAAATATGATAATTTTTATATTATTGACTTCCCCCACCATTCTTATCTGTGTCGGTTCCGGTTAGACTGATCGAGCATGGCGCTGTAATAGTTTATACGTATCCGGGCTGAAGTTTTCTTCAGTAGACGCGGGTTCGAATCCTCCCGGGTTAGAAATGAAACAATATCAACTGAAATTCCCGAAAACGGGAAAATTTTGAATTAAATTTTACAAAAATTGGATAATTTTTATATTATTGACTTCCCCCACCATTCTTATCTGTGTCGGTTCCGGTTAGACTGATCGAGCATGGCGCTGTAATAGTCTATACGTATCCAGGCTGAAGTTTTCTTCAGTAGACGCGGGTTTGAATCCTCCCGGGTTAAAATGAAACAATATTAACTGAAATTCCCGAAAACGGGAAAATTTTGAATTAAATTTTACAAAAATTGGATAATTTTTATATTACCAGTCGGTTGGCGCAGCCTACGGCTGCTCAACCTCCTTTCCTACACCACCGGTAGATTTTGTAAGCTGAGCTGTCCGTTCCGGGAGAGAACAATTGCAAAATCTTTTCAGATTACAATTCTACAAAATTTCTCAACTACCTGTTCTATCCTGATGGAATATAGAATTTAGAAAGAACGGTTTTTGAATTTAATAATCGGGATTTTCTTCCTTTGATTTCCTTATAAGTTTTCTTTTTTCCCTTCTCAAAAGCGAGTGATCATTCAGATTTTCAGTAATTTTTCTATCCTGAAGGAATTTGGATTTTAGCGATTTTTTACTTCACCTCTGCCGGAACTATTTTAAAATACTCTTACAGAAAACTGAATTTTGGTAACTTCTCGAAAGGGGAAGGGATCGTTGATCACTTTTTGGTAGGTAACCGAGTTACGACAAATTTCCTTATTCACAAATTACCACCACTTCTTGAGTAGTATTCTTCCATTTGGTAAACTCCTAAGCTTCTGGGTGTAACAGCGTCTACGGCGCTTCTTTAGTGGGACATCCGAGGTCTCAGGCTTAATTGAGCAAAATACAGGGAATGCCTTTTTTGGCTTGAGACCGAGAAACCTTTACCGAAATAATTTTGCTGGAATTTGTTCTTCTATATTTTCCTCTGTTTGAACATGGTTTTACTGAAGCTCAGGAATTTGGATGCTTTCCTATTCATACCTCCAGAAATATAATTCATTTAAAGTATTATTTTTAAGTTTTAGACCCCCTCCCCCCGGAGCAAAATGTCCAACTTTCCGGGAGTTTTGCATTTTTTGACTATTATCATTCAAAAGAGCAGATTCGAAACTATCGGGGTGTAAATTTATAGAGAATTCTCAAGACACACGGGAAGTCAATTCCCCTTTTAGAAATTCGGATTTCCTATTCTCTTCTTCAAAAAATGCTCTTACCGTATTTTTTGAGTTTTTGATATGAAGCTGCGGGCAAAAGTCTTATTGTAAGCTGCCATCAGCTTCTGACACGGTTTTTGTGAGATTCTAATTTTTGAACACCGTCAAAGTTGGAACTCTATCACCCATTATGATGGAATCGTAGCGGTGTGAACAGTGTCAAAAGTTTGGTGCAGATAATCACTTACAGCCACTGTTAGCCACATAACCACTGTTAGCCCTTTTGATCTACGAAATCTAAACTGTAAAGAAGTTATATACAACTTTCATATACTGATTGTCTATGTTCTTTTCAAAACGAAAAACCAAAAAACATTTCTGACCTGGCGGGAACAAACTCATCACCCCATGCGTAAGAGTCATCTACGTAGACCGCTACACCAAATGAGCGCAGCCGGGCGCTCTCGAGAGTGCAGTTAAGAAACACCGAATCAGTAGTATTAGGTTGATGAGCTTTCTACCACCCTGTCGGGACACACCTTTTCTCAACGCTTTTTACTCTTGAAATCGGCATCGTCTCCAGAAGACGTCAAATTTGATATTTTTGAAAAAAGAAAAAGACGGGCATTGAGTGGTGGAAATTTCTGATCTTTTGGTCCAAGTTCGAAGAAAATCGGTTCAGCAGGGAGGGCGGTAGGATCGGCGACAGACAGACAAACATACAGCCGTTTGCGTTTGTTAATAGTAAAGACCAGTCGGTTCACGTCGCCTAACGGCGACTGAACCTCCTTCTCAACACCACCCTTCTAGGTGTTACAGCGCCTGCGGCGCTTCTCACATGGTTCAAACAATCGGGGTATCAGAATTCTCTTTTTCTTCTGGTCCTATAACTTTTCTTCGATTGTTGGTAGTTTTTATAAACTGAGCAACCCGTTCCAGAGAGAACAATTTAAACACTCCTACTTTTCTGATGAGCTTTCGACAAATTATCTCTATTTTCCCTCTCATCAATAGGCAGGTGATCCTCTAAATATAACGTTTCAACTTTTGATTGATCGGCGGCGATGCCGCCACCCTCCTCAGAATATGGCAAATATGGCAAACTAAGGTCAAATATAAACAAATCCTTATTCTAGAATTTGCTTCTTTTTTGAAGGTAACCGAGGTACGACAAAGTTCCTCATTCAGAAATCACGGGTCTCGGAATTAACTGTACTAAATACAGGGAATGTGTTCTTTGCCTGACTGAGAAACCATTTACCAAAAGAGAATTTCCTTTTCACATCTTCAAAAGATGCGTTTAAAGTATTTTTTTGAAGTTTTTGACTTATCGGCGGCAATGCCGCCTCCCTCCCCCCAATTCTTTAAAGATTTTTTTTCATATACACGGAAATCTTCTCTTAGTTTAATTTGCTCCAAAACGTTCTGCTTTCTGAATATTTCACTGTTCGGCGGCGATGCCGCCTCTCTTCTCTGGAATACTTCGAAACTAAAACTATTTCACATATCTCTAAGTTCAAAAGTTAAAGAAGCACCTTATTTAGTCTATTTCGATTTCAATCCTTTTCATTCGTACCTGAGTGCTTCACAAAAATTCTCAAAGTTCTTAAAGAAAACAAAACTTCTTGATTCCCCTAAAAATCTCACTCTTAACATGTCTACCTACTAAGTTCCTGATCGTTTTCTTTTATTTTTTCTATTGTGATTGTGTTAGTGGCTTTTGGTTCATCATCTCGAATAAAAACTAACTAACTAATAAAAACAAAGAAAAACATTTTGAGTTTTTAAACAGATTCGGACGAAAGGTTTATTGTTAACTACTCAGTTTCTGACTCGGTGTTTGTAGGATTGTGAATTTTTAAACACCGTCAAAGCTGGACCTCAATCATCCCTTCTGACAGAATTGTAGCGGTGTGTACAGAGTCAACAGAAGATGCTACTCCACCCTTTTGTTCTAAAATCTCGACTATAACAAAGTTATTTACAACCTCCGTATACTGGCTGTCTATGTTCTTATCAAAACAAAAAACAAAAAAACTTTTCCGACCTGACGGGAACGAACTCACTACCCCATGGGTGAGTGTCATCTGCGTAGACCGCTACACCAAATACGCGCGGCCGCGGCGCTCTCGAGAATGCAGTCAAGAAACAACCGAGTCAGCAGTTTTGAGCTTTCTACCTCCCTGTCGGGACACACCTTTTCTGACCGCTTTCTACTGTTGAAATCGAAATCGTCTCCAGAAGACGTCAAATTTGAAATTTTTGAAAAAAGAAAAGTTCGGGCATCATCTAAGGGAAATTTCCAATCTATCTGTGTAGGTTTCACAAAAATCGGTCCACTACGGAGGGAGTTATGATCAGCGACAAATAAACAGACAAACGGATCTGTTGAATATTATTAGTAAAGATTGACTTCCCCCACCATTCTTATCTGCGTCGGTTCCGGTTAGACTGATCGAGCATGGCGCTGTAATAGTCTATACTTATCCGGGCTGAAGTTTTCTTCAGTAGACGCGGGTTTGAATCCTCCCGGGTTAGAAATGAAACAATATTAACTGAAATTCCCGAAAACGGGAAAATTTTGAATTAAATCTTTTAAAAACGGGATAATTTTTATATTATTGACTTCCCCCACCATTCTTATCTGTGTCGGTTCCGGTTAGACTGATCGAGCATGGCGCTGTAATAGTCTATACTTATCCGGGCTGAAGTTTTCTTCAGTAAACGCGGGTTTGAATCCTCCCGGGTTAGAAATGAAACAATATTAACTGAAATTCCCGAAAACGGGAAAATTTTGAATTAAATTTTACAAAAATTGGATAATTTTTATATTATTGACTTCCCCCACCATTCTTATCTGTGTCGGTTCCGGTTAGACTGATCGAGCATGGCGCTGTAATAGTCTATACAACCAGAACAAAAAAATTAACGGGCGAAAGACGATATGATATTAGAACAGAAGGACATGATATTCTAGAAATGAATGTGGGATTTGAAACTGGAATTGTTAAAATTGTGATTGATTTAAAAAGTAGTAACTTAATTTTGTTGGTTTTTCTTCGTAACTAGTACTGATGTCTGGCCGAAATTTTTTGATAATGATTCGTGGTAAAGTAAATTCAACGTTGTTCGTTCACACTATTATGTAGATGCGGTATTCATTGTGTCTCAAGTGAAAAAAAAAACCGATGAAATATTTAGAGAGCGAATTTACAACGCTTCTGAAACATTATGAGCTATATTGCCGTTTCAATATCATCTTTAAAGCATTCAGATACCTTGCCAAACATTGGTTCGGGGTAAAAATGATTTGAAAACTAACTTCAGATTATGTTTTGACCATTTTTCGATCTTAACTTTTGAGACTACATAATATAGTTGGACCACATTGAAATTCCGCTGAGAATGTTCTGTTTCGAAAACATGAAATCAAGAAGAAAGTGAGAAACTGTATTTTTAAGTGTGATATTTTATCTACGAAAAACCGATTGCAAAGACAATTGACTGTATTAGTCACTAGATTTGAATGTAAATGGATGAGCAATTAAATAATTGTAAGTGTTATGTTATGACCTCGCAATTTGAATTTCTTCCTTTTCGATGATTTGATCTGAAAACATTTTGATAGCTCTTACACGACCGATTATTATTAAAAACCACTATTGAAAAAAACACAACTTTGTTTTCATTTGTTTGTTTTTTAGCAGTTATTTCGCCCCACAGAACGGCATTTGGAAGCCGACCGATATTCAAGCTTACAAAATTAACTAACCGTTTTGATAGAGCGGACTCCCAACAGGGAGGTTATTGGTGGTTGAACTCTACATTTCCAAAATACCTTTCTCAGACTAATAACCGTTACAGTATGTTTCAAAAAAAAACAACGTGATGATAACTTAATGATTTCATCAGTGTGGCTGGTTTTTCATTGCTTTACTCTGTCGCATCGCGAAACTTTAATAAAAACCTGAAAAAGTGAAAAAAAATTTCTGTCTCCGGCGAAAAAAAAACGGTGAATGCTTTCACCGACACTGCTCTTGAATAGTAATCATTTTCAAAATATAAAAAACTGTTTCACGTACTCCATACTTCTTAACGTGTGATGAAATGTTCAGTCTCTTGTTGCGGGGGTTCGGAAATGTTTATCACGTCAAATTTAATGCGATGTAATTCAAAACATTTTTTGAAAAACACACTAACGCTGAAAACCAAAGAGTCAAATGAGATGAAACTGAGTTTTAACAATACTTTTGTTAACCGACTTTTGTCTTGGATTATTTTCTATACTCAGCATTAAAAGCTCAACATTGCAAAACGTTGCTCCGCCGGTTCTCCGTTTCAGTAAATGAATTTTGCATCGAATATGACCATTGACTCTATCGGTCTTTTGATGACAAAAAAAACATTATCAGAAAAACGTATATGATTACTTCGTAGTAATTTTGGTTGTATCGGCAAAGAATGGTCCGTTCCTCAAAAAATGGTATTTTTATTAAAATTAATCTATTTAGTGGCGTTTTAACCATTTCTACGGTATTTTTATTTAGAAATTTTTCCGATTTACTACAAGAATTTTTTTTTCAAATATTCCTAAGTTGTTTTTATTAAATCAAAATTACCAATACAGCATACTCACAATAATACTAAATAAAACAGTAATAGATTTCCAAAACCACTTTGTTTTGAATTAGGTTACTGTTTCAGTATGTTCTCAAGGAATTTGCAGCACCACTATTGATGATTTACCGACTCATCCTTTTCAACATTTTCTTGATGATATGATTGTTATTGTAAAGATTGAGATACATTTTTACTTTTTACATTTTTTTACACACAGTCATTTCATAAGCTTAGATTGCCATATGGCTTTCTTTTTCGGATAAGGACGAAGCGGGATTTGTTAGAAGCTTCTTGATTTCTATTAGTTTATAGTTCATGGCAAAAAAAAACAATTCAAAAATTCAATTTGTCTTTTGCAATAGGAGTGAAACTGTTATAAAATTAAGAACATAATTGTTTTTGATTTGATGAACAGTTCTCAAAATTTTATGAGATTTTTTCGTACTCACAACATCGCTGAAACAGTGATCAGCATATTTCAAACTACCATTTCTAGAGCTAAATCACTGTTTCGTTATCAGTATAATTGTTTGCTGAAAAGAGGATTTATTCAATGGGACATAAAAATTAATAATCGTTCGCTTGAAGACTAAAATGAAAATCCGGTATTCATTGTAGTGTATCAGGTGGGACTATGCAACAAATGAACTCACGAACATCAACATGAAATGAACATGAAGTCAGATACAGCGAACCAAGAATATGAAGACCAAATTAACTACATTTCTGAAACAGTGATTCATTTCTAAAGAACCAATTAATCAGCTCACTGAATTACTGTTTCTATATCATCTTCAAAGCATTCGGGATGTGTGAGCATCATTCACATTTCAGAATTTACCTTGTTACTAGGAAATAATTTGGAAATGAACACCTTGTCTGATAACTTTGTTATGATTTCCAGAATAACTTTTTCGAAAATTTTGATAAGCATGTTTGGAAAAAGGAACTAGAGGTTTTGTTGGATGGGCCTCGTCATGGAAGAGAAACGAACCCAAAAACTGTCATTTTTCGATTTATCATTACTTTTTTGAAGACTTTGCAATTTTCTCAGCAAAAATTTGGTTTTGAAAACTTATATATAAAAAAAAAACTAATTAGGTGCCGGAATGAAACAGTATTTCCAGTTAGGAATGCATTATAGTGAACGTTCACTAATAACTTCACAATCAAATCTAGTTAATTTTTCTGTTTTAGACAACTGTGATTTGATCAACATTGCATGTGCAGGTAATTATTTCTTGTTATTCTTCCAACTCCTGAACAGTGTGCTCCACCGGGTTTCCCTGTTTTTTTTTTCGAATTTTGCAGAAAGTTATGGTTCTGAAAATTCAATATGCAAGTCCGTGAACGCACACAACCAGTTCGTTCATCATATTTCGAACTTTTAAGGAAAACCAGAAAAAGTGAAAAAAACGTTTTTACTAGCAACAAACCGGTGAATAATTTCACAGATTTTCTAATTAAAAAATCCGTTTCTTTTCAGTTCCGATTTCCCGGTGGAGCACACTGTTTCTGAATTGTAATCATTTCCCAAATATAAGAGACTGTTTCACGTACTCCATAGTTGAACGGTGATAAAATATTTTGTTATTCCTACTGAATATGGTTTGCCACGTCAAAGCTAATGTGTTGTAATGAGAAAAGTTCAAATAATATTCGGTGTCTAAAAGTTCATCGTTTCAAATGTTTCAAAATATTTTATATTTCCTCTTGCTAATTCAAAAACGCTGTCTAATAGAGGGTGAGTGGTAATTTTTATTATATATAATTCGTCCACAATATTATGTAGTGCGGTATTTATGGTACAAGCTTTTGCAACCGATGAAATAATAAGAGAGCAGATCTACAACATTTCTGAAACATTATAAGCTATGTTACCGTTTCAATATCATCTTTAAAGCATTCGGAGGTGTGATATTTTGGTCAAATTTTTGGTAGTTGCACCATTATTTATGCGAAAAATTTTACATTCTGTTACTGAGAAATGATTTTTAAATCTTCAACACTTCGCTTCATTCATTATTTACGAAACAAAGTTGAACCACGTTGAAACTCAAAGAATGTTCAGTTTCGAAAGTTTGCAATTAAGTAGAAAATGAGAAACTGTATGTTTATGTTCGACTTATACTTCCTATCAATAAAATGATCTACTGCAAATAAGATTAACTCTACTGTTAACTTGATTTATAGTGCATGGATGAACAAATAAATGTTTGTGGGTCATTTTTTTACCTCCAAATTCGAATTTCTTCCTTTTTGATGATTTGATCTGAAAACATTTTGATAGCTCTTTCGCAATAAAACTACTATTGAAAAAACAACATTTTGTTTCTGATAAAACATTTTTGCAACAGTAGAAGAAATTCTCTAGTTTTGCCAATTTTGAAAACTCCATTGTCCAGAATTCAATCAAAAACTGAGGAGTTGTTAAAAAAGTTCCCCATTTTTAAGTAAATTCAGAAAATCGCTTTTCGTGTTTAAAACATTGGATAAAGACATTAATAAATATTAACCTTTCATAGTGCAAATTCACAAAAAATCTGAAACTGAAAAATTCGCGTTTTTCAGTGAATAGTGTAAATAAATTTTCATGAATTGACCCGCAGTATTCAGAAGAGCTATGAATACCTACACTATAGAAGGTAATACTGTTGGCCAGAAAACACTGATAAGAGATCTTGGGTTCCTCATAAGCCCCAAACTTGACTTCAGTGAACATTGGCACAAGGCCACCAACGCAGCTAAATTCCTTGTCTCCCAAATATTTGCTAAATACAATAGTAACGACTCAAAAATCATGACTCTTTTGTATAAAACTTTCATTAGACCAGTTCTAGAATATGGAACGGAAGTAAGCAGCCCGTACAAAAAATGCGATATCAGGGCAATTGAATCTATTCAAAATTCGTTCACACGCCGCCTCCTCAGCAGACAGATCGGGAGGTATCTTACACCGTTTGACCCGGACTACTTATCAGCCAATCAACGTAACGCCAAATATGGCCTTGCCTCTCTGGAGCACCGCAGACAAACAACAGACTACAAAATGATGCTCAAAATGCAACTAGGCAAAATTGATATTAACACTGAAGACTTCTTTACGACCAACACATTCACTAAAACACGCAGTAACAACACATTCCACTGGAAAGCAGGAAAAACTAAAACTAGGCGCAACTTCTTTACTCACCGCACACTTAGCCGCGTTGCCATCAGCTCTGACCGACCGCCCTTCTCTCCTAACTGATCCCACTACGATAGCTCTTTTTTTGTCTTTTTCTTGGCATTTAACATCCCGTTTAACTCTTCCCCTGATGCTTATATTTTCTGTATATTTTTCTTTTCTTTTCTTACTTTCACGATACTCGAGATCGTATTCAATAAATAAATAAATAAATAATTTAAAACAATAACGTAACTACAATAAAGGGAACTGTGATTGATTACACGCAAATATCTTCGAAGCTTCCGGAATGCGTTATTCAATGTTCTGAAAAGAGTAACTTTTTCATTACGACCCTTTTAACGACTCATATCCTGTTATTAGAAAATGTTGAAGGTCTAGAACCACGTCTTCGATATATTTTATTTACATGTTCGGAAAACTAAGGAATGTGTAGATGAAAGATTGTCCAATTTCGTTATTTTTAATTTTATTTATTTATTTCCTTAGAGTAGAGCAAACCTCTTATACTGCAACCGGGACAAAAAAATTAACGGGTGAAGGAAATGATATTAGTACCGAAGGACATGATATTCTAGAAATTAATGCGAGATTTGAAACTGGAGATTGTTGAGATTGTGATTGATTTAAAAATAGTAAATTTTCATTGGTGACGTCCGTTTGAAAAGTGTATCATGTTTTGGGATGTTTAAATGTTTTTCTAAAACCAAATCAAATGAAAACCTTCTGTTTTTCATCTAAAATTTAAAGAATAGTTTTAGTCGGTGATGATGAATCGTTTGAATTTTAAATAAAACCATGAATTAAAGTAATTTATAGATTCATTTTACTGTCGCTGGAAAGTATCAAAGTAGAAAAATGATTGATAAAAATTGATATGAATGGCTTTACTACTATTCCATCGGTTGAAGCAGAAACGAGTTTCAAATTTGTAGAAATTCCGAAACTGTAACTTTATGTTTTAAACACGAAAACTCCGTAAGTTGATCCGCCTTAATTGAAAGTGTTCCAAAACAACAACGGTTGTTGAACAGTATAACCGGTTTGGTGAATTTAAGACCAAACTGATATGTAGCTGCTATCAGAGCTTCGAGAAGATTTTTTATCACGCGAGCCTGATAGAAAGTCAGAAACTGTATTTTCCACCAGAAAACAACTTTTTGCAATTAAAAAAAATTAAATCACAGCTCGACTTTTTTATAATAATAATCTGCGCTTTAAAATAAGATCAGTTGTTCTGATTCTGAAAATAAAAACAAATTCCAGTTTCCTGTGCACCATGTATATTTCATAGTGGGAATCTAAGTATTACGTTCTTTCCTGGTAGTGTCTTAATTTCGCACCACACAACGGGATTTGGAAGCCAACCGATTTTCAAGTCTTCAAAATTAACTAACCGTTTTGGTTGAGAGGATTCACAAAAAAGGAAATCCACGTTTCCAAAATGTTTTTCTCAGACGAATAACTCAGACTTGCAACGGGCTGGGCCGGGCCGGAATTAAAATTTCTAGGGCCCGGCCCGGCCCGGAAGTTCAGTACTGAAAAAAATTCAAATTTTTTTTCGAAAATTTCCCGATTTTTTTTTTGAAAAATATTTCTTAAGAACAACTTTTTGTAAATTTCGAAGGTTTTTGAAAAATATACTTGAGGAAAAATATGAAAAATGTTCAGAAAATAAATTTTTGGACAAAAAATTGTAGTGGAAAAAGTTCAAAAATTCAAATCCGGACCGGCCCGGAATCTTCAAGAAAATGTTTTTTTTAAATTGATCTCAATAGTGAAGATTATTGAAGAAAGTAAAAATAATAATTTCTAATAGAGTGTGTGAAACCGTGGATAGCTTAAAACTAGATTTTAACATCGAAGACTTTGGAACAGACATTTGCTGATAAGTTCCTGCGACCCCATTACATGTTACGAAGAAGTGTTTCAGATGGTGGATGAAATAATCAATAACGAACTCTGAAGAGGAAGATGTACCTATTGTGAAACTGTAAAATTTTCCGTTTTAAAAACGAAACTTTAGAAAGAGAAATTAGGATTAGATTGATGATGATAGTCATATATCTAAATGTCTTCTCCAAAAAAGACAAAATGATCTAAATTGCGCTAAAATTTGGATGCATAATATAAATTTAAGGTCTTCCTGTGTAATAATATATTTTTTGCATCATAAGTCGGGTATGGGTCTAACGTACTTCGACTTTAGAAAACTTTTTTTTTAAACAAAAAAACATTTTAATTTGAAAGGTGATTCCTAAGTTGCTTTCATTAAATCAAAATTATCAATAAAGAATACTCAAAATAATTCCGAAACAGTAATACATTCCCAAAAACCACTATGTTTGAAGTCGGCTTCAGTATGTTTTCAAGGATTGCACCACTATAGCTGACTTTGAAAAGGACCAGCTTGGTTTGTCATATGACATGTTTTTAAGGTAAGAACAAATAAACTAACTTCTTGATTTCTATTTGTTTATACTCACAATAGAAGTGAAACTATTATAAAATTTGACACATAATTGTTTTTCGCCTGATGAAGAGTTTTCACAATTTTATGAGATGTTACCAAACAAAAAAATAGGACGATTGATTGTTTTCACTCAATTTCCAGCGCTAAACTTTGGGAGATGTTCTATAGTTTGTTAGCCATAATCTTAAAATTTCCAGTTAAAAAATTGAAGGTTTTCTGTTTCAAAATCTTGCAATTAGGTAGTAAGAGACAAATAACAATGCTCCAGTGGTCACTGTGAAAACTGTAATAGAAGCGCCCTCTAATAGAGGCGCACTCTGAAAAGCGGTTTGAATAATATGTAGTGGCGCCCCTGCGCACTTTCAGAAGAGGGTTGAAAAATGGAAGCGCATGCGCCTCTATTACAGTTTTTACGGTATCTAAATTTCAGTGCGCTATATTCTATAATATACAAGATTTAAATGATAGGTCTTCCTATCTAATAATCTTTTTTGAAACCATAAATCGGATTTGGGGTTTTTCTAAAGAAAATTTTTCTAAAGGAAAATTTCGGTTTCAAAAGTATTGTATAAGGTGGGAGAATTTTTTCACTAGAATGATTCCTTTTTATATTGTGTGATCTCTTCAGTCGAAAATGTCCGACTTTGAGAATATGTCATCGTATCACTCATTATCCCGCGAACTACACTTTGTTACGAATTTTATACAGATAGCTCTAGCCCGAACCGCGGATCATTAAAACATTGCCATCCAACCCGTAGTAGGTCACGGATATAGAAATCGCAGAGATCTACGTTTTCGAATATTTTTTAGCTCATAACACTGTGCTCTTAACGAGTTTCGCGTCGGCCCTGATTTCAAGTTTGGTTTATCCGTCGATTAGCAATAAAAATAAGTAAACAAAACTGAACATACATAACTGAAACAGATAAAATAAAACTATTCAATGTTTCAATATGATCTGAAGTATGTATTTGGATAAATACTTCACTGTAGTGACATGTCATCATACATGTACTTTTTGTTTCTGAAGAGCAAAAAAGAAGGGAAACAAAACAAAGCACGAAACGTCAAGAGCCGATGTGATATTAAAGTGCACATTAGGCTCCGCCCTCTCTCTTATTTTTCATTGGGGGGAGGGGGGGGGGGGGGGAGGCAACTCAGTTAGCACCGAATTGAGACGCTTTACACTTTTGTTATGCATGTGAATTGAAAAATTATGACAGATTGTTCCATGGGGGTACTCGATTTTAGAACTCGGAAAGATAGAACTGCAACAAAATAAAACTGTAACAATATAGAACTGACAAAAATAAAACTGAACAAAATGGAACTGCGACGAAATAGAACTGAACACAATGGAACTGCTACAAAATAGAACTGCTACAAAATAGAACTCTAGTTCGATTGGAGCGCGTTTGCATTCGTGACTTTTTAGAAGAATTTTAACCAGTTTTCGAGGAGAAAAGTCGACTAAAAACACTTATTTTATGAAGATAAAGTCTTTGTCTATTTAATAGTCAACAAAAAACTGTATAAAATAATATAAGATAAGCCCAATAAGCATTTTCAAAACCAGTGGTAGAGTTCTATTTTGTAACAGTTCTATTTTGTAGCAGTTCCATTTCGTTCAGTTCTATTTTGTGGAGTTCTATTTTGTAGCAGTTCTAACTTTCACTGTTCCACTTTGTAACAGTTCTATTTTTTCCTGTTCTATATTGTTACAGTTTTATTTTGTCGCAGTTCTATTTTTCCGAGTTCTAAAATCGAGTACCCCCTGTTCCATGACATAATGAAAAATGTTTAATAGAGTGTACTCACAACATTAGTGAAACAGAGATACATATATATATTTCAAACTTCCAGTTTTTTGAGTCGAGTCACTGTTTTATTGTTAGTATAATTGTTTGCAGAAGAGGGGATTTATTCAATTGATCTTGAAGATGTGTAGCTTTTTGTGCAGACTAAAATGTATGTGGATCCGGGTCATACTGTATCAGGTGGGACTATGTAACAAATGAACTCAAATACATCGAACCAATTAGATATAGATCAAATAAGCTATTTTTCTGAAACAGTGATAAAATTCTAATGGGCTAACTTATGAGCTTATAAAGTTACTGTATCGATATCATCTTTTAAGCCTCCGGGATGCGTGAGCATCTTTCTCATTTTGAAAACCTGTGATTAACCCTGTTACTAGGAAATAATGAAAGTATGGGAAATAAAACGTTATCTGATACCCATAAAATGTTTGGAAAATAACTATATGTTTTGTTGGATGGGTCTTGTCTTGGAAGAGAACCGAACCCGATGCAATAAAGATTGTAAAATTTTGTGTTTGTATCGAATTTCTCATAAAAACGCGGTTGTTTTTTTCATTTCCAATTTCCCCGATGGAGCAAACTGCTCCTGGAAAGTAATCATTTCCAAAATATATGAGACTGTTTCACGTACTCCATAATTTTTAACATGTGTTAAAATACTTCGTTAATCGAAGCGGGGCATCAAGGAATCTGTACGCTATGTTTATCACGCCAAAGCTAATGTGATGAAATTAAGAAAAATGGTTCAAAAATATTTGTGCATGCATAGTACAAAACTTATCACTCCGGCCAGTGGGACAAACTTATTATACTACAGAGAAATGTTTTGAAAATTGCTGTTTCGATAGCACCTTAAATTTCTTGGTTTTTTTCGTAACTGGTTTGTCAAAGTTTCTAGTGAAAATTTTAAACATTATCCGGGTATATGTGACAATTTTAGTCTAGTAGCTGTAAAGTACAACCCTCGGATAACAAATAAATTTCCAGATACGGGAATATGATAAATCTTGTAAACATAGTACAAAGTGATTTTATTTTAACAGGTTTGTTGAAGAAGAACAGTCCATATTAAAATCATTGTGAAACCCGAAACTAATCTGTTTCAAAAGTGATGTGTCAGGAGGGACAATCTGAAATTATAATGAGTTTACAACCATCGTGTCTAAAAGTTCCTCGTTATTCAAGTGAATTTAAAGCATTTTATACTTCCTCTCGCTAAAACAAAAAAGCTGCCTAATAGAGGGTACGTGATAAATTCTACATTGTTCGTCAATACTATTATGTAGATGTTGATATTTTTAGTGTATCAAAATCGATGAAATATTTAGAGAGCAGATTTACAATCTTTCTGAAACATTGAGAGTTATATTACCGTTTCAATATCATCTTTAAAGAATTTAGGAGGTGTGATACTTAGTAAGTATTCTGAACCGTGCCAATGCAAAAATGCTTATAGACTGTTACGGAGAAATGATTTAAAAAATTTCATCACTTTGCCTCATTCCTTTTTCTGAAAGCAGCCCGACCCGACCCGTAGTATGTCCGACATTTTGAGAGGATTCACAGATGTTTTGCCAAACACTGATTAGGGGTGAAAATGATTTGAAAACTCACGTCTGATTATGTTTTTGACCATTTTTTGATTCAAGCTGTTTGAGACTACATGATAAAGTTGGACCACATTGATGATAACTGGAAACGTTCTGTTTAAAGAACCAGATATTAAGTAGAAAGTGAGAAACTGTATATTTATGTTTGACTTTCTATTGAAAAAGCATACTTCTATCAACACAAACAACCGACTGCAAATAAGATTAACTGTAGTGTTAACTAGATTTGAACGTGCTTTTACTGAAAAAATAAATAAATGAAAATTTTATGTTTCGACATCGAAATTTGAGTTTTTTCCTTTTTGATGATCTTGATCCGAATTGAATTAGACGCGTTCACACAGCCGATATTAAACCAAACTATTGAAAAACATTTTTTTTTCTCTTTTAAAATATTTTCGCAACAGCACAAGAGATGTTCTAATTTTTCAAAATCTGAAAATTTCATTGTCCGGAAGTAATCAAAAACTGAGAACTTGTTGAAAAATTGCAACTTTTTTGAAGTTAATTCAGAAAATTGCTTCTCGTGTTTGATAATCTTCCAGGATAAGCTATATTAATATCAAATCGCTTTCACGAGTGCAAATTCACAAAAAATCTGAAACTGAAAAATCCACATTTTTTCGGTAAAGATGTTTTTATCACCTGATCCTGCCGATAATACTATTGAAAACAATCCTGACAGAGCACACTTATAACCTAAATGATGATAAGTTACTGTTTCGATATCTTCTTCAAAGCTCTCGGAATGCGCGATATTTTAATCGGTGTTCTGATAGATCATTCTCATTACAAACCTTAAAAATGAACTACCTGTTACTAGGAAATAAGAAAAGCCATTTGACTCTTTCAATTCTAATTATTCTAATTATTCAAATTTTTAAATATTTGGTTATTTTCATTCTTAAAATAAGAAAAAAATAGAAAACATTGAAACTGACATCTGAGAGATTGTGATTGATCTGGAAATAGTAAATTCTCATTGGGGACGTCTGTTTGAAAATAAAGGAGAATCTGTTTCACGGGTTCTTCATTAGTATACTTGTAATGGGAACTTTCGTTTTGACTTCGGCCCCCACAACCAGATCCATGCTAAAACTTCAATAAATAATATGTTTTTGGAGATAGATGATGAAAATCAGAAAGTTTAGTTTTAAAAAAACACCAAATTCCTTCCGTCACTGAAAACAAATAAACGTCGTAAAGTAAATCGACTGACTGAAACTGTAGAAAATGTAAAAAATTCAAACAATTTTAATCATTTCAACAATTTTAATCATTTCAAATTTAACAGGACTAGGGCTGAAATTTCCAACTAAAATAGATGGTTGCATTCGTCTTTTTCATTCATAGGTCCCCTAACAATTTCACTACTTAAATCGAAACAATACATACCATTTGGAACAGAATTAAAATTTTGTCGGGTGTTAAAAAAATTGAGAATATGTCCGGTACCTACCGGTTTTATCTCTAAAAAGTCCATAAAGTCTTATCAAGTTTCAGACTTGCCTTCATAACTCGCGGGCTCGATGCAGTTGCGCTCTGGCGCATTGTATCTATTCTCCGGCGCGAACATGTGAAAGTGAAGAGAAAAAGAGATTTGTAATCATTCTTGAGCTTGGGGTCACCTAGAGTTTGGTGATTTTTACCCGTTTCAGTCAAGTTTCGCCCGTTTCTACTTTTTGGGTGGTTTTTGTCACCTTTTTTCTATTGTTTTAATTGTCTAGTAGGGATTAGGTTTTATTCATTTCCCAACCTTTTTTGTGTAGCAATTGTCTTGTTGGCAATTGCATAAATTGAGATCAATAAAATAGTAGTTGACTCGAAAACTTGTGTTTATTGATTTTCTTGTCTTTCGCTCATTGTCTGTTTACCAGAAGCTAGCGTGACACCGTTGTCACGTCTAACTTTCTGACTTGGGGGCCGAACGCCGTTGTTTGACCTCTCGTTTCCGAAATCTTCTTCGGAAGAGAGAATTGTTCATTTTGTTAGTATTTCTTACACGTGGACCCGGAAAGAAAGTCTAGCAAAGTGATAAGAATTCTGTTTTGCTTACACGTGAACCCGGAAAGCAAAAATCAGTTTTCGTTGCCTCTAGTATAAGAATTGTCTGTTGCTACACGTGAACCCGGAAGCACAGTCAGTTTTTATTTGTCTCTTGTTGGAAATTGTGTGTGCTACACGTGAACCCGGAAGCACATTCAGTTTTCTCTGCCTCTTGTTACAAAATTAAGTGTTGCTACACGTGAACCCGGAAGCACACTCAATTTTTGTCAGTTTTACTGATTTCGGCACATAATTTTCAACGGAAACGTCGATTTTCCGGGAAAATTATTGATTTTTTCGTCGGAAATTAATTTTCGGTGAAAATTTCGTGCTGAAACAGTAAAATTTTTCGAAAAGGCTAATATTTGAATTAGAATTTGGCAAAAACATTGCGAATTTCTAAAATTCAAGTATTTTCTTGTCGGAAAATTCAAATTGTTCGCAGAGAATAACTGTGTGTGAATTCTTCGGAGAAGCTGTTTCATTTCTTTGAAATAATCGTCATTTCATCGTGAATTTACTTCTTTTTCGTCAATATAGCCTTGCGAAATTGAATAATCAAGTATAATTTCCAGGGTAAACTCTATCATCGACGAGAAAAGATGTCGGACATCGAAGAAGAAGAGGCGAATCGAGTGGCTGAGGAAGGAAGGATTCGGCAAGAAGAAGCGAATCGATTGGCTGAGGAAGAAAGGATTCGTCGCGAAAACGAATTGTTGGCAGAAGAACCGATGGATGAAGGAGACGAAGACAAACGAGTCCAAGAGGTGAGACTAGCGGAAATTGAAAAAGTTATCAATGAAACCTGTACTGACATCAAAAACCAGACAAAATTCAGCACGAAACAGTGTAGAGTATTGTTGTCGCCACTCATTGGTAAAATTCTAGAAGTAGAAGAACAATTCCGTGGGAAAAAGAAAGAAAGTGAATTCTGGGAAAATACGAATGTCAAACTAAATAAAACTGTTTTGTCATTGCAGGACGAATTGGAAAGAAAAAGTCCACCACAGCCGCCGACGCCACTCGAAGAGCTGTCCGGTCAATCGATTCAAGAAAATGAAAGAAGAATGAATATGGTGAGTGTGCTAGAAGCAAATGAAATTCATAATGAAGAAGCATTGAATGAACTGTTCGGAAAAATAGAGCAGCTGGGAAATGAGCTAAGTACACACAAAGAATTATTGCAGAAAGCACGCGAGCAATCGGACCGATCAAAAGAAGAATACTTCCAAGCAAAACAACAAATCGTGATGTTACAACTAAAACTGAAGGCTGAAGAGGAGAAAAACGAGAAATTGAAAAAGGAGAATGACACTGTGGCGGCGAATAATCAGTCAAATAGTCTGACTCGCTATGGTGAGCAACGTCAAAGCATTACTGACTAGTGAGAAAAATAACAATATTGTTCAGACTACAGGAAGGCACTCCATGTTCGCAACATCAACGCCACAACATGGAATGCACCGGCAAGGTGAGACAAACGGAAAAGTGGGGGAGTCAAGAGAAAATGCGCGTTTTTACAATGCAGACACGTCAGAAATAATTGATACTATACCTCGCCAAGAATCGCGTGATTCTGGGGGAAATTGGAATCAAAGAATAGTTGAACAAGATGCTCAAAGAAGCATAATTGTCCATGATGGACATGAAATGCCGAACATGAATATGCAATGGAGAATGACGCAAGCGCTGCCTGATCCTCCGGTATTCTCTGCAGGAAAGAATTCTGTCAATGCAGAAACTTTTGAGAGAGCATTTTACATGAAATATAGGTTCTTTGACATCGAGGCACAAAAAAGCTTTCTAGAAACAAGATTCCTGGCGGGAAACGCGTTGACAGTATATAAAGGCTTGCCAGAATCAGATAAATATTCGGTTTCACGCATTCTCGACGCTATCAAAAGACGATTGAGTCAGTCAGAACCAGAAGAATCACGCCGAGCTAAGAGCAAATTTCAAGGGCTAAAGCTACAGAAAGAACAATCCATTCAGAGTTTCTGTTTGCAAATGGATGAAATAGTTCGGGTTGGGTACAAAGGCGTACCAGAACATCAAATTTCCTCTATGAAAACTACAAAGTTGCTCGATGAAATGAAAGAACACTCTATATTCGATGTGTCGTTGCAAATTCTGGGGTCACAGCTGAGAAAATGTCCTGAAATGGAACAATACGAGCTGTGCCGAGAAGAAGCAACGCGTTTCGATGAAGAATGGAGAAGTGGGAAAGCAAAGCTGAATGAGAAGAAAATGAATCGACAGCAGTCGAATCAAAATTTCTCAAACCAGCAAAGCAACTACTCAAACCAAAACACTTCATATTCAAGAAATAAGCAAACTGTAGGCAATGATGAAACGTCGCAGAACTGGAGAGAAAGATCTCAGGGAAAGTTTGTTCCGACAAACAATGCTGGTGGTAATAATGTGGTTAATAAGTCGGTGGGGTTTAGTGAGTGCTCAGAGTGTCGATTAACTGGATGTCATGACCCAAAGTGCTCGAGAGCACCGGGGTCAAGCACACCAAGAAAAAGCAATCCTGTTGTCTGTTTCCGCTGTAATGAACAAGGACATATTGCTCCAAACTGTCCGCAGAAAGGTGCACAACAACTAAACAGCCAAGGGGATATGGCAAAAGTGCAAACACTTGATAAAAAGGAGTGTCTGGAAATGCCGGAAGCGGAAAAATCCAAACAAAACAAGAATAGTCGTACACCAGTTCGAATTGAACAAGGAAGGATTGGCTCAGCGGAAGTAAACTTTGTGATTGATAGCGGGGCTTGCATTTCAGTCATTTCGGAGAACACTTGGAAAGAAGTTGTGGAGAAGAATGGAGGGAAAGAATGGGAAAAAGAAGCAATTCTTAAAAACCCAGAAAAGATCGATGTTTACGCTGCAAACAACACTCCGATGAACTTGTTATACCAGGTAAAGGTGGAAACATCGCTCCATTCTCGCACAAGGGATCTAAAGTTCTATGTCACTGATATTGACAGAGATACGGTAATCTTGGGAATTGATCAATTTGAGTTGTTAGGCATACAGATGAGTTTTCAAAAGAAACCGCGAGATATTCGAATGGTTAGACAAGTGAAAATACCGCCAGGAAGTGAGAAAATTGTTGAGGTTTCAGTTGAAGGAACAATTAGAAAAGACAAGAGTCTTTGTCTGATTACACCAATGGTTTCGTGTCTTGCACCAGCTATTTATCAAATCAGAAAGTCTGGAAAAGCGAGGGTTCAAATGAGTAATTTGGGGAAAAAAACAATTTTTCTGAAAAAAGGTGAACTCATAGCTAGTGGAGAAGTAGAGGGGTTTGACGTCATTGAAGAAAACGAAGAAAACATGAAACTGCTGGAAGAATTCTTCGAAAGGTCGAAACTTCTGGAACAAGATATGGAGACCATCAATCTGATCGAGACAAATGTTAATAGTGGGGAAAGATGGGACATTCTTTGTGAGCAGTTGAAGAAAACATGTGCTAAGTCCGAAGAAGAAGAAGATGTGTGGAAGGTCATAAAAGACTATCAACATATATTTGCTACGGATGATACTGAGTTGGGTAGAACTAATGTTGTTGAGTGCGAGATTGAGTTGACAGAGGGAGCTCAGCCAGTGAGGCAGAAAGCGCGACCTATTCCGTTGGCGATCAGAGGGGAAATCAGGAAAATGATTCAGAAAATGTTGTCACAAAGAGTCATACGAGAAAGTAAATCTCCATGGGCGAGTCCGGTTGTGTTAGTGAAGAAGAAGGACGGATCAGTGAGAATGTGCATTGATTACAGAAAAGTGAATCTGCTTATCAAATACAATGCGCATCCGCTACCGAACATTGAAACAACGCTTCTTTCACTTGCAGGAAAGAAGGTTTTCACCACATTTGATCTTCTTGCAGGGTACTGGCAACTTCCTCTGAAAGAGGAAAGTAAAGAAATTACAGCATTTGCCATCGGATCAGAGTTATTCGAATGGAATGTTTTGCCATTCGGGTTAGCCACATCTCCTGCTATTTTTCAAGCAGCTATGGAATGTGTTGTTGGAGATTTATTAGGGACTTGTGTCTTTGTATATGTCGATGATTTGCTAATTGCTAGTGAGAACATGAAAGAACACGCTATCCATGTCCAAACGATTCTAGAAAGAATCGAAAAAAGTGGAATGAAGCTGAAAGCCAGCAAATGTTGGATAGCAAGGGAAGAGGTGGACTACTTGGGCCATATGATCACTCCAGAAGGAGTAAAAACAGAAGAGGCCAAAGTAGACAAAATGAAGAAATTTGCTAGACCAGAAGACGTCAAACAATTGCAATCTTTTCTAGGATTAGTAGGATATTATCGAAACTTCATTATGAGTTACTCAAAGATAGCATATCCGTTGAATTTTCTCACGTCAAAGAAAAATGCATGGGTCTGGGGTACCGAGCAAGAAAATGCTTTTGTGCAGTTAAAAAGCTCGGTATGTTCCGCACCTGTGCTAAGACAACCTGATCCTGAAACAGCAATCAGTGGAGCTCGCCCGTATCTAATATACACGGATGCAAGTCGTCAGGGAGTGGGAGCCGTGTTAGCCCAAGAGGCAAATGATGGTGAACAGCACCCTATTGCATTCGCTTCTAAATCGTTGACTTCTGCAGAGACAAGGTATCACATAACTGATCTAGAAGCACTAGCTATGATGTTCGCTTTGAGAAGATTTCGCACCATCATCTATGGCTCACAAGTAATTGTGTTTACAGACCACAAACCATTGATATCACTCATGCGTGGTTCTAGGTTGGCAGACAGGTTAATGAGATGGTCGATAGAGTTGATTGAGTTCAATCCAAAGATTGTATATGTCAAAGGAAAAGCCAATGTGGTAGCTGATGCGCTGAGTAGGGGAGGATGCCCACTGATTGATCCAGATGACATGGAAACAGGAGATATGCCAAATATCATTGGGGAAGTGAAAATGATAAAAGCAGGGAATAAGTTCGACACTAGTGAATGGCTGGAAAAGTTGAGAAAGGAAGATGGATGGAACGAGGTTATAGGGAGGCTAGAAAATGGAGAGAAAACAGGGTCCGTGAAAATCCCTGGAATAAAGAAAGGGATATGGCTTGACAACTATATGATTATAGGTAAATCACTGAGAAACACAGAAGATGAAAACTGTAGTCGGTTAGTTGTTCCTGAAGAAATCATTCCATCATTAATCAAGGAGGCTCATGAAGGAGAATTAGCTGGGCATTTCGGTACAGAGAAAATGCTTCGACAACTGAATAAGAAGTTCTTCTGGTTACGAATGAGAGCTAGAGTGGAAAATCACGTGAAAAGTTGTCAAAAGTGCCTTTACACAAATGACTATACAAAAATGGTGGCTCCTTTGAATCCATACAAAACAGAGTATCCATTGCAGATTGTAGCATGTGACCTTATTGATGTTGGGCTATCTACCCAAGGGAATAGATACATTCTATCAATCATAGACTTATTCACTAAATACGGAATCGGGGTTCCTATTCCGGACAAGAAAGGTGTAACAGTGTTGAAGGCTTTCATTGAGAGATGGGCCATTGGAGAAGGAAGAGTTCCGGAAGTATTATTAACTGATCAAGGGAAAGAGTTCTGTAACGAACATTTTCAAAAGTTCGCAGAACTAGTGAAGATGAAACATATCACCACTAAAGGCTATAACAGTAGAGCAAATGGATGTGTAGAAAGATTCAATAAAACACTAATGCATACAATAAAGAAGCAGAATGCGGTAGCTGCAGAATGGGACGACCAAGTTCCATTTGCAGTATATGCATACAACTCAGTTGTCCACAAAACTACGGGAGATTCACCCATGTTTTTAATGTATGGCAGAGACGCGAAAGGCGGACTTGAAAAAATCGGGGATGACGCCTGCGGTGTGTCTTATGTGGACATGGATGAATACAAGAACTTGTTAGTGCAAGAATTAAATAAAGCATACGCTTTTGTTAAGGAGCATGCTCTGCAGGAACAGCAAGAGCATAAAGTGTTATTTGACGCAAAACATCGCATTTCCCAGAAATCGTATCCACAACCCGGAGCAAGAGTACTTGTGGAAATTCCATCTGAGAAGATGGGAGCTCGTTACCCAAAACTGACAAACAAATGGAGAGGTCCATATAGAGTAATCTCATGTTCTGAAAACTCAGCAATGCTTGTTCCAGTTGCTGGAGGTAATCGGGAATTACTGAAAGTTCCATTTGAGAATCTGCGTAATATACCTCCTCAAATGGATAACACTCCAGTTGAAACTAAAAAGGGACGTGCGCGGTTAAGAAATACAGCGGTAGAAGAAATTTCGGGGAAAATGGTTGAAGACAATAATCATGACTTATGTATTTTCAGTGAACTATTCTGGTGCCGATGCCAAAGACCGTGCGTCTTCTTCCTTCCAAACAACAAGGATCTGCGGTTCCACTCGCCCACACAATTTGCAAGAGCGTCTCAACTTCTGCAGAAACACAAGGATTTGAAAAAGGATGATATGATGATGCTCGTGCAAAAACGATTACCAATGTTCCCAGAATTACCAACAGAGGAGGCTTGGATGATTCTTGGTCAATGTCCCACTCTCAATATTTGGGTGAAGGATATTGTATTGTGGAGAGAAGCCTTTGAATTGCAGTATGCCATGACTCTGGAAAAGTGTCTAGGCTCCGAACTGCTGCAATCCATGTCAGCCATGGTGTTCTGCTTTCCCGGAGTCGAGTTGAAATCGGTCGCTTTGGCATTGAAACATGTGAAACTATTGAAAGATGAAGACACTGTAGCTGAACGAATCAGAAAGAATTTGGAGACTAAGGAAGTGAATGTGGCAGTATTCGTAATCCCTTTCTCCACATCTGAACAAGCCAAGGATTCGTGGCAGGAATCGATTCATGCTGTACCCAAAGAGATCGATGTCATCGTCGTGTTTGGCCACGTCACTCAATTCGATCACGCCGAAGGAGAGATATTCACTCAACTGGTAAAAGAACTGTACAGATTGGAGGGAAAACTCACCGTGCTTGGTCCAGACTTCACGGTGAAGTTCAATTTGAATAGGACGCTGCTGAATGTATCAGACCGGTCCAAATGCTTAAAATACTGGGAAGTTGTGGAGCGCATTGTGAAAGAAGAAAAGATTATCTGGCCACATCTCAAACTAGAGACTTTGGAGTCAGTGGAAAATAATCAAACTGATGAAGCTACAGGAGCAAGTGGATCTGGATTTGGGCCCATTCGAGCTCACAATAGTCGAGGAAGCAGATCGGGATCATACGGATTGGGATCATATTCAAAATTTCGGCAAAACCGCTAATACGGATAGTTTTCTTGATAATTTTCCAAATTGTTATTCTTTTGTTATTCACCTTTATTGCCTTAATCATTCTCCAATCATTTCATGTTATATCTGGTTCTTGTTTTATAATCTTAAATTCTATCCCCCCCTTCCACCGACGATTACCCCCCTGTCCTTACCTTTATCGAGAAGTCTTTAACTTCTTCTGTTGTTTTGCTAACTAGTTATCTTGTTTTCATTTAAACCCAAAAAGCTCCACCTTTTGTATCTCCTAGTATCTTCACGAGTGTTCCGTGTCATTCATTAAAGCCACGGGAGAAGGGACTCGAAAGGACCCGGAGATGTCCGGTACCTACCGGTTTTATCTCTAAAAAGTCCATAAAGTCTTATCAAGTTTCAGACTTGCCTTCATAACTCGCGGGCTCGATGCAGTTGCGCTCTGGCGCATTGTATCTATTCTCCGGCGCGAACATGTGAAAGTGAAGAGAAAAAGAGATTTGTAATCATTCTTGAGCTTGGGGTCACCTAGAGTTTGGTGATTTTTACCCGTTTCAGTCAAGTTTCGCCCGTTTCTACTTTTTGGGTGGTTTTTGTCACCTTTTTTCTATTGTTTTAATTGTCTAGTAGGGATTAGGTTTTATTCATTTCCCAACCTTTTTTGTGTAGCAATTGTCTTGTTGGCAATTGCATAAATTGAGATCAATAAAATAGTAGTTGACTCGAAAACTTGTGTTTATTGATTTTCTTGTCTTTCGCTCATTGTCTGTTTACCAGAAGCTAGCGTGACACCGTTGTCACGTCTAACTTTCTGACTAATAGTAAGAATGATAATATTTAATAGAGCGTGCGAAACCGTAGATAATATAAAACTAGGTTTTAATTAACATCGAAGACTTTGGAACAGATATTCATTCGCTGATTGTTTCTGTGATCCCATCTTAGTTTTCGAAGAGATGTTGAAAAAAACAATTAAGGATCATCAATAACAAACTCTGAAGAGGCAGATGTACCGATTGAGAAACTGTAAAAGTTTTTTGTTTTAAACGTTGGTGAAACTCTACGTAGTTTGATGATGATGTTCAACACCTAAAAACGGATTTTCCAAAAAAAATCTAAATTTCAGTGTGCTTAATATTTTAATGCATACCATACATTTTCCAGTCTAATAATCTTTTTTGCACCATCAACCAGATTTGGGGTCTAACGTACTTCGACTTTAGAAAACAACACATTTTATTTTCGAAAGGTGATAAACAGTCATAAATTGTTTTTATTAAATCAAAATTATCAATAAAGCTTACTCAAAATAATGCCGAAACAGTAATATATTCTCAAAAACCAATATATATCTTCAAGTAGATTAATGTTACAGTATGTTCTCAAGTATTGCACCACTATTGCTGGTTTACTGCCTCGATCGATAGGTTTTGTTGTTCAGATAAGAACAAAAGAGAATTTTGTAGAAGCTCACTAACTTCTAGATTTTTATTTGTTTATAATTAGTGGCTGAAATAAAATTCGAAAACTGAAGTTGGCTTTTGAAGTGCTCTCTCTGTTTCATAATCTGATAAAATATGGAAGTGTTTTGTTCTAGAATTGTTGTGAAGCGATAACTATCAAAATCCTACCAAAAAGATTTTGTAGAAAAACAAGCGTAAAAAGTCTAATTTTAACTATGATTTTTTGCATCTGTGCTGATTTTTAACATTAATTCAAATACCATGCTAAAAAACAAAACAAATTTCAATGAAACATATTCACAATAGGAGTGAAACTGTGATAAAGTTGAAAAAATAATTTTTTTCATCTACTAAAGAGTCCTCAAAATTTTATGGGAAGTTTTCACGATAGATACCAAAAATAGGGTGATTCATTGTTTTCACTCAATTTCCTTATAATAAGATTTCAAGAATGTTGGGAATAGGTTCCAGCCAAAATAACTTTGTTTGGGATCATAATACCACAAATCAAGCAAAACATTTGGAGAAGGTAATCAAATACACAACTTCTGAAATTGTAGATTATTTTCTTATGTCAATATCTTTCGAATAACTTGCCTACAACCTTAATGGGTTTTTCTGAACATGTGAGAATAATATAAAACTAGAGAAACTGTAACTTTTTTTTAAAACCAAAAGAAAAAATGATCTGGGAAAGGCAACTTTAAACCAGAATTTCATAACCAGATATTGTGATAACTTCAAAGCTGAAATTACCAACCCTTTCAAATAAAACCGAAACTGTTTCAATCGCTTTATATTTTTTGAACGAGTAGAGAAGTATTTAGTGCAAGAATAATTGATTTTCAACTCAAATAATAATTTGTATTATTTTTTCAGTTCACCATCAGTAAAAACACAAAGAATTGTATCAAATGAAATATTTTCGTAATTGCATATTGCCTGCTACAGTAGATTTTTTTTCAAAATTTTTTTCTTAAAACAGACATCAGGACAGAATAACAGGTGACTTGCTTGTCGAAAGTTCAAATAGGTTTTCTCGAGTGAGCTCTAATGAAAAACTAAAAAATGTTCTGTTTGCAAAACAGAATTAATTTCAAACTGATATATAGAAGACTAAATTTAGTTCCACTCATTCAAACTGTGTGGTCTTTGGAAAAATGAGAAATCTCACAGATGACATGATTTGCTAGAAAAAATCAACTGCTTTCTCCTTGGGACAATTCAGAAACCACTCCAACTGAAAAATGAATATTTTGAAAACATTAATTGAGTCTACGGAACGGGAAACATATGTACAAAAATCTGGTGTATCGGTAAGACTCGCTTCAGAAAAAAACATGAATTCGCATTTGTATATCAACAAAAACTCATCCTGGTAGAAAACTGTTATCTGTTGTTTCATTATATGTTCCTTATCAATGTGATTTGGGAAACTCAATAGTCTCCTAACTGCATTCATAATCAAATGACATGCCTAGTTGAACTGAAAATTCTGTCCATTTTTTTTCAATCTTTGGCAGTGTGCTGCACCGGGATTTTAAAACTAGTGAAAACCGGTATTTCATGAAAAAACCGGTGAAAGTATTCACCGGTTTTCACCGAAATTCACCGGTGATTCACCGGGGAAAACCCGGAGAAAACCGGTGAACACCGGGTTTTCCCCGGAGAAACACCGGGGAAAAAACCGGTGTTTCCCCGGTTTTCACCGGTTTTCGCCGGAGTTTTTTTTGAAATTGGTAACACACAACCAGACATTTCAAAACTGGACATTTCGTAACCAGACATTTCGAAACCAGACATTTCAAAACCGGACATTTCGAAACCGGACACTTTGAAACCGGACGTTTCGCAACCGGACATTTTGAAACCGGACGTTTCGAAACCGGTCATTTTGAAACCGGACGTTTCGAAACCGGACGTTTCGCAACCAGACGTTTCGCAACTGGACGTTTCGCAACCGAATGACACTTCGAAACAAAAAAATGCCGGTTGCGAAACGTCCGGTTTCGAAATGTCCGGTTGCGAAACGTCCGGTTTCGAAATGTCCGGTTGCAAAACGTCCGATTGCAAAATGGCCGGTTGCTGTCATGTTCGTTCACGTTGAAGTGTTTGCATCATCAGAAAAAACCGGTGAAAACCGGTGAACACCGGGGATTCCCCGGGGAAAACCGGGCACCGGTGAAAAATGAAAACCGGGGAAAACCGGTTTTTCAATATTGAACACCGGGGAATTTCGGTGAACACCGGTTTTCGCAAACTTGACTCCGGTTTTTATTATTATAAAACCGAGGAAAACTTCACCGGTGATTATAACGGTTTTCACCGGTGAGAGAAGTAAGGATGGGTCTTTAGATACACACAGGGTAGCGTACCATGGGGCTTTTAACACACCACAGGGATGACGTCACTAAAATCACTTTACTTGAGTGTTTTCACGTTATTTTATTTGATATTGTTTCGTTTTTGCTTCATTTTAGCAAAACTTTTTTAATTTTTATTTCCCTTTCAAATTATTTCATTTCTTAAAATTAATTTATTTCATTTATTTACTTATTTATATTACTAATTTATTTTATTGACTTATTATTTTATTTTTTCGACTATTCATTCATGTATTTATTTAATTACTTGTTTTTGTTTTGATTCGTTTTATCTATGTATTTTTATCATCATTGGCAAAGTTATTTCTATTAACTTCCTGATATTATCATTTATTCAAATTTGTTCGAATGACCAGATATGTGAGATCTGATTTTCGGTATTTTACGCGAGTATGCGCTATGTGAATTCAAGTATGACAATTTTCAATATAGTTTTTTGTTTTGTAAACAATTTAGGTCTTACTGATATTGTGATGTACTGATGACGTCATACAAAATTGATTGTGTCATGCTAAATATAACTGTTCATATAACAATACGAGAAATGTAGAAATTCGAACAGTTACAACTCTAGATATCACTAAAATAGCTTTTTTAACCTCAAGAAACCATTTGTTCGCGTTTTCAAGACATTTTGCGCATAATAGTGATGACTAAAGGAGGCGGAGCTTGTGAAAACTTGTAGATACCTGTAAAAAAGCAGCGTATTAGACTCAAAACACCATTTTGCCATCGTTTTCAATATATTTTGCGTATAATAGTAACAAAAAAAGAGGCGGAGCTTGTGAAAACTATAAATAACCCAACATTGAGAAGTATAAGTCATTCTACGTTTCTATTCCTTCCAAAATTGTGTGATTTTCCTATTTCTGATTTTAAATTTATTCAACTCTGTAACCAAGTTTCGAATACTGCCCACAATGAGTACATCTGGAGAAAACAACGAATCATCCACCGGAAATCAAGCAAGAACATTGGTGGAGTGGATAAAAGAAACATCTGTGGGATTTTTGTCTGAAGAGGTAAGTTCTACTTTTTGATTGAAAATGTTCATTCTTTGATTTTCAGGAACTGAAGAAAGAACCAGTCAACGTTCTGAGAAAAACTGTCGACGAAGCTCAAGGATCATTCCGTGGAACAGTCACAACCATCTCATTGTTCACCGAGTTGTCGAAAGTCATCACTGTCGACCCATTGGGACCTGAAGCGTTTGGAGAATGTGTACACGATCTTATTATAATACATAATCCATTCTCTGGTCCGAAAATTTATGTCTCTGTTTCCATTGAATCGCCTGAAAGAAATCAACCACTTGGTACTTGTTTCGGAAACCTCAATGCTATCACAGGTGAAACTATTTCAAACTGCTTGGAAAATAGTGGACAAGACCTTGAACTGAACACACCAAATATTACTATCAAATTGACCTATCTTGTTTCTCCATAAACTGTTATAGTTACAAATATCGTATAAATAAATATTTTAAACCAGTACGCAACACGACATACTAGAAAGAATACTGTATCTGGTGTTACATTCCCACCATGAGTGTTATAGTGAGATAAACCATACTCTCAAAAAGATGTGTGTGCTGAAAATGAGATAATTTAAAACAATATTTTATATGATATTTGAACACACCTACAGACGCACAATCTTTCGATAATTTCAATGACAACCGAGTTTTTGAAGAAATAAGTCTGCGTTCATTTTTTTTTTACTGAATCTTCCTATATGTTGAATTTGCATTGGAACAATTTTAACAATTATTTGGAAAGTGTTTCTATTTTCCAACAATAAACTGTGGGTTGAATAAGAATGTGCCCTCATGTAAAGCACAAACACACTACTCCTTTTGTAAGCATCTTTCGCTTTTTGGTTAACAACCTTGTCTTTTGAAAATCATACCAGGGATCGAACCTTCTTTGTGAAGGTTCTCTTTTTTATTTTACTGTTGTTATATACCACTCACTTACAAAAATTCTGAATGGGAAAAAAAGACAAAAGTTGTAGACGCAAAAAGTTTGTAGAGTTTTTGCCTGTATAAAGCAGAAACGACATTGTTTTGAGCATTTGAACAGAAAAACTAGTGGTTGGTATGTAACCATTATGTTTCTGTATGTTTGCATGTCATGGAGCGTTTTTGAAACAAAGTATGCTTGAAACATTGAACAAACTCAAAAAACACCGTGAGATACCAAAAAGTTGCTGAGAAGACCAATTTTTCAAAATTACGGGGAAAACTTTAAAAATACGGAAAAACAGTGAAATTCAGAGTTAGAGTAATGAGTAATGACTCATCGTCATTTTGTGAAAATAATAGAAAAACAAAGAGTTTACGGTGGAACATGTCTGTAACCGTGAAAATGACCACATTCTTTATTTTAACCAATATTCGTGATGTTCCCGACGCTAAGACCACTATATAAAGCACGGCTAAAAGTTATTATTTCATTCATACCTACTTTTTTCCCTTGTATAAGGAACATTTATTTTTTCTCCTTGAACTATTTACTGATATTTCTGTGATGCTCTCCAAGCTGTCATCATCAACTACGAGGCTACGAGTTGGAGAAGAGGTAAGTTATTTTCACATCAAATTTAATGTAATAATCTATAATTTAGGAACAAATAGGAGGTGCTAGTGTTCGAGTGGTACAGAAAACCAGTGAAAAAGCCGGTGAACGCTACCATGGCACGGTCGAGACAGTGACACTTGCTCTACAACTATCGAAGTCTTTGACAACTGATCCACAATGTGCAGAAACGTTTGCAGATACCCTGGTACAACTTGTTAAAAAACACGATCCGTTCAAAACACCTCGAACAAGAGTTGGTTTAGTTTTTGAATCTGATGAAATTTTCGACGCTGTAGGATTGACTTTTCGTGAGATTAAGAAAGTCAGGGCGAGTGAAATTGTCGAGAGCATGTCACGAATGTCTCAGTCGAGCAGGTCTCCACTCGAACTAGATGTCCCGAACATTTCTGTACGAATTACTTATCTGAATCCTCCAGCAGGTAGTGGAAAACGAAAGTTTGACACAGGCAGCGTCATGGATCTCACAGCTTTTGAGAAACGACCAAAACATGAAGAAAGTTTGGAAAAGGAGAAAGCAGATAAAAGAACGCGGTCGAACATGATGCCAAATGAAGGTAAACCATTCTCAATTAGTTTATAATTTTTAGATTTTTTCAGTTTTGGAAGATTGTCTATTCCATGCACTTCATCAATCGCTTATGTATCACCAATGGAAACAGAGCAAATCTTTGGAAGATTACAACAAATACCGAAGTTCGATAAGAAAAACTTACAAAAAACCGGGAAAGTGCTCTGATGTCTATGAGGCTGTAAAAGTCATGAAAGAGGTAAGTGTTAATTAGTGAAACAGACTAATCAACTTTTCTATTTTCAGGAGGCAGAAATGACAAAATCGAACAATTTTGACTTTATAGATGTTGATCACTTACAAAAAACTGTTTTTTCTGGAAAATACCAGATAATTGTGTTTTGTCAAAACTCAACAACACCTTACTATAGAGGTCCATATGTTGGAGAGAAAAAAAGTCTCGTGCTTTACCTCAGCAATGGTCATTATAACGGTGTGAGAAGTATATGCGCCTTACTAAAAACCAGTTACTATTGTTTTTTGTGCAATAGTAGAACAGAAAACGCTGTCACGCACTACAGCTGTCCCCTTCTCCATCGTCTGTGTGGTAAGAAGAATTGTCCAGGTGTGAAGGAAGGAGAACAAAAGAAATGTGAAAGATGTACTGTTGTGTTTCGATCAATCCAATGCTACGAAAACCACATAGCTAAAGGTAAGAACATGTTTTATGTTGATAATCACAGATTCTTATTTTTCAGGACCGAATGGAGGTAAAAGTCGATGTGACTACACATCGGTTTGTGAGAAGTGCGATGGCATTTACTATACAAACAAAGGAAAGAACAATCATCAATGTGGGGCAAAGTGGTGTTCCAGATGTAATTGTAAAAGAACAACACCTCATAAATGTAATATGCCAAAATCGGTGAAGAATGAAAAGAAGTTGACAAGGAAACGAGTCTATTTCGATGTTGAGGTAAGTCTAACCAATAATTTTAATGTTCATTGTTTTAATTTTTAGAGCAGAGCCGACGAATCAACTGGACAGCAGCATCCCGTTTTGTTCGTGGCTCTCCGTTGCTGCCCAAAGTGCTCATCCAACATACCAAAGTGTCTACAGAGTTTGAAAAGTGAAACATGTGAACATTGTGCACCAGATGGTCGTCTAAAAATAATTGAATGCATCACATCAAAGAACCGTCATGTGAATGTTGGATCTCAAATGACAAAATGGTTATTCGCAGATCACCACAGAGGAAGAGTTGTTGTGGCACACAATGCTTCAGGGTAATTTGACTATTTTCAACATTTAAAATTCTTGTACATATTTCAGGTACGATGCACAGTTCATTCTGGAAAACATAATTGCAAGCAACACTGCAAAGCCAAAACTAATTTTGGAAGGAACAAAGCTTGTATTTCTCGAGTATAACGACGTTCGACTTTTGGACTCCATGAAATTTTTAACAATGAGTCTAGCCTCATTGGGAAAATCATTTGAAGTGGATTCAGTCAAAGGGTAAGCACAAAAAGACTATATAATGTAATAATTTGTTACTTTTCAGAGATTTTCCGGTTCTCTTCATCAAACCTGAGCACTACGACTATAATGGCAGTGTTCCCGAAGACAAGTGGTACAATCTGGAGAACAAATCTTCTTCTGTGAAGAAACAACTTCTGAATTTTCTTGAAAGTGAAAGAAAATCAAACAAAACTTTCAATTTTGTTGATGAGATCATGCGGTATTGCTACAATGACGTATATTATCGAGATCTGTACGAAAGGAAGTCCTGGCCTAAGATCCGACAACTTCGCGACCGCGATATTTCGCCACGAAAATGGACACAGTCCTTCGGCGAGCGAGTGCTACCGTAATATTTTGCGGCAAAAAATTTATTTTTTTTTACCTAATTTTCAACGATTTTTACCGATTTTCCACGATTTTTACCGATTTTCAACGATTTTTTTTCGTTTTTTCTCGTTTATTTGGAAATACTCATGCTTCGGTGTCATATTTTATTATTTTTATAGCTATTTTAACGATTTTTTGCTTTCAGGGTGCTGAACTCTTCAACGTCGTCGCCATCGTCATTCATCTCCCGTTTCTATCGCTTCATTTTTATTTTTTGCGGTTAGTTTTATTTTAGAGCGGATATTTTCTTCTCCGCCGAACGTTTTCGTTGCAGATTGAGTCAACGTCGTCAGTCAACGCCGCGAAGACGCATAATTCAAGCAGATATGGCGTTCGAAAATGGGAAAAGGACAAGAACAGACTTTATTCACAACAAAAACCAGAGGGAAAATGGAATTCATCCAAAACATCGTTGTCCCATCTCCTGTTTTGTCATCTTCGTCCACCAGACGTTCGGTTTTTCTGCGGTTAGTTTTATTGGGGAGCAGGTGATTTCTTCTCCGCCAAACGTTCTTGTTACAGCTTTCGTCGAGTCAACGTCGCGAGGTATCAACGTTCGAAAGATGCGAATCATCGTGAAAACTCATTTAATTTAAATTTATTTTTACCTTATCTTTAAAAATATGAATAAATTTATTGTGACACTGCACGTTTTGATTAAAGTGGTATTTCGATGCATCTGATTTAAGCAACTCTGAAAGTATGAACGTGTTGTTTTGGGAAAATGTTGGTTGTATAATTTGTCCTCAGAACTCGATCCACACCTTTCCAAAAGAGACGATTAGAACAAATTCGAATAAATGAGTCATCTTGTGCATTCTTGTTGATCTTTTTCTAGTTTTTTCAGACTCATCTCTAGCGTTAAAAGATCTACGCAAGCAGAGGTGCACTTCACCGTTCAAATACCGGCAGAACTTTCCCCAAAACAACATGTTCCACTTTAATCAAAACGTGCAGTGTCACAATAAATTTATTCATATTTTTAAAGATAAGGTAAAAATAAATTTAAATTAAATGAGTTTTCACGATGATTCGCATCTTTCGAACGTTGATACCTCGCGACGTTGACTCGACGAAAGCTGTAACAAGAACGTTTGGCGGAGAAGAAATCACCTGCTCCCCAATAAAACTAACCGCAGAAAAACCGAACGTCTGGTGGACGAAGATGACAAAACAGGAGATGGGACAACGATGTTTTGGATGAATTCCATTTTCCCTCTGGTTTTTGTTGTGAATAAAGTCTGTTCTTGTCCTTTTCCCATTTTCGAACGCCATATCTGCTTGAATTATGCGTCTTCGCGGCGTTGACTGACGACGTTGACTCAATCTGCAACGAAAACGTTCGGCGGAGAAGAAAATATCCGCTCTAAAATAAAACTAACCGCAAAAAATAAAAATGAAGCGATAGAAACGGGAGATGAATGACGATGGCGACGACGTTGAAGAGTTCAGCACCCTGAAAGCAAAAAATCGTTAAAATAGCTATAAAAATAATAAAATATGACACCGAAGCATGAGTATTTCCAAATAAACGAGAAAAAACGAAAAAAAAATCGTTGAAAATCGGTAAAAATCGTGGAAAATCGGTAAAAATCGTTGAAAATTAGGTAAAAAAAAAATAAATTTTTTGCCGCAAAATATTACGGTAGCACTCGCTCGCCGAAGGACTGTGTCCATTTTCGTGGCGAAATATCGCGGTCGCGAAGTTGTCGGATCTTAGGCCAGGACTTCCTTTCGTACAGATCTCGATAATATATACTCGCCAAAGCTATGAACATTTTTGAGAAAGAGTTTGAGACTATGACAGATGTATGTCTTTTGGAGGTAAGTTTCTACTTGATGTAATCATAACACTAATTTTTGTTTTTCAGTGGGGAAAGTTCGCACAAAATGTTGATCGAGATGCCACGGAAATCATCATAGACCCGATGGAATTTTGGAAGCTTGTCTATGACACAAACGTAATAATTTCGATTGTACGTTGTGTGAATGACGTTCTGGTTGTGAAATATAGAAAACAACCAGAAACTATGCAGAGCTTGAAAACTAGTGCAATGCAACTCGCTTCATTCACCACATCATATGCACGTCTCCGTCTCTACGATTTTATGGAACGAGTTGGAGGAGAAAACATAATATATACAGGTAAGAAAAAAAGAAACACTGAATATTCTTATTTTCAATTTTCAGACACCGATTCCATAATATACGCAGTGCCAGATGGAACACAAGATCCTCTCGAACACGAAATTGGTCCTTATCTTGGACAACTAACTGATGAATTGGATGGAAAAATGACAGAGTTTGTCAGTTTAGGTCCTAAAACGTACTGTTACAAGGACCTATCCAACAATGAAGAGAAGATTGTCAGAAAGGCCAAAGGAATCACGATAAACGCCAAAGTTGAAAAGAGGTTAAGCTTCGAAACTATGAAACACATGGTGGAAGAAGTCGTTGAAAATATACCTCGAACCACCCTGAATTTACCTCAACACATCATGTACAGGGATAATAACCACAGGGTGTATAGTCGAAATATTGTAAAGGAGTTTAAGTATACGTTCAACAAACGACGACTTCTTACTGATGGATCGACGCTTCCCTTCGGATATTGTGGTATCTAATTTGTTTTTTCTTTTGAAATAAACCTAATAGTTTTTAAAACACTCTCACTAGATTGAAAAATGGAACAAGTTTTCTGAATTACACATTGTTTGAATTAGCAAGAACGATAAGGACAACTCCATGACGCTAATATCTGGCAACTATGGTGTTATGTTACACTATTTAAAAACAAATTTTGAACTGAAACTAGCTCTTGGGTGGGAAAAAAGTTAATTTACGAGTTTTTCGCAATTTGGCTAGTTAAATTCCAGTTTGCGTTTTCTAGGACTGTGACAGGCAACAGTAAACTATACAGTTTCATTTTTCAAACTCAATTACTGACTACGATATCACTTGGAATCAAAAAACGACATTTTTACATGCCGGAATAAACATAAAGATTCAATATAGAAAAAAAAAACATAAAGATTCAATATAGAACAACCTTGTATTGGGAACTTGAATAATGAAGTTGATATAATTGCATTGTTTTGATGTCAGAATGATCTTTCTGTGAGTATTATATTCTTCTTGCAACAGTATCTTTTGTGAAAATTTGAGAGAAATGTGGCCTATAAGAATCGATAACAACCGTGACGGTTTGAGCAAACAGTGGGACGACCACTGGAATGTACTCTGCGTCTCTCGCACCTGCACACTCTTTTATTTCTCTGCGTCATTTCCGTACAACGATATTTCGTCATCTCTGCGTGCACTCTTACTTTTGCATTGTCTCTCGTTTTCTTCGTGTGCAGTCTATCCTTGTAATTGAATTTTGTTTTTGTTTCAGCGTATCCTCACCGTACTATTGGCGCATCCTTAGCGCATCCTCAAAAATTATTGTTCTCAAACACCCATGATATTATACTTTTTGAAATCGGGAAAACGAGGCAAAAACGATTATGATGGTCTTATCTCCTGTTTCCGTCAAATATTCACATAATTTGCAAAAAAACGGTCCGTGAAATTACCAGTCTGGGTAGTTCTTTTTTTTTTTTTGCAAATTCTGTTTTCGAACCATCATGATCTATTTTGCCTCGTTTTTCCGATTTCAAAAAGTATAATATCATGGGTGTTTGAGAACAATAATTTTCAAGGCTGTACTAAGGATGCGCTAAAACAAAAACAAAATTCAATTACAAGGAGTGACCGCACCCGAACAACGCGAGAGATGACGAAATAGCATTTGTACAGAAATGACGCAGAGAAATAAAAGAGTGTGCCAGTGCGAGAGACGCAGATTACATTCCAGTGGTTGTCACACTGAGGTCCCCCACAATTCTCTCGTTTTGTCTTATACGTATTTTTGTCCAATTCCGTTCAAACAAAAAGGAAAAGGATTGAAATGATTGATATAAATACAAAAAGAAGTGCAGAATACAGTTTTAATAGTCGTTATCGTTGATAATGAGTCAATGAATTCAGCATCAACTTGGCAACAGCTCTTTTTCCTGGATTCTTTTTGAAACGGTTACGGTCAGAAAGATGGATGTGTTCCTTTTCCAAATAAGCATCACAGAACGCATTTTTCTCTTCATCGGTTTTGACATTTGACGGCCAGCCTGAGCTATACTGAAAAATAAAATTTTAGTGAAACACTTTTTTCAAATCTAAAACTTACAATTTTTTCTTCCATCATCTGGTTGATAAATGATGTGAATAGGCCTCCTTCTCCATCAGCATTGTTTTCCACCCAATGTTCGTATTTGATACCCTGAAAGTTATGATATTATAATGAGAAACATTTTCGTCAACTTACATGATACACTTCTGTGATGGTATATCCTACGCTTAACGCCTTTTGAATTTCAACAGTTGTGAATGTACCATTGAATGATCGCTCTTCGTTGTTGTGTACGCAATCCGTTTGACAGTTTTCCTTGCAACATTCTGAAAAAAATTAGATTTAAAACTGAAATCTCAATAGAACTTACGTTTACAAAGTCCAAACAACAATTTACCCCCATATTTTATAGGTAGTACCGGTAGTCGTAGGTGTCGTGGTGGTAATACGTTGCAACTGATAAAACCTCTAAATGTGATGTGTTCAGGAAGAGTCATTGGTGTTTTGATAGTACTTCGTGAAACATTCTCTGGGGCTCCGATTGGATATGCTTCGTGCTTCATGACGGTTGGATAAAGACTGTAAATATTAAAATAATATTAATTTTAAAAGTAAAAGTACCTGACAACATCCAGGTAGCGTAGAACCTTTTTGAAGTTGTTGGCCTGAAGTTGAAATACTTCAGTTCTTCCCCCGGCTAACGATTTTTCACTTTGTAGAATATCCTGAAATTCTGACATTAGTTAGTTTTTTTTTTAACCTAAATATAACTCACCACCGGCTCATAGTTTTCGAAAAAGTCGTGCATTTCATGGTTTTCAGCAAGTTCCTGATTCACTTCACATTCCCAAACAACTTTGACTGGATGTTTCCGTCTCAAATAGCTTAACCGTTCCTCATCACGTACCCAAATCTCTTTGGCATTCATGTCGCCAATCACGGATTCTTGAGAATAACTGCAACTGTGTGCATGCCAATAGCAACCCTGTAAAAACTATAAGTATTTTTGTTACTTGTATGAAATTACTCACAAAGAACTCAATCACCAATCCATCGGGATACTTTTCGCATGGTGAAACAAAACCATCTACACGATACTTTCCGATCTGAAAAAATAAATTAATTTTAAATCTAAAGCATAAGTGATTTACCTTTTCTTCTCCATACGTTGTTGACATGCTCAGTGAAACATTTTCTTTTTTACTGAACCATGCCAAATATTTTTGACTTATTACGGAGCACTTGATGGAAATCGACGGTTTTACATCTAAAACTATCGGTTTTTCTGGGTCGAGATGGCTTCGACGGAATACTAACGCAGCAGCTGACGCGGCTGTCGTGGATTCCTGAAAGAAAAAAGTATTATATGGTACATCAAGTAGAAACTTACCTCCAAAAGACATACATCTGTCATAGTCTCAAACTCTTTCTCAAAAATGTTCATAGCTTTGGCGAGTATATATACGTCATTGTAGCAATACCGCATGATCTCATCAACAAAATTGAAAGTTTTGTTTGATTTTCTTTCACTTTCAAGAAAATTCAGAAGTTGTTTCTTCACAGAAGAAGATTTGTTCTCCAGATTGTACCACTTGTCTTCGGGAACACTGCCATTATAGTCGTAGTGCTCAGGTTTGATGAAGAGAACCGGAAAATCTCTGAAAAGTAACAAATTATTACATTATATAGTCTTTTTGTGCTTACCCTTTGACTGAATCCACTTCAAATGATTTTCCCAATGAGGCTAGACTCATTGTTAAAAATTTCATGGAGTCCAAAAGTCGAACGTCGTTATACTCGAGAAATACAAGCTTTGTTCCTTCCAAAATTAGTTTTGGCTTTGCAGTGTTGCTTGCAATTATGTTTTCCAGAATGAACTGTGCATCGTACCTGAAATATGTACAAGAATTTTAAATGTTGAAAATAGTCAAATTACCCTGAAGCATTGTGTGCCACAACAACTCTTCCTCTGTGGTGATCTGCGAATAACCATTTTGTCATTTGAGATCCAACATTCACATGACGGTTCTTTGATGTGATGCATTCAATTATTTTTAGACGACCATCTGGTGCACAATGTTCACATGTTTCACTTTTCAAACTCTGTAGACACTTTGGTATGTTGGATGAGCACTTTGGGCAGCAACGGAGAGCCACGAACAAAACGGGATGCTGCTGTCCAGTTGATTCGTCGGCTCTGCTCTAAAAATTAAAACAATGAACATTAAAATTATTGGTTAGACTTACCTCAACATCGAAATAGACTCGTTTCCTTGTCAACTTCTTTTCATTCTTCACCGATTTTGGCATATTACATTTATGAGGTGTTGTTCTTTTACAATTACATCTGGAACACCACTTTGCCCCACATTGATGATTGTTCTTTCCTTTGTTTGTATAGTAAATGCCATCGCACTTCTCACAAACCGATGTGTAGTCACATCGACTTTTACCTCCATTCGGTCCTGAAAAATAAGAATCTGTGATTATCAACATAAAACATGTTCTTACCTTTAGCTATGTGGTTTTCGTAGCATTGGATTGATCGAAACACAACAGTACATCTTTCACATTTCTTTTGTTCTCCTTCCTTCACACCTGGACAATTCTTCTTACCACACAGACGATGGAGAAGGGGACAGCTGTAGTGCGTGACAGCGTTTTCTGTTCTACTATTGCACAAAAAACAATAGTAACTGGTTTTTAGTAAGGCGCATATACTTCTCACACCGTTATAATGACCATTGCTGAGGTAAAGCACGAGACTTTTTTTCTCTCCAACATATGGACCTCTATAGTAAGGTGTTGTTGAGTTTTGACAAAACACAATTATCTGGTATTTTCCAGAAAAAACAGTTTTTTGTAAGTGATCAACATCTATAAAGTCAAAATTGTTCGATTTTGTCATTTCTGCCTCCTGAAAATAGAAAAGTTGATTAGTCTGTTTCACTAATTAACACTTACCTCTTTCATGACTTTTACAGCCTCATAGACATCAGAGCACTTTCCCGGTTTTTTGTAAGTTTTTCTTATCGAACTTCGGTATTTGTTGTAATCTTCCAAAGATTTGCTCTGTTTCCATTGGTGATACATAAGCGATTGATGAAGTGCATGGAATAGACAATCTTCCAAAACTGAAAAAATCTAAAAATTATAAACTAATTGAGAATGGTTTACCTTCATTTGGCATCATGTTCGACCGCGTTCTTTTATCTGCTTTCTCCTTTTCCAAACTTTCTTCATGTTTTGGTCGTTTCTCAAAAGCTGTGAGATCCATGACGCTGCCTGTGTCAAACTTTCGTTTTCCACTACCTGCTGGAGGATTCAGATAAGTAATTCGTACAGAAATGTTCGGGACATCTAGTTCGAGTGGAGACCTGCTCGACTGAGACATTCGTGACATGCTCTCGACAATTTCACTCGCCCTGACTTTCTTAATCTCACGAAAAGTCAATCCTACAGCGTCGAAAATTTCATCAGATTCAAAAACTAAACCAACTCTTGTTCGAGGTGTTTTGAACGGATCGTGTTTTTTAACAAGTTGTACCAGGGTATCTGCAAACGTTTCTGCACATTGTGGATCAGTTGTCAAAGATTTCGATAGTTGTAGAGCAAGTGTCACTGTCTCGACCGTGCCATGGTAGCGTCCACCGGCTTTTTCACTGGTTTTCTGTACCACTCGAACACTAGCACCTCCTATTTGTTCCTAAATTATAGATTATTACATTAAATTTGATGTGAAAATAACTTACCTCTTCTCCAACTCGTAGCCTCGTAGTTGATGATGACAGCTTGGAGAGCATCACAGAAATATCAGTAAATAGTTTAAGGAGAAAAAATAAATGTTCCTTATACAAGGGAAAAAAGTAGGTATGAATGAAATAATAACTTTTAGCCGTGCTTTATATAGTGGTCTTAGCGTCGGGAACATCACGAATATTGGTTAAAATAAAGAATGTGGTCATTTTCACGGTTACAGACATGTTCCACCGTAAACTCTTTGTTTTTCTATTATTTTCACAAAATGACGATGAGTCATTACTCATTACTCTAACTCTGAATTTCACTGTTTTTCCGTATTTTTAAAGTTTTCCCCGTAATTTTGAAAAATTGGTCTTCTCAGCAACTTTTTGGTATCTCACGGTGTTTTTTGAGTTTGTTCAATGTTTCAAGCATACTTTATTTCAAAAACGCTCCATGACATGCAAACATACAGAAACATGATGGTTACATACCAACCACTAGTTTTTCTGTTCAAATGCTCAAAACAATGTCGTTTCTGCTTTATACAGGCAAAAACTCTACAAACTTTTTGCGTCTACAACTTTTGTCTTTTTTTCCCATTCAGAATTTTTGTAAGTGAGTGGTATATAACAACAGTAAAATAAAAAAGAGAACCTTCACAAAGAAGGTTCGATCCCTGGTATGATTTTCAAAAGACAAGGTTGTTAACCAAAAAGCGAAAGATGCTTACAAAAGGAGTAGTGTGTTTGTGCTTTACATGAGGGCACATTCTTATTCAACCCACAGTTTATTGTTGGAAAATAGAAACACTTTCCAAATAATTGTTAAAATTGTTCCAATGCAAATTCAACATATAGGAAGATTCAGTAAAAAAAAAATGAACGCAGACTTATTTCTTCAAAAACTCGGTTGTCATTGAAATTATCGAAAGATTGTGCGTCTGTAGGTGTGTTCAAATATCATATAAAATATTGTTTTAAATTATCTCATTTTCAGCACACACATCTTTTTGAGAGTATGGTTTATCTCACTATAACACTCATGGTGGGAATGTAACACCAGATACAGTATTCTTTCTAGTATGTCGTGTTGCGTACTGGTTTAAAATATTTATTTATACGATATTTGTAACTATAACAGTTTATGGAGAAACAAGATAGGTCAATTTGATAGTAATATTTGGTGTGTTCAGTTCAAGGTCTTGTCCACTATTTTCCAAGCAGTTTGAAATAGTTTCACCTGTGATAGCATTGAGGTTTCCGAAACAAGTACCAAGTGGTTGATTTCTTTCAGGCGATTCAATGGAAACAGAGACATAAATTTTCGGACCAGAGAATGGATTATGTATTATAATAAGATCGTGTACACATTCTCCAAACGCTTCAGGTCCCAATGGGTCGACAGTGATGACTTTCGACAACTCGGTGAACAATGAGATGGTTGTGACTGTTCCACGGAATGATCCTTGAGCTTCGTCGACAGTTTTTCTCAGAACGTTGACTGGTTCTTTCTTCAGTTCCTGAAAATCAAAGAATGAACATTTTCAATCAAAAAGTAGAACTTACCTCTTCAGACAAAAATCCCACAGATGTTTCTTTTATCCACTCCACCAATGTTCTTGCTTGATTTCCGGGGGATGATTCGTTGTTTTCTCCAGATGTACTCATTGTGGGCAGTATTCGAAACTTGGTTACAGAGTTGAATAAATTTAAAATCAGAAATAGGAAAATCACACAATTTTGGAAGGAATAGAAACGTAGAATGACTTATACTTCTCAATGTTGGGTTATTTATAGTTTTCACAAGCTCCGCCTCTTTTTTGTTACTATTATACGCAAAATATATTGAAAACGATGGCAAAATGGTGTTTTGAGTCTAATACGCTGCTTTTTTACAGGTATCTACAAGTTTTCACAAGCTCCGCCTCCTTTAGTCATCACTATTATGCGCAAAATGTCTTGAAAACGCGAACAAATGGTTTCTTGAGGTTAAAAAAGCTATTTTAGTGATATCTAGAGTTGTAACTGTTCGAATTTCTACATTTCTCGTATTGTTATATGAACAGTTATATTTAGCATGACACAATCAATTTTGTATGACGTCATCAGTACATCACAATATCAGTAAGACCTAAATTGTTTACAAAACAAAAAACTATATTGAAAATTGTCATACTTGAATTCACATAGCGCATACTCGCGTAAAATACCGAAAATCAGATCTCACATATCTGGTCATTCGAACAAATTTGAATAAATGATAATATCAGGAAGTTAATAGAAATAACTTTGCCAATGATGATAAAAATACATAGATAAAACGAATCAAAACAAAAACAAGTAATTAAATAAATACATGAATGAATAGTCGAAAAAATAAAATAATAAGTCAATAAAATAAATTAGTAATATAAATAAGTAAATAAATGAAATAAATTAATTTTAAGAAATGAAATAATTTGAAAGGGAAATAAAAATTAAAAAAGTTTTGCTAAAATGAAGCAAAAACGAAACAATATCAAATAAAATAACGTGAAAACACTCAAGTAAAGTGATTTTAGTGACGTCATCCCTGTGGTGTGTTAAAAGCCCCATGGTACGCTACCCTGTGTGTATCTAAAGACCCATCCTTACTTCTCTCACCGGTGAAAAAAAACCGGGTTTTCGCCGGTTTCTTCACCGGTGGAGTACACTGATCTTTGGCGTTTGTGATTAAGGCTTCCATTCGGTCCAATTTTTGACCGACACCCGACCAACCGATCGCCGACCTACGCAATTTTTTCTGTCTGCATGCGCTATATTCGACGACAATTTTTGAAAAAAGAAATGAGCTCAAAACTGGAACTTTTACAAACGAGAATAACAAAAATGAAATAAAACTAGTAATATCTGATCAAAATTCATGATTCATTTCCAACTTTTCCGAAAAAGTAATCATACAGTTTTTGCCATGTTTCACAAACTCTACATCTTCATACGCTTCAAGAAATTAAGTGTTGTGTCGGAAAAGGGAGGTTTAAGACATATTCAGAGCATACGCAGGAAATATGAAATCTGAAAAAAAAACCTGATTCATAACTGTAATTTGATCTGAAACATGTTACATGTTCTGCTGGGATCATACATTAAAAAAAAACGATTTTTTAAGAACCTGGGGATGAAATATTGTCCCGGTCATAGAAAAAAAGAAAATAAATTGTTTAGTAAGATTATTAAATGGAAAGGCGGAACATATGTAATTAGTTTTTCTTAGGCAAGGCGCAATCATATTTATTTTGTTTCAGGTAAAGCGGAATCACACAATTTATGAAAAACAAATCAAATTTTGGAAAAGCAGAGGTCAGGAGGCAAACTCACTGCTGTTCCCAGTGAACCGAAAGTTTCTGAAAAGTTGTTTGGATTTAGACTAAAGAAAACGTATTTGTATTTGTTTGTTGAATAAAGCACATGAGTAAAACTACGAATAACCATTTATAAAAATGGATATTTGAAACTGTGATTGTAGATATTGTGCTCTACCAATTCTCAGAGTTTCAACTTTTTTCTAGAGAAACGATACTGCTTCGCGGGATTCATATTGCTAAATATGTAATACATTTTCTCGTTTTTCTGCTGAGATAAGTTTTGAATTCAGCCAAATTTTTTTTACCTATTGAATTGATCGGAACAAATATATAGATTTCAAATATTATCTAGTCACTTTGGCGTGGCGAGTTAACAACGTGTTTGAAACTGTTAACAATTTCAAAATTTTCATTTATCTTTACAAAATGCACACAGCGTCACTGAAAAATTGATACGCTTCAAAAGTAGTAAAATAATTTACTGTATAATAATTGCAATCAGTGATACATTGAACAAACTTTAAAAAAAGGTAATTGAAATTTTCATTGGCTTCCCAAAAGTTACAATTAATAGTGAACTTGATATTTGAAAAGTTATCTATCCCAACGAACATGCATACGAAACGAAACAGTTTGACAATTACTCGATATCTGAAAGAGCGAAAGTTAATTTAAATACTGTCGAAAAAATAAAGTTTCGACAAGGATTTTCAAAAAAAATTTCGGGGGCTGAAACACGCAAGCGCATGAAGTTGTGGGTGGAGCTTTACCACAAGCTTAATTAAGCGGCGCGGTTCTAATTCCAGTTGTTTTTTCCAAATTAAGAACCGCACCGCTTGCAGTTCAAGCTCCGCCCACAACTTCATGCGCTTGCGTGTTCCAGCCCGCGAAATGTTTCTTGAAAATCCTTGTCGAAACTTTATTTTTCGACAGTAATTTATTGAGTGTTAAATCCAACTTCGGATGTGGTAATTAACGTACACTCCAGTGACCGATTGTATTTACTCCAAGCCTGAAACTGTGCACTTAATTTGTAATTTCTGAAAATGTACTATTTCTGAAAATGTACTATTTATATTTAAGATTTAATAGAAATCCGAGAAGATATTTCCAAAATCTTGTAAGTTTCTCACGAGCCAGGTATGAGTCAAAGCTCTGATGAATATTTCCAGAGTTCATTAGTTCGAGGTAAACCTGGACACTTTTTGATAGCCAAAGGGAAAATATGAATAATCAGAATGCTTCCTGGAATTTTCTGTTTCTAGAACGTAATAAGATCTGGGAGTTTTTTTCTGGAATAGTCTTGTTGCAAGTTGACACTTTCAACTAACGGTTACTGAAGATAGAGCAAATTTTCCAAAACGCAGAAAAAGTAGGAACTTATATTTTTATTTTTGCGAAGACGTATAATTTACGATCATGGTTTGAAATTCTCAAAGAGGAGAAATTAATTTTCTGTTACAGATTTTGTTACAACCTGCACCGCTCACCCACTGTCTCTTCGTTACCTCTATTTCCAGAACTTCTTACGCATTGTTTAGTCAGTTTCAATCAATCTGGTTCTGAAGGTTTCTACGTAACGAGCACATTTGCTGTATCAACCTACTAAGACTTTCATTGAATCACCTCAACCACTTCAGTTAAATTAAATCTTCAACTCTAGTACGCATGTAAAAAAATGAGTTCACTCAAATGCTGATCGATTTCAGGTTATTCAAAAACAGTTTAGAAGTACCCTTGTAGACCGTGGAATATGCATAAAAAAACGTTTCTTTTTTTGTTCTGTTACTGAAACACATAATGATTTTTTATAGCCACAGATCTTGGTTTTGTTCCAATTGCGAAATTTGAAGTTGAAAATTTATGTTTTCTTTGAAACTTCTCAAAACTCAAACAGTTCGAAAAGTGGTTATTAAATGAATCCACCAGTAATTGCTGGGAGGTCAGTCCATTCAAAAAAGCTGAAACAGTAAAAAAATGTACTCCAACCTTAACAACAACAAGGACTACAATTCATACTTTGGAGATTTGTTAACTTCTACAGTAACCTCTAGCTGTTTTTCCATCGTTTCAGGAAAATTTGATAGAATAAAGATTCTGAAAAACATTGATAGCATTCTTATTAATTATGGTTTCTTAAAGTATATGAAGATTTCCTGTTCCAGAATTTTTTTTTTTGAGAATTTCACACACTGGAATCAGAATAGTGTGTGTGTGATCAACTACAAACGGATACCAACTGGAATAACGAATTATTCATGAAAACTTCTTTTTGTTACAGAACATCATCATCGATTCTGATTTCAAGTTTACTATCACCCATACTGATTCCAATGATCTATAGTGTTTTGAAAGATCTTATGCATTAATAGAATCAGAAAACTGTTTTGGAAATTCATGAAACATGAGTCATGTTGATTCACACTGCTTTCGTAGAAATTCGTTGAATGACTATCTTTTTTTTAAAGTTTTGATTTAACGCCGGAAATAGGCTCAAAAACATTTGAAACTGAACCCAATATGTAATTTCTATTAAGATTGTGGCCTACACTAATATCATAATTCTTCCAGTGAATGTTGGTGGAAAACTGGATAAGAAAATACGTCCAAACATTTCATTACGCCAGAATTTTGTAAAACCAGAAAATAGGTTAATTGAAAAATTACCGGAACTGAAAAAAAAAACACTGCCTAATAAGTGGCCTGAAACTCCAAGAATGTTGAATGAAATCAGGAACGTTGTGCGTTTTATAAAGTTAACAGTTTCATATCACCTTGATTCAATTACAGTTTGTAAAACATCAGACAGTTTTCCAATAGAAAAGTACTCAGAGTATGTGAAAACGGAGAAAATTTCTTAGAAAAGAAGATATTTTGAACTGGAATACGTTTCACCTGGAATGGGGAGGAGTAAAGAGCACATCTTTTGTTAGAAACCCAGGAATAACTTTTTCCGGAAAACGATAACTAGTGATTTTTCGTTATTTAAAAATGTTTCAATAAAATGCTGAGAAAGACCGATATGTGACGTCAGTGAAGACATATCAAGAGAGTTTGGATAAAAACGGATAGACAGTTTCAAGACATATAAATAATTATCTCTGGAAACAGTTCAATTGATCAACTATGCATTCTAGACATCGGTAAAGAACGTCAGGCATTTTTACCAAAGTGATTCTACGAGAATTTTCGTGATGCTTGAATATTATTTCTATTCAATACTCAATCAAGAAACGTCAGGACAGGGAGTTGCCATAAAATCGAATAAATCTGGTTTAGAAACATTGAAAACCATCTGACATTTTTTTGTTTCATGGACATAGAGATAACCTTGTGTATGGTGTATTAATCGTCACACACGGAAACTGTATTCCATGCATCTCGTTAGCGTGTAGCAAGAAAAACAACTAGAGTTCTGTCAATGAAAAATCTTTAGTTAGAGCTCTTATCTGAAACAGTAAATGAGATCAATTAGAGCTATTTGAGATGGAATTTAAAAATTTATACTTTCATTTTACCGGTCACTTTGACGAAATTTTTTATAACGAAATAATATTCTAGATTAATACAACTATTGTGTAAACAAATCTCTTACCAAATAATGCGGTGTGACATTTACAATGACTGTGAAACTGATAAATTCAAGACACCACCATGTTGGTCTGATGAACTAACTTTCAGTCGTTGAAAGTCGGCGTCTTAAGAACCTCACATTATTAATTTTTTTCAGGTAAAACGAAATCATAGACCGTATGAAACTGTAAACATGTAAATCAAATTTTGAATAGTAAACGTCAGGGCGCACACTCACATGTTGTTCCCGTAGTATTCATTAACTGCTTCGATAACGTCTGAATTTTTCCACCTCAATTACTTCTTCGATAACGTTTTATTTTCTGTAAAATACATGTTTTTTCCTAAAACGAACGGCGGTCTAAAATTATTGTAGTTCCATAACTTGATGAGTTTACCGTTCAGAGTTGAGCGGAAGGCGGAAAGCGGAAAGCGGAATAAGAATAAAAGATTTTATTCATATTTTGTTGTAAAAAGCCCTTTAAATGATTAAATTTGTGTTAAATTTTCCATTTTTCGTTAAAAACTGATAGTTTTGCTGCAAAAAACCTCAAAAAACATCAGTAAATTGGAGTAGGCGAACAAAGTTTTCAAGATGATATCTTCTAGGCGGAAGTTCTATCAATGAAAAATCTTTAGTTAGAGGTCAATCACATCTTTTACCTGAAACAGAAAATGAGTTGCAAATGAACTTTTCAATGAGGTCGGTTCGAGTTATGCTTGCATTTTACCGGTAGCTTTTACAAAGAGTTTCATGATGAGGCTCTCCGGAACAACGAAACGAAAAAAGAACAGTTTTTTTTCGGTAAATAAATCAAGGAAAATAACATTTTTTCCCGGAGGTAAGTCATAAATTCAACGACATTGTATTTTATGTAGGATAATAAAGTGTTTATTCAAAAATTACACTTGTTCAAAGTTGTGTTACATGTTGCGTTACATTTACAATGACAGTGAAACTGTGATAAATTCAAGACTCCTTGATGTTTGTCTGATGAATTAACTTTAAGACGCTTTAATGAGATCGATGAAGGCTACTCGAAAAAATCACATTATTAATATCTTTCAGGAAAAGCGGAATCATAAAATCTATGAAACTGAAGAACAAAAAAAAAATTTTTGAATAGTAAACGTCAGGACACACACTCACTGTTGTAACCAGCGAATCATTTATGAGAATGGATATTTGAAACTGTAATTGTAGAAATTGTGCTCTACCAAATCTCAGAGTTTCAACTTTTTTAAAGAGAAATGATACGGCTTCAAGAGGCTCATATTGTCAAATGTGCAATGCAGTTTTTCGTTTGTCTGTATTTATATTCTAATCAATATTTAGATTTTTCGGATTGATTGGAAAACGCATATATATTTCAAGCTGTAAACAATTTCAAAATGTACCTTTATCTTTACAAAATGCACTAAATATAGAAGAATTTCAAAATAATTTACTGCTTCACTATTTTTATTATAGGCTATGTAATTGCGATCTGCCAGTTGATTTGGGACTTATGCACTGCGACTCCTTGCAATTACTGATACTACTATCGAAATAAAGACACCTGGTTTTTGCGAGCTTGAAATTTTATAAAAGAACATCACGCATTGGAGAACTGTTGTCCATTGTATAAGTGGCCATTCGTTTGAAATGTTTAACAAACGGGAATCAAATTAGAAAACAAATAAATTTTAGCAAAAACGAAGTTTATAGCAGCTTGTTTTGATGAAATCTAGTACAGTTCATTTACTGTTTCGATAGCGTCTGAATTTTTCAACCTCTATTACTTATTCGATAAACGAGAGCTAACGTAGGGCTTGAAATGGGACGCGGCGGGACGTCCCGCGTCCTCGTCCCGCGCGTCCCGGATTGTCATAAAACGGTTAAAAGTGAACCAATATTTTTGAAACTTTGGATATCGCGTTCCCAGCTATGTCTTCAGGCTCTGACACTTGGCGAGAAGGATTTCACGATAACTAATAACTGAAAATGCTTTATGATTGAAAGTAATTTTAACATTACTGAAACCGTGATACATTGAACAAACTTTTTTCAGCTGAATCACTATTTTGATATAAGTTCGTATGGCTATGAAGAACTATACACTGAAAACAGTATCTGCTAGATTATTATTACAACATCACTAAAACAGAGATGAATTTTTTTGTGATAGTAGCGCATCAATTTGTCATAGTTTTGTTTAAAAATTCATAGGTAATTGAGATTTTCCTTGCCTTCCCAGAAGTTACAATAATCATTGAACTAGATATTTCAAAAGTTACCTCAAAAGCACACGGATCATAACACTCTGAGATTGAATGTATATCTGAAACAGAGAAAACTAATTTTAGACATTTATTGTAAAGCAACCGTCAAAACTGGCGTACTACCATCATGTTAAAAAGAATAGGGAAAAACGTTTTAATTAAAGTGAGCACCTTTTAAGAATCTTGAAATCAACCTGAAACAGTGATACTTCTGTTTCAATAACATTGTGATATGGTACTAACCTTTTTCATGAGGTGTTTGGGAGATATTACTAACATATTTTGTATCACGGTTTTACATAACAATTGTTTCAGAACAAACATCGTGATATATTACCCCCTGTCCTCTTAATCCGGAAAGGAACTCAGAGTTTGGCTCGTTTTCAAGATTTCTGGAACACTGAATTTAAAGAATAATCGATCAAATAGCTTGTTTAAAATGCGTGAATTGTGGATAGTAAAGAAAAAATAAGGCAAATAAACAAATCTATATAAAAAACGGTGGTAAAAATTGGCAAATAACGATTTCATTATATAAGCGAGACAATACATACAATTTGGAACAGAAAAATGCTTGAAAATTTTTGATAGAAGTAAAAATCAAATTATTATTTTTTTATTAGAGTGTCAGGATAATCTTATGATGTGGAATAAGTGACCTCCAATGACCGAATGTATTTCCTCCATGTCTGAAACTGTTCACTTAATTCATAATGTCTGAAAATGTTCTGTTTCAGAAACGTTTCTTAACATTTAACAATGGGCAACCATAATAGGGAAGATGCATATGTCATTTTTGACCACTTTTTTCTACGGGCCAGACTGGAGTTAAAATTCTGATGAATATTTGCAGTGTTCATTAGTTCGAGCTACAATACGTGGAAAACTGAACACGTTTTGATAGCCAGAAGAAAAGTTTGAACAATCAGAATGCTTCCTGGAATTTTCTGTTTCTAGAACGTAATGAAATCCGGGAGTTTTCTGTTGGAATAGTCTTATTCCGATTTGAAACTTTCAACTAACGGTTACTGAAAATAGAGCAAATTTCCAAAGCGCCGAAAAAGTAGGAACTCAAATTTTTATTATTGCGAAGACGTATAATTTACGATCATGGTTTGGAATTCAAACAAGAGAGGAAATTAATTTTCTGTTACAACCTGTTCTTTTAAACTCAGATTTTGTTACAACCTGCTGTTACGGAATCTAAAATGAATGCATTTCTATTGATTCACACCAAGCTCTCTATGCTAAACTCAATCTTCAACTCTGGTATGTAAAAATGAGTTCTTTCAAATGCTGACCGATTTCAGGTTATTTAAAAAAGTTTACAAATATCTTTTGTGAACTCGAAAAATGTGCATCAAAAATGTTTCTGTTTTTGTTCTGTTACTAAAACACATAATGATTTTTTATAGCCACTCGTCTAGGTTTTGGTTTCAATTCTAATCGGTAATAGTTTGATGGTGAAAGTCTCTGTTTTCTTTGACACTTCTCAAAACTCAATCAGTTCGAAACATTGTAATTCAATGAATATGAAATAGAAGTAATGCATTGCTGGCCTGTTAGTCTATTGAAAAAAAGTTGAAACAGTGAATAAGTAGCATTTTTTGTAAACCAAGCAACAACAAGAAATTCGAGAACTCGCTAAGTTTCAGGCTAAAAATACATTTTAAAAACGATCTCCAGATAATAATTAGCTCAAATTTTACTTTATTTCACCTACAACGACTCCAAATTTGTATTTTCGAGATCTGTTAACTTCTACAGTAACCTCTAGCCCTTTTCCAGAATTTTTCAGTTATTCAACTATACCAACTGGAAGAACAAAACAAAAAAGAAGTCGAGTCACACTGCTTAGCAGAGCGTTTCCGTCTGAATAAGTAGCAAGCAATTAAAAGATTTATGAAAAAAATCAACGTTTCAAATAATTTTTTTCTTGGACTGTATGTTGGGTGTTATTATTGTTTAGTGAACATCAGTTTAGTGAGTATCATTGTTTTCGAAAAATTCCGAGTGCCACACCATCATTGGTCGGTTGGATTGGAAGCGAATCCAATCATTATTGCAAATCAATTTAATGAAACGGGGTAGAATGATAATAAATTCCAACTTTTGTTATACAAAACGACTAGTTTTTCTTGCAAGTATTCAGAAGTAAACTATTTTTATAACTATCACTTGCCAAGAATTCACATTCAAAATTCCATCAGAGTAAGCAAGTTTTTTTACATTGAGAAGCAAAGCCGAAATAAAACCAAAAATCTCTGAATCAGTGGCAAGTTAAAATTTTTGAAAAACAGTGAACAGTGTTTAACTTTTGTGACATTTTGTAATACTTTTGCAAGAAAAACAACTTTTCGGTGGAGTGAATCTACAGTACGACTGCAAGTGTTGCAATTTTTGAATGAAACCCTTCCAAGAACAAAACTCGGTTTTATTAATATCTGGTTTAGGCCTTGGAAACGTGGCTATTTAGAAACACTTTAAAATGTTCCGAAAATCAAACAATTTTTTGGCGCATTATTATAAACTCGTTTCTGTTACAGAACATCATCATAAATAAATTCTGATTTCAAGTTTACTATGAATCACCGATACTGAATCTATAGTGTTTAGAAATATTTTATCCATTTGTAGAATCCGAAGTTTCTGCGATCAACTCATATCAGATTGTGTTTCATAAGTTTTCTGTTTTGAAAACTCATGTTGAATCAAATTGCTTTTCTAGGAATTAGTTATGTGACGCCCAGAAACAAATTAAACACAAGCCAATTTGTAATTTCTCACAAAATTGTGGAACGCTGACAACAAACTCGTTAATATTGCAGGGATTAGTGCAAAACTGGACTAGAAAATTGAAACCTCCGAACACTATTACATCAAAATCTTCTTAACTAGAAAATCGATTAATTGAAAAATAACCGGAACCGAAAAAAAACAATGCTCAAGGATTTCTGGAAATAAGGGTAACATCATGTTGCTACTAACATGGTTAATAACATGTTTCCACAATTCACTAGATAATATAAATTTGTAACGTGAAAAAAAATTTCTGAAACAGTAATCATTATCTAATTGGTGTTTGGACGGTAAATCATGTCGCCTGTTCACTGTTTCAAAAACATCACGTTTATGGACATTGCCAAGATCAATAATCTAACGTCCATTAAAAACTTAATTTCAACAAAAATGCTGAAAACGTTTTTGTTATGTTTGCAGTAAATCAACTAAAAAATTTTGCAATAGAGCGTACTTACAATAGCGCCGAAATAATAACTTCTAAACTATTTTTTTGCAATTCGACCAGTGTTCTTTGAATGTTCTGAAGGAGACCATCAACAGTATTGCAATTCCAAAAAATTATATGAATTTCGCATAGTGGTTCATGAAATTATGGATTTTTTTTGGAAAATATCCTGTTTCACTAGGTTTTGAAAGTTTTGTGTAAGCTTCAAAAATAGTTGTATCGAAAGGTTGGTTTCATTTCTTACTGTTTTAAGAGCAGTTTCAAAAATAAGTTTTACAAAGGAAGATCCTGTTTACAAAAGTGAAAGAGCTGCATTTATATGGGTCAACTTTCATTTAAAAAAATTTTCTTCCTGTACCGTCTCAAAAACTTTTCTGTTGAAACAACACTTCTGGATAACCAAAAATGCAGCGGAAACACATGTAAATGAAATCATGATGTTTTGAAAATATTTTAAAACAAATTTTTTGAGTTCGATTAAAAAATTGGAGAACAAAATCACATAAATTTACTATTTCAACATGACCATTTAAAACAAAAAGATGGAACTATAACCATCAGTAAATGAAATTACCTTTTCAAATTGCTTACTCGCTGGCAATAGGTTTCCAAATCTCGATTTCGAAGGCGATTTCCAAGGTTTAAAAGTGAATTAATGTTTTTTCATTTGATACCTGGGTAAATGAAAGACCTGAAATGGAAAAATGTGTTTGAATAGAAATTATTTTCTCACACTAATTTTTTTCTCACACAAAATGAAAAAATAATTTCAATGAAGCTGAAATAAAATTTAATTTTGAGACCTCACACATTAAACACAGCGGATCGGCAATCTTGCCTGGTCAGAAGTTGCTGAAAATTAACTATTCAAGTTTGTATGAAGAAATTTTACACAACGTTCAGTAATTATCAATCAAACAACTAAGTTTTCCACCAGATCAAATCTAATTAATAGCTTTCCAAGTCAGAGACGTTTCAAACCATGCATGAAAAAGAAATAAGTTGCAAAACAAGGAACCTCTTAACCGATTTCACTGTTTGTATAGCTTTTTAAACTACTACTTTGGTGTATTTGTACTGATCCCAGTCCTACAGGCGTTTTGCATATCTACGAATTCGGCATCTACTGAATCCCAAAAATGTTGCAGTTAAAAAAATGAAACCAATTTTAGTTTTGTGGTTAATGTAATTGAACATTTATAGAAACCGGCATTTTTTCAAAATCAAATAAGTTTCATAGTTTAATTGAAAATGAGAGAACACACTCTATTGGCAGTCGGAAATTATCTAGAGAAAATCTAAAATCCAGGTTTTTGCCTAATTATTTCGTTTGGTCTGTAATATCCTTTCTAAAACTAGGAAAAATTTCGTGAAACACATTTTTTCTACTGTTTCTCTAACATTTCAACATTGTGTTAAAACTTGTCGCTACTGATTAAATGAATTTTTTATTGATCACTTGTGGTACCTTGTTTCATGTTGAAAACGCTTATGCTCCGAGCTCACAGCAATTGGAACAGTCGTGTTGATGTCATACTCAAAATCGAAAAATTTTAAATCGAGAAATTGGAAAACTACACTAATCGTATAATTATCAAGCTTATAAGCAACAGAAAAATGATATTTTTCAAACAGGTTTTCATAACGACTTTAGAGATACAAATTAAATTTGAAGATATTTTTTCCTGGTTTGTGTTTCGTAATATTTGAGCTCAATCCACCGATTTTGCAAAGATTACACTCAAAAACCTTTTTTATAATCTGCATTGTGAATAATTTCCGTTTCAATCAGAAATCTTGTATATTCGTTCATTTTTTAAATGCGTATGGAACCATAAATAGAATTCAAAAATGACTTAATCGGTAAGAAGTTACAATCGGAATAGGATTGCTTTCTTTTGACATGATTATTCATATTTTTAGTATAAAACTTACCCCGTTTCAAGGGTTACATAATAATGGAATTGACTTGAATGACAGTTATCGGTCATTTAAATCATACGAGCAATCGTTTCCACATAAAACATTGTTTAGAATCAAAAAAAACATCCCGAAGTTTATCAACAATGTTAATTAGAGCTTGTGAAGCAGAAAACAAAGTGAAACAGCGCAAACAATTTTTGAAAAAACTGTCAAGTGAGTCACCAATCCCAGAAAACACAAGCATTACTAACTTTCAATGCGGCTGGGAAACGAAGGACCAGTGGTTTTTAAAATAAAAATAAATCAGAAGAAAATAACGAACAATTTTGCCAAACAAACAATAAGAAGCAGATTCAAAACAGAAAAAAACCTGGAAAAGTTAAAAATACAAAAAAAAGTGCGGTTTTTTTTGCGTGTTCAAACGACTTGTATGACATCTATGACTTCATTATACAATAATTAAACATATTTTTGGAAAAATTGAAACAATTGTTTTGAAACGGCAAGAAATTTCACAAGGGTGTCATAAAGAATTGATGAAAAACCTAAAAAAACGGCACACATTTTTTCTTGCTTTGAACAACTCTTTTTGTATTTTTGAATAACTTTGAACGTACTATCTCAACAACTTTTTTATCATTATGAGAAACTGCTAATCTGAGTAACGTTTTAAGAATTTATAAAATTAATTTTGAGAAAAAATTTATGATTTAAAATTTTAAAGAAGAGTTCTAAAACGAAAGAAGGACATTCAACAATGTTCAAAATCGAATCACTATTTTCTTAACAACTGCAACAGCATATTTTTTTAACTGAAAAAAAAACCGAATAATAAAAGATAAAAAAGTTGTAACGAAAAGCAAAGGTTTCGTACAACGTTGTTCGGGTGTGCTCCACGTTTCTTTTTATGTCACAGGTTTTAATTATTCTAGAACTACGTGAGGTGAATAAAGCCAGCCAATGTAATGAACTTGACATAATTCTGGATATTCAAACCCGGCTCCAATTGATATGATATGATATTTTATTTAACTATTTAAATATACAGAAAATGTCACTGGAGGTCAGGTAAAGTCCCTCACGAGACAAAACCTGAGAAAGGAAACCGGGAATAAGAAATTATAAAATAGGTGTTGGGCAAAATGGAGGGAGAATAAAGAAAGAAAAAAAATCAGAATCGTGCAATATTATTCACAAGAAGAGACTTGAATTCCGATGGGCAAAGGAAATGAGGGACATTAATAGTGAAGGCATTCCAAATAGGTGTTACAGTTGAGAAAAAATTAGAGCAATTAGGATTTATACAGATAAGAGACATTGGGCGACGGGAGGAGGAACTTAACCTGACATGGCTCTCAAGACTAGGAAAATACCAGTCGGTTCACGTCGCCTAACGGCGACTAAACCTCCTTTTCTACACCACCTTTCCGGTTGTTACAGCGCCTGCGGCGCTTCCCAAACGGTTGAGACTATAGAGGTTTCAGAATTCTTCTCTAATTCTGGATCGTATAACTTATTCACTTGTTGGTAGTTTTTGTTAGCTAAGCAGCCCGTTCCGGTAGAGAACAATTAAAAAATCTGTTTTTCTGATAATATTTGGACAAATTTTCTCAATGACATTTTTCCTGTGGAATATGAAATTCAGTATGAACGGTTTCTTCACTTCTAGAATTTGTTTCTTTTTTGAAGGTAACCGAGCTACGACAAAGTTCCTTATTCACAAATCACCATCACTTCTTGACCATTTTGCTTGAATTTGTTCTACTATTTTTTTCTCTGTTTGAACATATTTTTCTGAAGCTTAGGAATGTGGAGACTTTCCTATTCATATATTCAAAAAATGCGCTTAAAACATCTTTTTGAGTTTTTGACTGATCGGCGGCGATATCGCCTCCCTCCCCAAAACCTTTCAAGATGTTTTCCATATACACGGAAATCTTCTTCATAGTCTGGTTTGATCCAAAATGTTCTGCTTTCTGAATATTAACTATTAGATAGATAGAAAGATAATATTTATTGATTGAAGTATTCAGGCGGCGATGCTGCCTCTCTTCTCTGGAATACTTCAAAACTATTTTGCATACTTCTACATAAGTTCAAAAGTTGAAGTACCCTTTTATTCAGTCTATTTTGATTCCAACCCTCATTTATACCTGAAAGCGCTCCACAAAAGTTGGCAAAATTCTTAAAGATCTTCAATGAAATGCACTTTATGTACAGGGTGTGGTATAAATAGTGGTATACGCAAAAAACGTTACAACTTTTTTCAGAAACTTCAAAACATATTTTCCTTTTGACAAAAAATGTAATCTTTTTGAGTTTTTGACTACCCCAAGAAGATGCGGACGGAAGTATTATGGTTAAGTCAGTTTCTGACTCTGCGTTTGCAGAATTTTAATTTTTAAACACTTTGAAAGTTGGAACTCAATCACTCATTATGGCAGAATTGTAGCAGTGTCAACAGTGGAAAAAACTGGTGCAGATACCCACGTAACCCTTTTTATCTATGAAATCTCGACTGTAACGACGTTATTTACAACTTTCATATACTGGATGTCTATGTTCCTATCAAAACAAAAAACCAAAAAACATTTCCGACCTAGCGGGAACGAACTCACCACCCCGTGCGTAAGAGTCATCTGCGTAGACCGCTGCACCGAATACGCGCGGCCGGGGCGCTCTCGAGAATGCAGTCAAGAAACACCGAGTCAGTAGTATCAGGTTGATATTTTGAGCTTTCTACCACCCTGTCGGGACACACCTTTTCTCAACGCTTTTTACCGTTGAAATCGTCATCGTCTCCAGAAGACGTCAAAACAGACATTTTTGAAAAAAGAAAAGTTCGGGCATCAACTAAGACACATTTCCAATACATCTATCCAGGTTTCATAAAAATCGGCCCACTACGAAGGGAGTTATGGCTGGCAACAAACAAATACACAAACGGATCTGTTGAATATTATTAGTAAAGATGAGGCGCCGATTATAAGATTGTATAAGAGAAGTAGTTGCGCTTTGAGCGTACGGTGAATTGAATATTCGAATGGGCGTGACTCTTTCAAATAAACGGGAAACTGAAAAATACATGAATTTTTCTGCTGCATTGTTTGCATCATTTTTATAATGTCCACTTTGTTTCTTCATCAACTTATATATTTCTGTTTCTTCAGCTCCAAAATTATTTTCATCGTTTTGTTCAGTGATCTTTTTGAAATACTGGGTATTCCAACATTTCATTATTCTAAAAACAAGAACTATAAAAGTCTTACAAAACATCGAGCAAAATTGAGTATAAGAGCAATACATTATTGAATTTCCGAAACAGTCAAAAGTAAAAATCCAAAGATGTTCAATTCGGTTTTTATCACGGAATGATTAAATCGATTTTATCTCTGTATTCCACATGCATAGTCAGTTGTTATGACACACAATTTCGCTACTTGAATTCACATTCTACTTTCATAAATTGCTGTTTTTGCAAAATTTATCAGTAGAAAGTTGCGATCTTTATTCTATCTAAGGCACTTGGAAAACGAGAAGAGTTCTAAAAGAAGCACTGAAAAAATGAAAGTATCGAAAGTAAACCATGAAACTGAAACTGTATACTTTTGTAATTTACGAGATTATAAAAGTTGCTAAACTTTTCCCAGAAGAAAAGATACAAAAAGTATTGTTTTGGAGTGCAGCAGTTCCATACCCAACATAACAGATAAATTTCTTGGACTTTTAACTGACAAAACCTCATATTTAGCTATCGAACCTCCTGAAAATACTTTCCAATAAACATCATGATGAGACAGACATTCCAGGTTTGATGAATAGTCAATATCAGGATTGCAAAAGGTACGGTTGAATAAAGCGAAAACTTTTTCCAATTTTTGCTTTTTCAAGTCAATAGTTTTAGAGTAAAAGTCCAATTCACTTATTCTTCATTTTCTTGTCGTTGACAAAGATCCGATCTCGGATTTATAAACCACTGAAACTTAAAACAATTACGAAACATAAAAAAGCTACTTGTTCAATTCCCTTAGTACTTTTCTACCGTTACCAAAATCAAATCCCAAGCATTTGGTAAAACCGAGCAAGTCTTTTCATGTGACACAAAAATGAGATATTATCGGTTCACGAACCCTTGCCGAAGCGTGTTAAAGGCGCAAGTAATTGGTTCGGATGGGTCTCGCGGTTGAAAGCATGAAAAACCGTAGTAAAATAATTTTAAATCGTGGTAAAATACGGGGTTTTTACCAGCAAGGGTTCGTGAATGTCTGTCTCATCATGATGTTTATTGGAAAGTATTTTCTTGCAGGAGGTTCGATAGCTAAATATGAGGTTTTGTCAGTTAAAAGTCCAAGAAATTTATCTGTTATGTTGGGTATGGAACTGCTGCACTCCAAAACAATACTTTTTGTATCTTTTCTTCTGGGAAAAGTTTAGCAACTTTTATAATCTCGTAAATTACAAAAGTATACAGTTTCAGTTTCATGGTTTACTTTCGATACTTCCATTTTTTCAGTGCTTCTTTTAGAACTCTTCTCGTTTTCCAAGTGCCTTAGATAGAATAAAGATCGCAACTTTCTACTGATAAATTTTGCAAAAACAGCAATTTATGAAAGTAGAATGTGAATTCAAGTAGCGAAATTGTGTGTCATAACAACTGACTATGCATGTGGAATACAGAGATAAAATCAATTTAATCATTCCGTGATAAAAACCGAATTGAACATCTTTGGATTTTTACTTTTGACTGTTTCGGAAATTCAATAATGTATTGCTCTTATACTCAATTTTGCTCGATGTTTTGTAAGACTTTTATAGTTCTTGTTTTTAGAATAATGAAATGTTGGAATACCCAGTATTTCAAAAAAATCACTGAACAAAACGATGAAAATAATTTTGGAGCTGAAGAAACAGAAATATATAAGTTGATGAAGAAACAAAGTGGACATTATAAAAATGATGCAAACAATGCAGCAGAAAAATTCATGTATTTTTCAGTTTCCCGTTTATTTGAAAGAGTCACGCCCATTCGAATATTCAATTCACCGTAGGCTCAAAGCGCAACTACTTCTCTTATACAATCTTATAATCGGCGCCTCATATTTTCCTAGTCTTGAGAGCCATGTCAGGTTAAGTTCCTCCTCCCGTCGCCCAATGTCTCTTATCTGTATAAATCCTAATTGCTCTAATTTTTTCTCAACTGTAACACCTATTTGGAATGCCTTCACTATTAATGTCCCTCATTTCCTTTGCCCATCGGAATTCAAGTCTCTTCTTGTGAATAATATTGCACGATTCTGATTTTTTTTCTTTCTTTATTCTCCCTCCATTTTGCCCAACACCTATTTTATAATTTCTTATTCCCGGTTTCCTTTCTCAGGTTTTGTCTCGTGAGGGACTTTACCTGACCTCCAGTGACATTTTCTGTATATTTAAATAGTTAAATAAAATATCATATCATATCAATTGGAGCCGGGTTTGAATATCCAGAATTATGAAAAATAGTAGAAATCACGCTGTAAATACCAGCTCTTTCACAAAAAGCAGAAAATTTCTTTGTGCCATAGTCATTCATTCTTATCCATCCGCCAGTTTCTTCACAAAATTTTAAAAAAATCTCGTGTGATGTAAATGTCAAAAATTCAGTTCACAGGAATGCACCATCACTGATATTTTTAGAACAAAAAATCGTGTGCTGTAAACGATTTTTTGCGCTCAAGAATAGCAGAAATAGTAATCAGAAATAGTAACCAGAACCAGTCAAAATTTACAACTTGGCAGTCTCAATGTACAGCTGAACACGTATTTTTCTAACTAGGGAATGTTGTGAGTGGGGTATGGAGTTATGGCAAGTGACCTATATCATTGGAAAGCTGAGAACACGTTGTTTATTTATCTGTTTTCCGTTTTTGCTGCGGACCCTCCCAGTTCGAGAAATTTAGGTCTGAAATTTTGAAGATATTTTCCCCGTGAACTCGCGGTCACAGTTGATTTTTGGAGATTTTCGGCAGATTCAGTTCACGTGAAGTTTCAAAATATAATAAAAGTGAAAACCTTAAAAAATCAGCGGTCGAATGGTTCAGTGTTAGAGTTCAGGAATAGTATCAGAGAGTCTGGGGCTCGATATCCTCAACTCGAATTATTTTTTTATTTTTTGTAAAGCTCATAACTGGCTCCAAGAGCAATCTGGGTCACTTTTTCACACACAGCAACAGCCTCACGTAACCAACTTTCACATTTTTGACCAGAAAAAAATTCTAAAAATTTTTGCCTATAGATGATCATATAAAGTCTTGAAAAATGTTTTAAAAAAATTTTGAAAATGGTCTGAACCAGATGCTCTAAAGATCAGAGAACCCCGAAAACATGGAAAAGTGACCCAGATTGCTCTTGGAGCCAGTTATGAGCTTTACAAAAAATAAAAAAATAATTCGAGTTGAGGATATCGAGCCCCAGACCCTCTGATTACTATTCCCGAACTCTACCACTGAACCATTCGACCGCTGATTTTTTAAGGTTTTCACTTTTATTATATTTTGAAACTTCACGTGAACTGAATCTGCCGAAAATCTCCAAAAATCAACTGTGACCGCGAGTTCACGGGGAAAATATCTTCAAAATTTCAGACCTAAATTTCTCGAACTGGGAGGATCCGCAGCAAAAACGGAAAACAGATAAATAAATGACGTGTTCTCAGCTTTCCAATGATATAGGTCACTTGCCATAACTCCATACCCCACTCACAACATTCCCTAGTAAAGAAGGAAATATAGTTTTTTCTATTTTAAATAAATGTTATCATTACGGAAAAAGATCTTTAAAATATTATTCCAATTTTTGAATTTGAAAATCCATTTTTTCACAAAAAAATCCTGTTTTAATGAATAGAAAAGAAGGTTTTTTGAACCCCTTTTCCAGTGCAACTTTTCTAAAAAGTATGAAACATTCAAAAATATTTTGCAACCTGTGAACACAATAATGGACTATGTGTTACAAATATTCACTGACGGTTTCAAGTAGTCTTGTTCCAGAAATTATTTGGTATAGCGAATAGATTGAATAAAGAAAAGATTGACATTCCTACGCTGCTAGCTAGAAAGTTCACTGAAGTACTCTGATATCTTGAATACAAAATATCGCACCAATGTCTCAACAGAGCCTAAAAGTACTAGTGGATTTCTGAAAACCAAAAGGATCCAATGTAAACTGGAGAAAAGAAATTGATGAAATTGATAACCAAATATTGGAACAGTGAGTTTTATGCAAAATATTGGATATCGAAACTGTTTCAAAATGTGGTCAAATTCAAATTTTTTGGAAGTTTTACGTTTTATTTGCAACAATGTTGATGAGGATGCTTCGGTTAATAACTTCGCATTTTTTATCCCCAAGTTTCAAATATAAATATTTCGCGGCCTATTTTTTTTCATAAATTTTAATTTAGAGGCAATCAAATTCTCAATTATCGAAATCGTAGTGTGATAGAAAAAAAAGGTAAACGTCACTAACTATGTTTGACGCTAAAAAACCATAAATTTGTTAATAAAGAAACAGTGAAAAAAGAAAAAGTCAGAATATCAAAAAATTACAGTTGCAATATATTAATTTTACAGCGAATTTATGTTCTGGTCGCTTCTACCGGGTCTATGTGAAGGCAAATCCAAAAAAGATTTTTTTCTTTTACAGAATACGTGTTCCTCATTCCCATCAACTATTCACATCCTGCTAACTCATAAAAACTGCGAAAGAAGCCGACGAACAAAAAAACTTTACAATAATGCCGAGAAAAAAAAAGAATTTGAAAGCATCCAATGATTTAATATAGTTAGCGTTAGCCAGTCCGATCAAGGCGATTTCTCATTTCCCTTTTCCATCTCTCCTTTCTTTTTTCCCCGCAACCCATTTTTCTACTTCCGTATCACACATGTGTCTTCTTCTCCTCCCCCCTCTCGATACCCCCTCGTTTCTACACAGGTAAAGATCTAAACAAGTAGATTGGTTGATGAGAACAAAAGTAGAAATAACCAAATGGAAAATAAATGTTGTAAAGAGAAGAAGAAGCTGAGAAAAGTATTCTTCCGTGTTACTACACGATGGGAACCAAATATTAATTGGTATAAAAGGAAAGCGGGGTGAGAGGTTAAGGTATTAGTTTTTACCTTTTCTTTTTTTAATTCAAATTTTTTTTTCTATGTTTGAGATAAGACACGAGTGTAAATTTTTCGAAAAGTATTATTTGACGTTGTTTTGAAACAGTCAAATAATCCTAAATTTTTAAGAGAACCTGAAGATGGAGGATCCAAAGAAGGTGGCCGACGAGACCGAGTCTTATCGCAAGATTGCCTTTGCAGGTAAGCTGGGGTGCCCGTGGCGCGTTTCTAGGGAACTCATGAAACTTTCTGTTACGAGTCTTTAACTTAAGATTTTCACATCAATTTGCCTGGTTTCACAAAGATCACTGAATTTGTGAAACCAAGAATTTCAATTTTTCAGGTATCGCAATCTCGACCGTCGCCACTTTGACCGCCATCTTGGCTGTCCCAATGTTGTACAACTACATGCAACACGTGCAATCCTCCCTTCAATCTGAGGTTGACTTCTGCCAACATAGAACTGATGGTCTTTGGGATGAGTATAAGAATGTGAGTTGAGTTTTTTGGTTTTATTTTTGAAAATCACAATTTGGGTACTGTTTCAATTTTCTTATTTTTGTTTGAAATTCGCCCTGATTCATTATCATATCAGCTGTGTTTTTCCAGTTCCAAACCCTCCATGGAGTCAACGGACGTATCCGTCGTGCCGCACGGCGCCATACAGGAGAGGTGACTCGTTCGAAGAAGATCCGTCGTCAGAATGAAGACGAGGAAGTTGAGATTATCTATGTGGATGAGGAAGGAAATGAAGTGGAGGATCAGACACCAACTGCTGCTCCAACCGCTGCTCCAGCTCCAATTGCCCAAGCTCAAGTACCAGCATCTTCTTTCGCCGCTGCTCCACCTGCTCACAGAGCACCAGCCCCAGCTTCTTCATCATCTGGATCCTGTTGCTCATGCGGAGTTGGACCAGCTGGACCACCAGGACAGCCAGGACAAGACGGAGCACCAGGAAACGATGGAAACCCAGGAGCTCCAGGACATCCAGGACAAGACGCTGCTGAGGACTCTCATGCTTCTGCCGACTCTTTCTGCTTTGATTGCCCAGCTGGACCACCAGGACCATCCGGTGCACCAGGACAAAAGGGACCATCAGGAGCACCAGGAGCTCCAGGACAATCAGGCGGAGCTGCTCGTCCAGGACCACCAGGACCAGCTGGACCACCAGGACCATCAGGAAATCCAGGATCCAACGGAAACCCAGGAGCACCAGGAGCTCCAGGACAACTCGTCGATGTTCCAGGAACTCCAGGACCAGCTGGACCACCAGGACCACCAGGACCCGCCGGTGCACCAGGACAGCCAGGACAATCAGGAGGAGCCTCTCAACCAGGACAACCAGGACCACAAGGAGATGCAGGAGCACCGGGACAACCAGGAGCTCCAGGACAACCAGGTCAACCAGGACAAGATGGAGACATTGGATCCGAGGGAGCTTGTGATCATTGTCCACCACCAAGAACTGCTCCAGGATACTAAATTGTAGTTTGTAGTCTGCTTTTCAAATCTCAAATTGTCTTTCCTCTTTTTCTCTATCATGACATTGGTTAATGTTTGTATGAAGTGATTTTTTTGTCTTCTTTTTTTCTCTTATTTCCAACGTGAAAAAAACCTGTGCTTCGAAATAGTTTTAGACGAGAGAGATGGGGAAAGGAAAATGAAAAATCACCTTGATCGGGCTGGCTAACGCTAAATATATTAAATCATTGGAGGCTTTCAAATTCTTTTTTTTCTCGGCGTTATTGTAAAGCTTTTTTGTCCTTCGGTTTCTTTTGCAGTTTTTATGAGTTAGCAGGAAGTAAATAGTTGATAAGAATAAGGAACACGTATTCTGTAAAAGAAAAAAAAAATTGGATTTTTCTTTACATAGACACGGAAGGAGCAACCAAAACACAAATTTGCTGTAAAATTAATATATTGAAACTGTAAGTTTTTGATATTCTGACTTTTTCTTTTTCACTGTTTCTTTAGTATTATGTTTATGGTTTTTTGCGTCAAAGTTAGTGCCATTAGCTTTTCCATTCCTATCACACTACGATTTCCGTAATTGAGAATTTGGTGCAGAAATTAAATTTTTTGAAAAAAATATGCCACAAAATATTTTTGCTTAAAACTTCGAAGTGTCCTTATTAACGATGTTGTAACTGAATAGTACGTAATGACAAACTTTCAACACACTGACTATGAAACTTGATCACATTTTGAAACAGTTCCGATATCCAATATTTTGCGTAAAACTCACTGTTCCAATATATGATTATCAGCTTTTTTTCCTTCAGTTTACATTGAGTCCTTTTTGTTTTCAGAAATCCACTAGTATTTTTAGGCTCGGTTGAGACATTGGTGCTATATTTTCCATACTTGTCAATAATCGGGCCGGGCCGAAATTTCTCTTGGCCCGGCCCGGCCCGGCGGCCCGGATTCAAAAATGGGTACCCATTTTTACCAATTTTTTTGAAATTTTTCGAAAAAAAAACAGTAAAAATGCTTAAATTATCATTACATATTCACATTTTGATTCAATTTTAAATGTTTATTCGAAAACTATACTTTTTTCAAAAAATTTCAAAAAATTTCCAAAAAAAGTTCAAAAACTCAAAATGTTTTGAAAAAATGTTTCAAAACGGGCCGAGCGGGCCGGGCCGAGATTTTTCCTGATTTCGGCCCGGCCCGGCCCGGCCCGGCCCGTGACAAGTATGATATTTTCTATTCGAGAGATCAGAGTACTTTAATGAACTTTCTACACATATGTGATACGGAAGTAGAAAAATGGGTTTCGATGAAAAAGAGATTCTGTTTATGTAATACGTATTCACAATCGGGGGTTTTCAACAGAAAAAGGTTCAAAACTCTTAATTTAGAAATCAACTCTTAAAGCTAAAATACAGAAAAAAGGGATAATAAAATCGCTCATAATACAGTAAAGTCACTTTCTACGATTTCTTCGGTTTGTTGTCTTTCGTCGCTTCTTATACATCTCCTCATCGACCCACGGTTGAACTTCTTCTCGAATTTGAATACATATACAGGATTCTGGATCTGGAAAAATGAAGGGAAATATTTTTTGAGGTGAATTTTTGGGACGTTTCGCAGCCTCAATTTCTTTAATTTGTTCAGTTTTTAAGTTTTTTTTTCCAGTGTGATAACTTTACTTTTTCAGAAAATTAATAGTTCGAGATGTCAAAAAGAACCTTTTTCTTGATTCACCAATTTTTTTGAAAATTATTGAAACTGGTTTTTGCGTATCTAATGGTTTTTTGTCATTTTCTGAACCTTTTAACTTTGTTTGTACGGCTACTGCTACGCAAAATACAGTTTTATTGTCGAAATAAAAAGTTCCGACATTTTTTTTTCACGTCAGAATGCAGACACAGTAGTAATTTTGTACTGAGTCTGCATTTTGTCGTAAGAAAAAATGTCGGAACTTTTTTATTTTGATAATAAACTTTTTCAAAAAAAAAACATGCTTTGTTTTTCGGGGCAAAATTTCTTGTGTTCCCCTTTATCAAAATCACAAAAAAAGTATTCTTTGACTAAAAACGAAAAACTGAGGTTGTGGTGGAGCGCATGTCTGCGAGACACGCCTGGCTGCGAAATGTCCCAATTTTTTTTCTTCTCATTATAAAAAAAGTTTACCTTGGAACAATAAGATTCTCTTTCTCAATCATCAGTTTGCTTTCCTCCGACTCGTCACACTTGCACGCCGGGAACAACGGAAGTACGAATGGCTTCAACTTGGACACCAAATATTCTCCTTTCGCCGCTATTTCGAGTACCGTTCTACATTTTTGGGATCTTGGAAGTTCATCATAAGCTTCTCCTCTTCATTGATCTCTAGGTTCATCCATCTTTTCACCTTCTCCTCTTCAATAAACTTCTCGAATTCTTCTCTTTTGAGAACCTTCCCCGCCTCCATTTGCATCTCATTCCATCTCACAATCAACTCCTTCTCCTCCTTCGTAAAGTACGTATCCTTCACAGGTCTCATTTCTCCAGTCAGATTTTTATACGTCTGACAGATCAGACACATCGGATCACCTTTCTCGAAATGTCTCCAATCTTTCGCACAATTTGAGCATCCGAATCGCGGCTCGAAGTCCATCGGCTTGCAGAGAGAGTCCTTGCAGAGACAAGGGCGGTCCCAGTAGTGTTGGAACATAAAGAATCGGACGAACTGGTACCGGTAGTGGTGGACTTCAGAGAGGTGGAAGTTGGGGAGCTAAAAAATTTATATTTTTAATTTCAAATTAAGACACTTCAAAAAATTCTTAAACCTTTATAAATGACGCATGCGCTAAAAATCGCTCTAAAACGATTTTTCTGACTTAAAAGGAGCCTTGGTGGAAGAGCAAAATTTAAAAAAAAAACACGAAAACTTATTGGAAAAAAGCGAGGAAACGAAGAAAACGAGGGAATGAGCAAAAATCTTTTGTCCGAGAGGACTACACGACCGCGCGGAAAAACTCTTCCACCTAAAGCCAGGAAAACAGGAATTGTACCGTTTAGAGCGATTTTAGCATATGATGAAAGTTTCTTAGAATTGTTTGAAGAATCATAATCTGAAATAAACATCGAACTCATTTGAACTCATCTTTCACGTACCTCGAGTGCGTATATAAAATAAATAAATAAATAAATTTGATTATTTTATACTTTGAGAGTGTGTCACTGTGCCTCGGATCATCTTTTAATACCAATTTTTCTAGGTGTTACAGATCAAAACTAGAGCTTCATTTTTGTAGTTGACAACTTTTTTGTACAAACTCTTCCTGAAAAGCTATAGTCCGCCAATAGCTAGAGAGCCGATTCTGTGAAGAAGTAACTTTAATGAACTATAACTTTTCAGGAAGTTGTCGTACAAAAAATTGTCAACTACAAAAATGAAGCATTGAATCTCATCTATAACCTCTACAAAAATTGGCAATCAGTTATGGCGTGACAAACTTTCAAAGTTTGTCATTTTCTACTAAAATCGTAAGAGTACAAAATCGTTTTTTTTTCTAAAGGTTCCAACCTTTTCTATTATCGACTAGCGTCCCCCGCCTCCCGGCGGGCTCCGCAAGACGGGGCTTCGCCCCGTGCGCGGTGCATGGCAAGTTTTACATTCAAATTATTGCATTGCCTTTTTTAAATTAAATTTTACTGGAAATTGTACGTAACATTGCTTTATATCATCTGGAAATTGTTAGAGTGTTCAAATAAATGTTTAAATTATTTTCAATAATTTACATTCTTTGAACATTCTTTGAAGTTTTTTTCAAATATCCAAACATTTCAAAAAAGTTTCAACAATTCATATCTCAAAGTAATAATAACAATAATAAAAAAACAATAGAAAATAACAGCAAAAAATAACAAGAAAATTAAAACATGAACCAGTCAATAATAAATGCTAAGTGTAACGTGCCAAAGAATCCAATGCCAAATCATCCGATGTCCCGTTGTTGTATCGATTCTCCCAGCATCGCTGAAAACACGTTCATTATCTTCCGAAGAGAGAGAGAGAGAGAATAGTTATAAATTTCACAGCAAGCTGAGACAATTTTGGAAACTCGCGAACTCACAATTTTCAATTTCCCAGCTGCAGAACCTCTCGATAGACCACGTTTCGCACAAGAATCCCTCCATGGATGTAGTTGTCGTCGGGAGTCCCTCTCTTGTAGTGCCACAATCGGAAGTCTTCGCTTCTTCTTACTCTCGACATTGCAACATAGAGCTGACCATGTGAGAAGACTGGAGAATGCAGAAGCAGTCCACATCTTGTCAACGTTTGTCCCTGGCTCTTGTTGATCGTACAGGCGTACGCCAAACGAATTGGGAACTGTCGACGGCGGAATCCACAAGACTTTCCTCCTTTTCCAGAGGGACTCATCAAGATTCGATGCAAGAAGACCATCTGCTTTGGCTTTTTCGGGTCGGTGTTCCGGTGGCAGTAGATTATCTGGAAATAAAATAGTTTATTTATGCATAGGTTCAACCGAAAAAGATGTGACAAAAAACTTACGTCTTCTCCGAAAGACACAATCGTCAATCTTGTGCCGTTACACAGTCCGGCTTCCACAGACAGATTGCGAAGGAGAACAATCTGGGCTCCGACTTTCAAGCGAAGACGGTGGGGGTGGCATTCCAGGTGGTGTCTCCGTAGCAAAGATGGCTGGGTCCACGTTGAGAGCGTTGTCCTTATCAGCTGTGTCAATGGATACAAACTCTCTCATTTCTCCGTTCAACTTGTCCAAGATGTATTCATTGATTCGGAGAGCCGTTCTATTGTCCACAGTCAATACTGCAGAAGATTCCACCAGTTTGTAGGTGTTGACGTCTGGAAAGACCCAGTCCACGAGATCCGTGTCCGTTCCGGTTAGAATGAGTTTGTCCGGAATTGACACCATCTGTCTCTTCTCATGTACATAGTTGGATCCATCTCCAATCTCGAGAATCAGTCTGGCATAGTCTGGGTCATCAATGGCTCTTTGATTGATTGTCAGGTGGAATTTCTCAACTTGAGTCCAATTATCACCCCAGTTCTTGAGAGTGTATTCAATGACTCCTTGATCTCGAACACCTTGAACAATTGGAAGAATTTGCCTCCAATCTCCACCCATTATGAACAAAACTCCACCAAAAGGAAGTGTGCTTTCGTGGAGTTCCTGGAAGAGGTTGTCGACTGCCGACACTATTCTACGGTCGGACATACAAACTTCATCCCAGATGACGGCACTCAAAGCTCTCAGTGCAGTGGCTGAAATTAAAAAAATTATACTACATGGCAACCTAAAACACCCCCCTTCACTGAAACACTCTAATTTCCCGAAACACTCACCTTCGGCTGAAATCAGGTCAATGCTGCAATTCATCCTATCACAAACTTCAAGCGGGATGGAAAACTTTCCGATGAGCTGTGCATCCATTTGGTAGAAGACTGGCTGCAATTCCAGAGTGAGAGACTGTACCAACTTGTTTGCCTCGTGCCATCAACACATGGTATATTGTATTATAACAATATGTTTTTCCGGTTCCTCCAGCTCCGCCGACAAAAACCATTCTGGGTACCTCCGTCTCGTCATCCATCTCCAATACTCGGTCCACAAGTTCTTCTGTTCCGTGTTCAAGTCTCGGTAACAAACGTTCTTCCTTTACTTTCATGCTCATTTCGAGATAAGTTGACGAAGTCTGGGTTGTCGAAGTCCTCAGCTGGGTCGATTAGAGGTAAATCTTCTTTTCGTAATCTCCTTCAAGCTCGAACTGATCCAGATTCATTCCATGGCGTTGCAGAAGGAAGTTGATGTGTCGAAGAGCGTGAGCTTTCTTTTGAGAATCCGACCAAGACGTTTTGTTACTAACCAAGGTTTCCCAATGACTGTCCCATAGATCTTTCGGATTGGCTGGAGCACAGTGAAGGAGTATACTTGCAAACATCCGACGGGATTCAATTGGAGATTCATAACCAGCAATTTCAGTCAATAAATCATTCCATTCCTGCTCTCCATTCATCAGACGTCGAGCCCGTGCTGCTTGGAGACAAGTTGGGTAGACAACGTTTTTGTATGTCCGTAAGTCTTGCCAGCTTGTCGGTCCACAAACATGATGAGCAAGTAAACGGACTGCGGTGAGTTCCAGATTTCTTGGCTGTGGTGCTTGGATCCGCCCAAAGATTTTTCCAGAGAGATCACGTTTTCGGAGAATGAACTTCTGCGTCTTCATGCTAAACATATAGGAAACGGAACATTTCTGGAAGAGTCAGATCAGTTGTCATCATTCCGTTTTTGAGCTGCTTTGGATTCTTGTTTTCGTTAAACCAAGCAGCCATCTGCCCAGCAACTTTTTTTTCGAGCAATTTCTTTGCAGAAGCCGCAGATAGTCCGCGTTTGAAATACAGCAATTCATTGTTCTCTTCATGAACGTATCCTTTGAAAACAATATGGGAACATCCATGCATCGGTCGTGAAGCGAGTTTCCAAGCTGCTTCGTTAGCCGTCATTGCCGCCATATCCAAAACAGCAGTGCATTCATTCATTGAAAGACGCTTATCTTTTGGAATGGTGACTCCGGCAGCATCCATCATTTTGTCAGCTTGTCTTTGCCGGGCACGTAATTTTCCTTCAGGAAGATTAGCTGGAGCAAAGACGTTGCCTCTAAGAGTCATCGCAGTCTTGTCCGGATTTCCTTTTTCCATATTCTCACAAACTTCAAGAAGCATGCGATCAGGACCTTTGAAGAGGTACTTGAATATGTACTTCAGGGTGTGGAGAGTTGTGATGACTTCGACATTGATGTGACACTCGTGTTTCATCAACGAAGGCTTGTTGTGAGACACCACATATTCACTGCCAGCAACATGTGCTTTCCCTTTCCGGTACAAAACAAACTTGTTTGTATTCGTTCTTTTGTAGTCCGGATATTGGTTGTCCGTCAGCACGGTGAAATCTGACATCTTCTTAGGAAATGATTTCACACATTGTTTCCAATGAAGTTTTGCTCCTTCTCTGCAATACGCAGTTGGATCGTTTTCACAGGGGAAGTGGACCATCATATCTTTCACCAGATTGTAGTACCGGAGTTTCTGGAAAAAACATAATTAGTTGTTTTTGATGATTCTCAGTAAAGAAATTGTGAAAATTACACTAATATGTTAAAGAAAACAAACCTCTTCATATTCTGGATCGTTTCGTTTTGGCATCTCTGGTACTTCGCCGAAATGATATCATCAACTTCAGCTGCGGTGGTGATTGGTTTTTCCAGACAGACAATCAAGTGGACGTGGGGCATTCCTCTCTGCTGGAACTCCACCGAGTATATGAACCACCTCACAACGCCAAAATTTCACCTTCTCTCACGATCTTTCCTCCTTGAGCGGAGATTTTCTTTTTGGTCAAGGAGCTCTTCTTCGATGAAAATTTCGAACCTGTTCCAGAAGACGGTGTTAACGAATGTCGGAATGTCAGTCCAGTTGACTCCTCTCAATTTCGTTTCTCTCTGAATTTCTGGCCATTTCGGATTTCCAGTGTAAGTGATGAACAGATGAGGTTTTCCAAGCTTGTTGGCAAGTGTGACTTCCCGTCATGACTAACTCTCGTTGGTATTTGACAGTTCCTGGAACACTCGAAGGGAGTGTGGGCCAGTTGTCCCAGCTCCTAACGCCATTAAACTTTTCATTTACCCATCTGTTCTTGAAACTTGAAAACTTGGCTTCTGCCCGCGAACCGATGAAATCACTTCGATGCACAAGTAATGCGTTCATCCTTCCTTCAATCATGCGGGCTCCGTAGTCAATCACAACCAATTGTCCAAGAGTTCGAGATTCTCCTTGATATCTGTTCGGAATTCTTCTCGGTCTTGAAAACAAGAAGTTTGCGTGTTCAGCTCTGCTGACGTTCAGCCTCTGTCCGATCTGAAATGATACAATAATAAACCGTTAGATTTTATTGCTTGTTTTCGTCAATACTACAATCTACAAAGAAACTCCACATTCTTAACAAGGACTCCATCATTTTTTCTTGCAAGAGCCAGCGGTTCTGCGTCGTGCTCGTCGCCATAACATTACTGCGTCGAGTTCAAGCTCATCATTTTCGTCTTTCTTCTCCTTCATCTTCTTCTTCTCTTGAACCTCGAACCGATTCCTCTCTCTCCTTCAGTCTATCCTCTTCCAGTTTAACTTCTCTCTCCCTATCCATATCAACATTGTCCAATTCTTGGGGCACATAATCGTCGTAGTTGTCCGTACCTCTGTATCGGTCAATTGGCGACTCCTCCTCAGAATCACTGTCCGGCCCAAATGGATTTCCGGATACAATTGGAATGTCGATGGTTCTTTGGTGTTGATCGATGACTGGATACATATCTCCTTTTCGTTGCTTCATTGTGATGTTGTTCTGTTGTCCGATTTTGTCGTCTACCGGAAACTCTTGCTCATCTTCCAGCAATCCCTGATCGAGTATTTGCTGATTGTCCAAACTGAAAAAAATAACTTTGATGATTGTATGGTTCTGCTTATCATTTATCCCCCCACTTCAACAATGTTTATCCCTAATCAATCTTTCAGATAATTCATCTCCATTACTCACTTTCTGGATCGTATTCCTCTTCGTCCCAATCAAATCCATCCTCAATGTCTTGATCTTGCCGGACATCCATATCATCTCTGAAATAAAGAAAATGTGAGAATTTGAGGTGATGAATAATTCGATTGCTCTTCTATTACGAAATATGTATATTACTTACAAATCCGAGTCATCAACTTCCATCCCGCTTGCAGAAGTAGATGGTTGGTTCAAACTCTCCAACATCTCATTGAACTCTGGTCCCAAGTTTGTAGTAGTCCTCAGGGTTCTCTTCGTTGCTCAACAATTCTTCGATGTGGTTTCTGATGTTCTGCTCGTACGACGGCTTTGGATCTTTTGCAGTCCGTCTTGGGTACTTATGAAGAGCATATCCACCTTGTGCATCAGGAAACAGGAGAGGGTAACCCATTGTGTCGCACAAGTCCGAGTAGATTGAAATCGCCTGTTGCGGCTTTCCTCTGGATGGATTTTTCGGATAGATGGTCAATCCTCGTGGCCGAGCAGAAGTGTCTTCTGGATTCATACTGATTGCTACAGCCACGTGATGTTTCGGCATCCTCTTCTTCTGAGCATAGACACCTGGATGTGCAACAAGCTTGTCTTGATGATCCAACTCTGTGGGTGACAGTATTGTGAACCGGATGAACTCATTGCTGGCATCACTTTGGCTGAGCCCTCGTCTCTGCAATTCCCTCTTTCTCCAGCTGAGCCATGCTCTTGAAGCATTTGTACAAGGAGTTGTTAGCGTCCAAGTATTCTTGAATGTCCAAAAACATTTTCTCCAGTAGAGGATTTTTCACTCTTAATGCTCGAATCGCATGGATGCAATTGTTTCATTGTCGTGTTCCAGTACATGAAGGTTTGGCATATCTTGCTTTTGCGGTCTCCCGTGGATGTATGGCAGATGGCAGGAAGGTTACTACTCCTTGACTTTCATCGACTGCACTCCGTGAGCCTTCTGTTGTTGACGGTTGTAGTTGACGCTGGCCATGGAGAATGCTGCGTTTGCCTGGAAAATTTTATGAAAACAACGTTCAAATTATATATAGGAAACCTACCGAAATCAGACATCCTCTGAACTTTTCCTGAAACATCTGGGTCAATGCAGGTGGGGATCTTCTTCCACTGGATTAATCCAAAACGCCCGTTTTTTGCAGCAACGATTTTCAGTCTCTCTCGTGGGAATGAAAGTGCTCCACAATGGTAGCACTTATCTGTTCTTCTTCCAAGATCAATTGGTTTTGGATATCTTGAGAACATTCTGAATGTGTCATCCAATGTAGTGTCGATATGTTGTGGAAGATCCAACTCTTTCTTTCCCCATCTCTTTCATTTCGGCAGCTATGAACTCGTCAACTGTACAAGTCCGATTGTTCCTCTGTCTTCCATAATTCAACTACTTGCGGACTGAGAGTGTATTTGTTCTTCCGGACCATTCCTGAAAATTGAGTGATTAAAAGACCGACAACCCTGAAAAAGTTATTACTGTGCCGTAATGACTTCTCCAGATGTCCTCATTGATTCATGCTCGACATATCGTTTTAACGCAACATCACGGAGGCAACGGTTAACTTCTTCAGCTGGCTTTTTGAATTTCCTCCATTCCATAAGCCATCCTATAAATCACTTCAGCTTCAGTCAGAGCGTCATTCTCTTCCCCGCCGTCTCCTCTTCTATCTAAGTATTCATCATATACTTCGAGATCATCAACACTGCTGGGTCATCATCTATTCCTGTTCGTATGTCGCTGAGATCAAGATGCTCGATAATTGCTCGAAGTTGCGAGTTCGATTTCTGGTATACTCCTTCACAATTTTGAACCATTCAAGCACTTTTTCTTTCACCTGAAAACAATGTATTGTATGGAAAGTAAGATAATTCAGCTACGAACCACTTCTTCTTGCTCAGAAGCCAACTTCAACATGACTTTCTCTTTTTCTTCAGATTTCTGAGGAGAGTCTGGATGCTAAGATTTTGCAAATTCATCACATCTTCTCCATCAACCAGAATGCATTTGTCGAATAGTATCCATTGATCAAAAACAATGTCCGGGTGACTCATCTGAGTATTGAAATAAGAGAGATTTTCATGATATCCATCCGGTTTTTGGCATTTGCATTTGTAGCAAACGTCTGAAAAAAATCAATTAGCAAAGAACATGAAACCCCACTAATTTCCTACTTCTCATTGTCCTTTTCCACTGAAGCAATACTTCTCGATGCAAATTTTTAAGTTTGTTGAACATTTCTTTGCGTGTTTTATGTTCCAGTGAGTTTTCAGCAAAGTCGAATGAGTCTGCAAATTAAAAAGTATTAAGGAGTTGAGAACGCAAAAAAGGTTTTGTACCCATCCATCGGTCATTTTGGGCACCATCAACAACATTTTTCTTTTTCTAAAGCTTCAAAAGAAATCTACGAATTACCTTATAGTACCGAACCAAAAGCTTTGTTCACTATGTTTTTCCCCCGTTTCTGACACAAACCTCCAAGTCTGTCGCTGTAATACATGTAGTAATACGATACGACCCAAAGCTTTCGAAGTACAGATGTTGAGCCACAGACGTTCTCCATCGGAAAGTACAGACTGATGAGCTCCGGAGACTCATCATCAGAAACTGTTACGTCAGAGATGTAATGATGAGGCAATCGACGTCCACTATCCCTGGTTAAAACGAAGTCACTGGCTGGCAATCCTGTCATTGAGCACATTTCGGCATGGAGATTTCTGTTAAAATAAATGGTTAAATTTAATTATAAACTTAAATGTATCTTACTTCAGTTTTTCTTTCTGGTCTTTAACTTTTTTACTTTCCAAGCTGAACTTGAAAGCTCTCATTGCCATATCGGTTCCAGGAACAGTGGAGTAGATCACTTCACTTTTGATCTTGTCGAAAAGCATTTGTTCGAACTGAAAGAAGTGTTGACGACTCCAATTCGAAAGGTCAATCTCTCGGATGTAGCTCATGCATTTCCCAATAAAATCATAGAGCGGTGCAATTTTTGTGGTCAAGTACACCAACTTCAAATTTGATTTCTTACAACTTGAAATATGACCAAATTGTTTGCAATGTGATTGCAGTTGCCTTGAGACGATTTTCGACTTGACCAAAAATTGGAAACGCAATGCTGCTGTGACCATTTCGATCGGCTTGGTAGAGACACTTGAAAATGGCGGCTCGAAGTTGGGCTTCATACACAGTTGTGTACTTGTTCTTCTCGCTGACCGGCTCTCGAATGTGGAAGCACGCTGAAAATGATGATGAAATGAACATTTTTGAAATTCTGATGACTTAAATGCGTATTGATTGACTAAATTAAAAATCTATGGGCTTTTTATAATTTGTTAAAACTTACTTTTAGATCTTCCCAATCTTTGCCATATAAAGCCCGCAATGTCTCCTTCTTCTTCCTCCTGACACTGATCCTCTAAGAACTCTTTATATTCTTCCTGATCATCGACTTCCCTGCACATCTTTCTCCAGAATTGACTGTAAATCTTTGTGCGTTTTGTCAAATCCAGATCACCGCAAAAGGGGAAAACAATGCAATCCGTTTCTACTTGAAGTAGATCCACAAGTGCAAAACGAATTTTGCAGTTGAATTGCTGCTCTGGGAGTTCTTGAGGCTCCGCTACATCGCATGTCGCTACGGAAGATTGGTGATCATCGGGAGAACCGTATGACGATTGCGACATCAAAGCCTTCTTCGATCGAGTGTTGTATCGGACCTTCACTCGTTTGAACTCTTCCTTTTCCTTTGCACTCCAATTCGGCATATAAGTGGACATTTGTGACGAAGGCATCTCATCGTCATCGTCCTCCTCCTCCTCCTCTTGTGGACTCATCATCCGTTTTCTTCCAATTCGAGCTGCAGCATTGCTGCTCGTTGGTTGATCGAACACGTCCGACATTTCTGAATGAAGTGATTCCATGTCGAATTGGCTGTCTGAAAAGGTTTTCATAAAAGCGTTTCTCCAAACACCATAGTGAAGAAGATGAAATCATATTTTTGATTATGATTCAGAATTAGCAGAAATTCTGAAAAATCGTCAAGAATTTTCACACTTTCGATGAAAAATTGGAAAAAGTCAAAAATAATGTTGAAAAAATGGTTATTTTGTTTGAAGTCGCGCGTAAAACTTTTCATCGGCCGGACCTTGAAAAAAATTGAGTTTAAAAGAATCTCTAAGAAAAAATAATTCAAAAAATGTTAAAAAATTCGAAAAAATTTGTATTTAGAATCTTGGCGCCAATATCCGGGCCTTAGTTTCGCTGGCTGGCAAGGCCCGGGCCGGGCCTTGACAAGTATGAAAAAATATGTCGAAGACGCGCTCAAAATTATAAGCCCCAAAGTCGCATGTCCGTTTTAAAAAAAGTAAATTTTTACATTTGCTCTTCAATGAGGAAGTATTTAGTATACGACATTTGAAAATAGATGTGTGTATCTCGGTGGATCGTGTTTTATAGCAACTTTTTTCGTCAAAAATTACTCGAAAAAAATACTATGGGTATGATGTAAACCGAATAGGACTATTCACGTCCGGGAAAACAATAACGAAAAATAGTTTTTTTTCTGGTATACTAATTACGGGGAAAAACTTCCCTCCGGATGCAAAACTGTATCCTCCCACTAAAAAAATGTATCCTCCCACTATGTTGCAAAACTGTATCCTCCCACTAAAAATTATGAAAACAATGAATAAACTAACTGTGCTGAAAATTGAAATCGGATGTCGAAGTGCGTTGGCTGAGTTCCATATCAGAGGTTGTTGATGTTCTTCCCTTCTTCCGACAAGCTTCACGATTTTGACGCCGGTAATTACTAAGCTCTTCAGGATTCATATCTTTAATTTTCTTCCTTCCTTCTGTAATTTTGCATAATTATAGTTTGATCTTAATTCGGAATGAGGAGAAGTTTATAAAAGCTGGTTTTTTAATTCACAAGATAGCCGAAAAATTAACAACTTTACTACATGGGAATACCGTTTTGGTTTTTCGCTATCTTATGAGTTTGAGAGAACTGAAAATAGGTTCTTCCTGATAATTGAGTTTCTTGTGAACACGCAGTGAGCTGAGAACTTTGCAAACTCTTCTGCTTCTCCCGATTGCTGCGCTTTTGTGCCTTGTACTCTCGAAGCTCTTCTTGACTCATTTCCGACCGTTTTTTCCGAGTTTCTGGAAATTAGATCATTTTTTGGGTTCTAATTTATAATTTGGAAAAAAAAACAGTTAATTATAAATTCAACTCGGTGACGTCGTGGTTCTAAGATTTTTTTGTTGGTGAGACAACATCAGAAAACAGTGTTTGCTATTTTATGAGGAGTCCTATGTAGGCTATTTTAAAAACTGAAAAAAAGTTCTCACCTGATAATTGAGTTTCTTGTGAACACGCACTGAGCTGAGAACTTTGCAAACTTCTCTGCTTCTCCCGTTTGATGCGCTTTTGGTCAGCCCAGTACACTCGAAGCTCTTCTTGACTCATTTCCGTCCGTTTTTTTGAGGTTCTGAAAATTTGGTCATTTTTTAAATTTTAAGTTGGGATAATATAGAAGAAAGCAGTTAATGATAAGTTCAAATCAAGGCGAAAAATTTTCTTTGTTTAGTTGAATTGTTGTTACAATATTTCGATGAAGGCCCGAAGGGGAACATACCCTGACTGTCTCCGCCACTATTCAAATGTTCCTGTTTTCGATTTGCACGTTTCCGTTCGACATCTGCCGCCTTTTTATCTGCTTGCGCTTTAGTTTCACGAACCATTCTGTAAAAAATACTTAATCACGTTATAAAAACTACAAACAATTCAAAGCTTTGAACAGTATTAAAAAAAAGTATATTATCTCCGATAGTTCCTCTACCAATATGTCTAAATGGAGCTCGTACAGTTGTGGCTTGAAAGCTTATATTATTTGAAAAGTTGGTAATTTCTGGTTCAAATGAATGTTTTGGAAATGGTACCAAGCAAATATATAACTATAAAACAGTTATGTGGGTGAAGAAAAATTTAAAAGAGATAGAAAAGATGATAGGAAGCTAAAAAATCACAGAACAACCATGTGTACTAAATCAGCGATAACACTTACTATAAGTTGAGAAAAACTACAAAATTACAAAATTTTAGAATATATGAATTATTGGGAAAAAGTTCAATTTTTGAATCATGAGAGAAAGATATAGAATTGAAAACTGTAGACAGAAAAATCGAAAAGTGAGAGAGAGAAAGCGATGTAAAAAGATTAAACATTATAGGCGAAAGAAACAATTTCTGAAAGAAATTTCAAACGACATTGAACAAAACTTTAAATCTTTCAAAACTATCTTTTGGAAAAAATAGAGAAATGAAACAAAAAGGTCTACATGTTGTTTCCATTGTGAGTTTCGAAGTGGTATAAACGTAAAGCAG